>NC_133757.1:62704375-63043750 GCF_036562045.2 Rhinolophus sinicus
TGATTTTTCATCACAGCTTTATTTGTAACAGCCAAAAACTACTAACTAAAATGTCCTACAGTGGATGGGTGATTAAATTCATCTGTGGTGTATCCATACTGTGAAATACTACTCAGCAATAAAAAAGGAGTGTGATATGTGCAACCAGTTGGATAGATTTTAAAGGCATTTATGCTGAGTGGAGAAAGGCACTCTCAAAAAGTAACTGTATGATTCCATTTGTATAATATTCTGGAAATGGCAAAATTATAAAAATGGAGATAACAGGTTAATTGTTGGCAGAGATGAAGGTGGGGCCGTGGCGAGGGAGGTGGATGTGACTGTAAAGGGCAGTCCTTGTGCTGATGGGCTATTCTGTATCCTGATTGTGACGTAGGACGCTCACAGATCTGCACGTGGTAAAGTCATCCAGAACTATCCACACACTTTGTACCAGGGTCAGTTTTCTAGGTTTGATTTTATATTGTAGTACAGTAAGATGTAACCTTTGGGGAAACTGGGTGCAGGGGACATGGGACCTCTTTGTACTACCTTTGTACTACCCATAAATCTATTATTATTTCACAATAAAATATTAAAAGGAAACCCTAGCTAAAGTATCAAGTAAAAAAATTCTCAGAGGAAACAAACTAAGTGAAGGCACAGAATTTCTGAGAAGTTAAGTGTGTGACACATAAACTGGCTTTCATTCAGAGGACATTTGCGAGACCTTGTAAACTTGAGTTTCCTTTCGTCAGCCTCAAGAAGCATTGAGGAACTTGAGGAAATAATAAGTTTTTTTTGAGGTGATGAGTCTAATAAGTCATCCTCTTCCCCTGAAAGGTATGAGCCTCAGAGGCCTGAATGGGAAACCTGCACAAACCCCACCATCCTTCAAGACTGAAAGGGAAATTGATTTTCTCTGTACTTCTCGGTTTTTAATACACATCAGAATAACCAGGAGGGCTCTTTCAAACACAGATTGCAGGTGACATCCCCAGAGTTTATGATTCAGTAGTTATGGTATAAGGCCTGAGAATTTACATTTCTAACAAGTTCCTACTAATGCTCATTTTGCTGGTTGGGGACCAGACTTTTGAGAACCATTAATCTAGATATGTGGGGGCAGGATCATTGCTGAGAATTTTGAGCAGCCAGCTGATGCTCATGTGGTTTGCAATGTGATTTTAATACCACCTAGGTGGTCCAAAATATTTTCCTAGGATAATTTTGTTTGTATTTATCCTTATAATGGTAGTGATCATATTCTGGCAGTGTTTCCAGGTTCTTGGTAGAAGCAAATACAAGTTCTCATTGGAGAAACTCATCTCTATCCCAGGGCTGAAAGTTTTCCCAGTAATATTCCAAGGAAGGAGAGTGACTGACAGTCAAAAATTAAAACACAAGAAAATTAAGAGCTGTGAACAGGAATCAGGAGCAGTCCTGCTAGAAAATAGTAATAATCAGACATAGAATGTAAAATAACTGCGTAATAAGTTTAAACAAAAGCATATTGAAAATATATTCCAAGGTTAAACTGCAGTTGACCCTTGAACAACAAGGGTTTGAACTGCACAAGTCCACTTAAATGTGGATTTTTTTTATCTTATAAACAGTGTGAACTTAGGGTGTTAATAAATACAGCACTATAAATGTATTTTCTCTTCCTTATGATTTTCTTAATAACATTTTCTTTTATCTAGCTTACTTTATTATAAGAATATAGTGTATAATACATATAACATGCAAAATATGTTGATCGATTATTTGTTATTGGTAACAGTAGGCTTTCCGGTAAACAGTAGGCTAATGATAGCTAAGTCTGGGGAGAGTCAAAAGTTATACAGATGTCAACTGTGCATGGGGTCTGTGCCCCTAACCCATATATTGTTCAAGGGTAAACAGTTTAAAGAATATCCAAAACGATTTTTTAAAAAACCAGGTAGAATTTCCAGAATTGAAAATTACACTAATTGAAACTTTTTTAAAAATCCTGAATGAATGGATTTAACTAAAGATTGTGTAAACTTGAAGAGGTGAATAATGAACTGAAAAATATATCTGAAAAAATTATCCAGCATGTATTCAAGAGAAACAGATGAAAATTATGAAAGAGAAGTTGAGTCTTATCTATTTAAACATTTACTTGACTAGCCTTTCATAAGAAAAGCTGGTGGATAGACAACAGTTGAAAGATGATGATTAAGAATTTTTCTACAACTGATGAACAACACTAACCTATGCATTTAAGAATCAGAGATGTCTAATCATTATGCTCTTTTGTTCACTGAAACTAATAAAAAAAAAATGGGGAATTGAGCTTCAAAAAAAAAAAAAAGAATCAGAGGAACTCATCTTGGTTAAATGAAAAGAAATCCTCACTTAGCTTTGTTACAGTGAAACAGCAGAACACCAAAGACAAAGAAAAACGATCTTAAAAGTATCTGGGGCAGCCGGTTAGCTCAGTTGGTTAGAGCACAGTGCTCTTAACAACAAGGTTGCCTGTTCGATCCCAGCGTGGGCCACTGTGAGCTGCCCCCTCCACAACTAAGTTGAAACAACTACTTGACTCAGAGTTGATGGGTCCTGGAAAAACACACTTAAATAAAAGAAAAGTTAAAACAAAAAAAAGTGTCTAGATAGGGAAGAGAGAATTGACTTTTATGGTGTCACACCCAGCAGACATTGGAACTTAAGAAAAAAGAAAAACTGACAAACAAATGAAGAAAACAAGTTATAGACACAGTAGTTTAGTGGTTACCAGAGGGTAAGGGGGGAGGGGGATGGTAGGTGAAGGTAAAAGGGATCAAATATGTGGTGATGGAAGGAGAACTGACTCTGGGTGGTGAACACACAATGTGACACATAGATGATGTAATACAGAATTGTACACCTGAAACCTATGTAACTTTGCTAACAATTGTCACCCCACAATAAACTTTAATTTAAAAAAAAAAGGATAAACAAAACAATGTAGAATTCTACACCAGGGAAAAATGTAAAGGGAAATCCAGACACTTCAAGGAAAAAACTTAAGGGGAAATTCAGATACAGCAAACAGGCAAAAAATCGGTATTTGCAATTAGGAAGGCTTCACAAAAGGACATTTTGAAGAATGTACTCTAAGCAGAAAGAAAGTGATTCTCAGATGAAAGGCCTGAAATGTAAGAAGAAATTTTTGAAAAGCCGAAAAAGTAGCAAATAGCTTAGTACATCTAAACAGTGATTTGTGTAAAACAGTGACCATGTCTCATGGGCTTTCAAAAATAGAATTTGCATATATGCCAATAATAACATACCAGTCAAAGGGGGATGGATAGCTTTAGTATTCTCGTATACTTGTTGGTGAGGAGAGTAAAGATATATAACTTTTCAGAGTCTAAATTAATCAGCATGTATGCTATAATAAAGGATAGCAACTAAAAGAAATAGAAGAACTAACTTCTAAAATAGTGTAAGGAATGGAATTATATAAGGGTCTTATATAATATAATATAACAGACTGGAGCTTATATTAATTTTTGCTCCAAAAGACGCATTAGAGCTGATGGTCCAGCTACGTCTTATTTTCGGGGAAAACATGGTAGAAATCATAAAATGGTGAACATATATCCAAATATATCAGTAATACATTAAGTATAAAATGGACTAAGCCATTTGAATGTCAGACTGGATTTTAAAAACTTACGCGGTTTATTCAAAAAGTATTGAAATGTTGAAAACAAAATGATGTAAAATGACAATATTGTACAAATATGAATATAAATTTTTTGGTTGAAAGCGTTTCTAGAGATAATTGTGTTGTTTCACACTAAGAAATGCAATTTAATAGGTGAATGAAACAATCCTACATTTTACATACCTACTACTGTAACCCCAAAATATATAAGGCAAAAAAGAAAATACAAGGAGTAAAAAAGACAAATCCATAAGCATAGTTCAGGTTTTCAGCTTTCTCTCATTAACTGATAGAACTAAGTACACAAAACGTTGTTTTATAGTATCCTTTTATCTGTTTTATATTTATAGTATCTGTAGTCATATCCCTTTTTCATCACTCATTGGGGGTTTTGTGCCTTCTTTTGCTTAGTCTTACTAGAGGTTCATCAGTCTATTCTCTTTTTTATTTGAATTTATTAATTTTTAAAATGCTCACTACACAAAATTTACCATTAGCCACATTTAATACGTTTACAACATTGTGCAACTATCACCACTATATAGTTCCAGAACATTTTCACCACTCCAAAAGGAAACCCTGTACTCGTTAAATAGTCACTCCTTATTCCCCCCACTCCATCTCCTAGCAACCACTAATCTACTTTTTTTGTGGATTTGCCTATTCTGAATATTTCGCATAAATGGAATCATACATGTGGCCTTTTCTGTCTGGCTTCTTTCACTTACTGACATGTTTTCAATTCAGGTCATTCATGTTGTAGCATGTATCAGTACTTCATTCCTTTTAATGTCAGGATAGTATTCCATTGTAAGTATGTACCACATTTTGTTTATTCATTCATCAATTGGTGGACATTTGGGTTGTGTCCACCTTTTGGCTATTGTGAATAATGCTGCTATGACATTTATGTACAAGTTTTGGGGTACCTGTTTTCAAATCTTTTAGATATATGCCCAGGACTGGAATTGATGGGTCAGATGTTAATTCTGTGTTTAATTTATTGAGGTATCCACCGAACTATTTTCCACAGTAGTTTCACCATTTTACATTCCTACCAGCAGTATCCAAGGATTCTGATTTTTCCATATCCTCACCAGTGCTTGTTATTGTCTGTCTTTTTGATATAGCTATCTAGTGGATCTGTCATGGTTTTCATTTGCACTTGCCTAATGGCTAATGATATTGAGTATCTTTTCATATACTGACTGACTGTATATCTACATAGGAGAAATATTTTTGCCCATTTTTAATTAGGTTTTTTTTGTCTTTTTGTTGTGGATTGTGAGAGTTCTTTATATATCCTGAATCCTAGACTTTTGTCAGCTATATAAGTTGCAAGTGTTTTCTCCTATTCAGTGAGTTGTCTTTTTACTTTCTTGATAATGTCTTTTGATATACAAAGTTTTAATATCGTGAAGTCCAATTCATCCATTTTTTTATTTGTTGCTTATGTTTTTGGCATTATAGCTAAAAAAATAATAAATTGCCAAAGAAGATTTACTCCCCTATCTTCTAAGAGTTTTGGCTTTTATATTTGGATACTTGATCCATTTTGAGTTAATTTTTAAATATGGTGTAGGTAAGCATTCAGTTTATTCTTTTTCATGTGGATGTCTAGCGTCCAGCACCATTGTTGAAGAGACTGTTTTTACCCACTGAATTATGTAGGCACTCTTGTCAAAAATCAGTTGACCATTGATCTATGGGTTTATTTCTGGACTCTGATCTATATATCTGTTCTTATATCAGTATCATACTGTTTGATTACTATCATTTTGTAGTAAGTTTTGAAATCAGAAGGTGTGAGTCTTCCAACTTTTGGTTGTCTTTCTAAAAATCCATCTTTTGGTTTTGCTGATCCCTGTTTATTTCGTTATGTTTTGCTCATCTTCGTTAGTTCCTTCCTTTTATGGTATTCCTTGGGTTTATTCTTTTTTCCCACTTTTTTGGATTTGCATTTGACTTATTTTTACTTTTTTTAAAGTATGTATTTTAAGGGTATAACTTTCTGTCAATATATTGCATAACTTTATCCTCCAAGTTTTAATGGTTTTTCCCCCATTAATTCAAATCCTCCTGTCACTTTTAGTAGTGTTCTGTTTATAATTTATGGTTACATGCAGATATTTTTAGTTTTGTCATTTTTTAAAGCCTTTACTCAGGCTTTAACAAATCAATTAGAAAAAGACTTCAAAAGGGGGAAAATTGAAGGTTAAGTAAACATGAAAAGATGCCCAATCTCATTAATATTTAAAGAAGTGCAAACTAAAACTAAGTGAGATACTGTTAGTTTACATTTAAAAATTATGTCAATTCCAAAAGTTGGTGTTACTACTTTTGAAAATAATTTTGTATCACCTAGTAAAGTTGCACAGGTGCTTATCATATGACCCAGCAGTCCAACTCCTAGGTAAATCCTAGAAAAGGAGATATCTACAAGAATGTTCATAGCAGCACCTCATCATAGCCCCAAATTGGAAACAACTTAAATATCCATCAACAGTAAATTGGGTAAATAAACTGGTATAGTCGTACAGTGGAATAACGTGCCACAGGACAATTAATGAACTACAGCTCTACACACACGTATAGCAAACGAAACAGGCAAACCTCAGAAGATTATATGCACTGTGATTTCTTTTATATGAAGTTCAGTAAGGCAAAACTGAAAAATATGACTGGAGTAAATACCTAGATTGTACAACTATAAAGGAAAGTAAGGGAATGATTTTAACAAACTTTAGGATAAATGGTTCCCCCTTGTGGATGAGAGAGGGAGATGGTGTGGCGGAGGATTTTCAAGGGAATGCTGGCAGTGGGTGCTGGTCACACTGACATTCACTTCATTCTTTTTTAAAGTGTATATGTATGTACACTTTTTCATATACGATAAATTTTACATGATGAGTTCTTTGTATATTTATGTACCAGTAAATCTATAATCTTGATGAACTGGTTGATTTTATTTTTTTAAAGGGAAATAAAACTAACCAGAATGTGATCAAAAGAAGTGAAAGACCTGAATTGATTAATATTATGTATGGAAATGGTATCAGGCTAGCTGCTTTTATATGTGAAGTGGGAACCTGACCCACTTTTTAGGGGTTCACTTCTGTATTCCCTTAACTCTGTTAGACATTACAATCAGGTCACATTACTAAGATCTTAAAATTGTCATGTGTAAAGCCAGTCTTTTCATCTTTCTCCTTTTTCCAGAGTTGCCAGTCTCTTTATTCATGGTTGACTCCCTTTAATTGACTTTTGATGTCCGCTGTACTTATTTTATAACATTTTTGTTTTCCTCATGTTCCCAAGCTCTCCCTCTCCACCCAATCTCTTTTTTCTCCTTAGGACCTCATGTTTTTCAGTGCCAAAACAGAAGCCACTAAACTAGAATCCTTTCAGCCTACGTTTTTTACTCTTAAATGCTTCCATATAGCTTATAAAATAATGCTTATAAAGGAAATATGTTACAGATATCACCACTTTCCCTTTAATCTCCCTTTCATTTTCAAGCCAATACAGTTTTTGCCCTTGCTAACACTGCTCTCTCTCATAATATTATGCTTTTCGGAGTTTTTCTTCTTACCTTGATTGCTGTTGTCATTTCTTCCTTCCTCTCTTTCTCCTTCACTTTTTCTTAAAAAAAAAAAAAAAGAAAGAAAGAAAGACTTAAATGTAGGCTTGTAGGTCTTCCTTAAGGTGTTCTCTTTAGCTTGCACCTTTTATCAATTCATATGTAAAACACATGGTGTATTGTTTTCTACGTGGGTTAGTAAAATCACTGCTCTTCTTGGCACACAGACTAGAATTTCTTCAATTCTAGCTTTTTCCTCATTGCCTGTATATCCAACTGGTTAGTATATCTGGTTGATTCTCTTACTAGTACTTCTCACCTTTTCCCTCATTTCCATTGGCCTGGCCAGGTTCATTTCCCTTGCTTGTCCTAAGATGGTTGCCCATGGTCTGCAGTGCAAAAACAAATTCATCCTTTCTAGCCTTATTTCCAGCAATAGAATCCTTTTGTGAGGCCTATATGATCAGCAAAATGGACCATTTTTTATTTTACTTTTTTTAAAAATTCCATTACAGTTGACATTCAGTGTTATTTTATATTAGTTTCAGGTGTGCAGCATAGTGGTTAGACATTTATATAATTTACAAAGTGAATCCCTGATTAGTCAAGTACCCACCAGGCACTATACATAGTTATTACAATTTTTTATTTTTACCATTTCTTGACAGTTGCTGGTTTTGCCTCTTTTTATTTTTGTTTTTGCCTCTTCCTATCAGTCATTTTATTCAAACCCCACATTCCCAACCCCTGTAAGTCCTCTCCCTCTACACAGTAGATTTCAGAATGATATATAAGCAAAAGATGTCCTTTTTTCAGGCTAAATTGTTAGCCTGAAAGATTTCTGTAGCATTTTATTTATATCCTTTATAACCCTTGTTCCTGCCTTGCATGAAAGGACAACAACTTGAAGCTGAACAGCACCCTCCACGACTAAGATTGAAAGGACAACAACTTGACTTAAATAAATAAATTAAAAAAAAGAAAATGCCTCATAGATTAAAAAAAAAAAATGAACTTGAATAAGTGTGTCTTATTTCTGTTAACTAGTGTCTCTACTGCTTAGGATCAAGGAGTCATTTTTATTTCCTCTTTGGAGCTGGGAATACAGTCTCTATTGTTTATGTGAATTAATGGGAAAACATACAAATCAAAAAAAATTTTTTCGGGCTGGCCCAGTGGCTCAGGCGTTTGGAGGCCTGTGCTCCTAACACCAAAGGCTGCTGGTTCAATTCCCACATGGGCTAGTGGGCTCTCAACCACTAGGTTGCCGGTTCGATTCCTCGACTCCCTCAAGGGATGGTGGGCTGTGCCCCCTGCAACTAGCAACGGCAACTGGACCTGGAGCTGAGCTGCGCCCTCCACAACTAAGACTGAAAGGACAACTTGAAGCTGAACGGCAACCTCCACAACTGAGATTGAAAGGACAACAACTTGACTTGGAAAAAGTCCTGGAAGTACACACTGTTCCCCAATAAAGTCCTGTTCCCCTTCCCCAATAAAATCTTTAAAAAAAAAGTTTTTTTTTTCTTTTTATTAACCCCCTTATTGGGGACTGGCACCTGAAAAATAATTACATTTTAGAGTTAAAAGTGATCTTGCCACTGATCTATTCTAAGACCATAACTTTATGGATGAGAAAAATATGTCTCCAACATTTAAGTGACTTGCATAATATCACACCACTCCAGTAATTTGTGGCTTGTGAAATTTTTAAATTTTACATTCTTTCAGAAGCAGTGCTGTTGATTTGAGTATTTTGAAGAGTTTAATCCTCTCTTCTGCATTCTCCCAGAGCCTCTGGCTCTGCTAGGAGTGGGGGATTGGCTGTGGGAGGGGGGACATCCTAAGTGATGTGGGGATGTCATAACCCTAATTGGATGAGACTCCCCAGGCAGAAAGGTGGCATCATCATTTTCTTCATTTAGTCCAACAGAATTCACTCTGTTCCCAGTTCCCTTTCTTTCTTTCTAATCAGAGGCCGCCTCCTTGTTTTTACTGCTTATAGTCCTTCCTCAGAGCTCTGTGGCTGGTAGGAAATCTTATTTTCTGTAATTTACAAACTTAGGTACAGTCTGATGGATCTATGGTTTTAAGAAAAATATAAGGAGAAGGGGTTGTCTTTAGTATTTATCTTTAATTATTCCTAAAATCTGAATTCGATCCAGATTTGTCACCACTTTATCTTTCCCCCATATCTACTTCTTAGTTCTCTATTATCTTTTATATATTGCAATTTACTGTTACCCCAAACAGTTATTATTATTGTTTTCATAGGGACTTTAGACAATAGGACCCTTTCCTTACAGAATTAAACTTACTTTTTCTCTCATTCACTAGATGGCCCAAGCACAACGCTTTGGCCTCCATGCTGACATTTGCCGCCTTTGCCTGTGCTTTCTGCTTTCTGAATGTGGCTTGCTTTTAAGTTGTCTGGATGAGCTAGCTCTTACCTGGACCAGTTATTCCAGTGCTGTACATATATGTGATAAGTTTCTCCACATTTTCCGATTATTTACAAACCTCAGAAAATCAGCTGAAATGGTCTTCGTATAAAAGTAAAGACAGTGTATTACAAAGCTTAGAAAATTTTATTTTTTGTTTTCAAGAGCTGTTTTGCACTTGAGTTCCATTGCCAGTAATCTGTATATAGATTCCTTCAAACTGGGCGTACAGTTAATAACAGGTGCACTTCCTGACTCAGTCATTTTGAGTCATTTGCAGAATATAGTGGTACTTTAGGAAGTTTTGAGGCACATTGGAGATGTTTGCTTCAGTTTAGTAGTAATATTTATTGAGTGTTCATGTGTTTGGCACTGTACTAGGTAGTAGGGGAATACCAGATGAATAAACAGGGTATGTTTATAAGTAGGCGCCCACTGCGTGAATTTTTTTCCCTTGAGTTTCTGAAGCCAAATACTAATTAATGGATACAGTGAAATGGCTGATGGAGGTTATGTTGTAATCAATCATGTGTACAGCATGAGGAGAATTTTCTCTCTCTTTGACATTGTCCCTGTTGATACTATATGAAAATAAGAATTTTTAAAAACTATTCTTTAGAAATATTTTATGCTCATTGTTAGTTATTTTGAGTTGTTTGTTGTTCTTAAAGTAAAAAAGAAAGGGAACTGAGATTGGTTGAATGCTTATCATGTGCCAGTTTCTCACTAAATATACATTAGTTATTTTGATTCTCCCAATAACCTGGAAGACAAAAACAAATATCTCCATTTTAGCAATGAAGAAACTGAAGAGTCAAATGGGTTGAGTAAGTTGTGCAGGAGCCAACAACTGAGAAGTCGACAGGCAAAATTTGGGTCCGTATCACACCTGCTGCTTGTTCTCTCCAGGCATTGATGTAGTCTCCTGGGAAGATGGTGTGTGTGCCTCCAAAAAGGGAACCAGGGCCCCTTTGGGATACCAAGGGTTGCTTTTATTCTTTTGACCCAGAAAAAAACATTATTTCCTGAAGTGTCAAAACCGCATTTTAAATTATTATTTTAACTGTTTGGATACTTCCATATCCTAAAGGCAGAAGCTCTAAACAATGATTGCCTTTGATTCCCAATTGATTTTTTAAGGACCTTTGATATAAAGAAGTGTTCTTGGCAAACTAGAGCATTCCGTCATACTAACTCTTTGACTTTAGAATGATAATCTTAGAATGATAGTAAAACTTTGTGTAAAAATTGATTTATCCAGAGTAACTGTTTGCACCTAACAGTATTCTTCAGGCGTTCAGTACCCATAGTGATAACTATGAATTACTTCTGTCAGTTTGAAAATATAGTATATGATTTAGTGAAAAATGGCAAGTTATTGATATAGAAAACACACAAGGAATTAACATTATGGGAACTGGATAACAACAGTTTGTTTCTTTTCGGAAAACTGCCTTGTATTTTCTTGTTTAAGGGTTCTGTAGATAAGCTGTGTAAAACAGGAAATATGGTCATTATCTAAGTTTCATTATCTAAGAAAACAAAACTGAAATAAAATGAAACAAACAATAAAAAACTTATTTAAAAGGGGTACTTAATTTCTGTGTGGGTGTGGTATCATTTTTTTGGCTCTGTAGCCTTTTTTTTTTCACTGTACAAATAAACAGTCATTAGGTGCCTATCTTTCAAAGTTGATATTGTACCTTCTCAACTATTAAAACAAATAATCAGTACTGCTGACTTGAACGCAGTGATGTCATTTTGTGTCATCAGATTTTAGTTATCCTGCCATGTCATCCTGCCATGACCGTGAGTGAATTTATACATCTCATGTCATCTTAAATTATCCTACATATTGCCTAGATAGACTGAGATTTTTATTCCTTATTATCCGACATTATTCAATATGATTGCCATGTTTACAAAATGTTGCCTTGTATGGAAATTCCAGAGCTTTGCCAAGATAATAAGAACCTAAGGAGATTCTTATTCCATCTTTTCAGAGAAATGTAAAATTATTCATCTGTCTATAAAAATTCTTTGGCAAAGGTACTTTAATATGTTGAATTCTTATCTATTTTGTTGATTGCTATGTATCTGAATATTTCAGATATGAGTATAAGAAAAGAACTTTCAGTTGTCAAGGAATGAGCATATTCAATGAGTTACAGCCGTGGTATGACAATTAGATAACAATTATATCTAGCTGAAATAACCTCATCTAAACCTTTATTGCATATTGTACTATTTAGTCACTTCCTGCTTCAATGAGAGGTCACAATGTGTAGGGATTTAATAGCATGTTTTACTTTAGAGCTTACAGAATGTCCTGGGCAAGTAAAGTCCACAAGAAATGGAAAACAAATGAAAATTCCTTTAGAATACAACTGATCTAATCTGTTTCCTGTAACTTGAAGTATCTGTGAGTGGATGTCTTTATGTAATAAGAGAACCCTAAGTATATTTAAATGTTTAATCTATAACTTGTTAGTTGGAAATGAAGCACATTTTTTAAAAATGAGTATTTTTTATATATGTTTTATTTCCCGATTTCTGGTAAATATCATTGACTTGCTATTTTGACTTTGACGACAGTGGATAGAGAAAAGACTTTTATTGTGATGCAGTGCACACTTGTGTGAGTGTGAATAAACAAAAGTTTCACAAATAACACATGAGCTGCACTCTGATATTCTCTATTCTTTTCTATTTCAGTAAAAAAAATTCTAATCCACTAAATTGATTTCATGACTCATCAGTTGGGTTGGGATTCATAGTTTGGAAAACACTGCCATATAGGATTGAAAAGAAAATTGTTTACCTTAAGTATTATCGACTAACTATTCTGAAGCAGCTTGGATATTTGGAAAGTTTTATTATTGCAGTTTAATATATCGGGTTTTTTAAAAAAAATCTTGCTTTCTTGAATCCTCTCTGCTGCATAATTACCAAATGTTATTTCACTTTTGTTTTCCAGTAAAAATTTGAATGATTAGAAGGTGTTATGCCAAGAACCATCTGAGGTACCGAGCACACACAGGAAACTTTAATATTGATTGAGATACCTTGGTTATGTGTGTACCCTTACATTAACACCATTTCAGTTAATAGAAAATAAGTTTCAAATTAATCATTTAAGGGGATGTCATTATCTAGGGCAAAGCACCAACCCTTGGTAATGAAAACATTCTAAATATGAAGTCTATGTTGTTGACAAATATAATTTTATTAATTAAAAGTAACCTTGATTATTATCATGTTTGGGGACATTAATAACTCAGTCACTTCATTTACATTAAGTTGTTTTACATGTTTTATGTTTACAATTAAGAAGTTGACATTTCTTGGTTGACATAAAAGTGTACAGTTAAGTAAAAGTAATTTTTAGTACAATATAAAAAATATTAAGTGTCATGAGAAGTATAGGTAAAATTCAGATGAAAAGTACCATTTCCTGGCCTTATATGATGACTAATATTTGAACACTTGGAAGTGGTGGTGAAGGGCATTTCACAAAAGGGAACATAGGCAAAAAGTCAGAAAAGTTTGATATGTTCAAGAAATAAAAAGTAGTCCATTTGGATGCACTTTGTTGCAGAGGCAGTTTTTAAGCAGAGGAGAAACCTAACATCTCTCGCAAAACCTACTTGCTACAGGAGATAGTAGGATGGATTTGGGGTGAAATTAGGCACAGATTAGTTAATAATCCATTGAAATAGTTTAGAGAAGAAGAAATGAGATTGAGTAGGATAATATCTAAAAAAAAATAGGAAATGTTATCAAGATATCAGCATAAAATGAACATGATTTTGCAACTGATTAATTAATTCATGAATATTTCTGTATCCGCTGTGCATTTCTGGCAACAGAACTGTTAACAAAACACATAATCTTTGCCCTTTTTACAGTTTTAGTCTAGTGGGAAACTTCGACATTTACAATTCAAGGTAATGCATAATCTGCCATAAAGGACAGCCAGTGTACCCTGGGAGTGAGCACACGGACCACTAAACTTAAAGCCTCAGGGAAAATGATTGGGGAGAATTATGCTGCAGTGAAAAAGAAGCCCTGTGTCAGCTTGGAGGTGAGAGAGAGTGTGGTACATTGTAGAACTGAGATTGGAGACTAGGCCCCGGCAAATCATCCAGAGCCCCGAAAACCCTAATGAAAGGTTTGGGCTTTATCTTTGAGCAGAAGGGAACCATGGTACGGTTTTTCGCAATGGAAATTCAGGATCAAATTTGCATGTTAGAAGGACTGTTTTAGTTAAGAATGTTTTAGTTATAAATAAGAAACTTAAGCAAAAGACAAAGAAAATGATCCAGGAAAGTTCAGCATACACAAGGTAAGAAGTACTGCTGGATCTCACAAAGGTCTGGAACCAGAAATGGTTATCAGTATCAGGCACTCTTTCTTGGGCTCCCTCTTCCTTTCCCTCACCACAAGGTGTCTTCTCCCTAACTTGTGTTTCATTATTCTTTCAGTGTATACTGGCTTCTCTTCTTTAACTACTAAGCTACCCACAGCCTCTTAGTTTGTCTCCCAATTCCAAATCCCCTGGAGAGAATCTGATTGGCTTCTTATGTTGTCTCCCCATGGTCTAATCAGCTATGACCAGGAGAGCATACTAACATAAGCATAACTGCTTCAAAGCCCACCCCTCTCATAATTAAGGGGGTGCGGTGAGGTGTGGGCTGGGCAGATTTCAGAATGAACCGACTTCAGAAGATCACTCTGGTATCAGCGTGAAGAATTGTGGGTAGAGGGACTAGAGGCCCCTTTGGGAGAATAGAATAATCCAGGCCATAGGTAATACTGACCTGAGTTAGAGTGGTGAGTAAGAAGAGAACGAATTTCTGGTAGATAAAGATTTAATCCCCCTAGTTGCTTGTGAACTTGGATGTGGGAGGATGAATCAAGGATGATGTCTGTGTATCTGGTTTGTGTAACTGAGTGGATGATGAGAGCAGTCCCTGAGCTGGAAGAATATAGGAGAAACAGATTTGGTGGGGATTTAAGGAGATGGAAAGTATAACAAGAGAAGAGAGCTGAGACAACCCTGAAGAGAGTTATGTTTGAAAGCTGGTAGGGGGAAGTGAGCTTGCAAGGGAAGACTGAAAAGGAACAGGTGAGAAAAATCAGGATATGCAGTGTTTTGGGGAACTCAAAGAGTGTTTCAGACAGGAGGAAACGTACTAAATTTTGCTGGGCAGCATAAGAAAAGGTTCTGTTGGGTTTCAGAGCAACGGGCTGGTTGATGACGTTGGGAATGTGTTTAATGGAAACGGTTAAAATTGAAGTAGACTGAGGACTCTAGGAGATGAAGAGATCGAAATAGCAAATATAAACAGTGCTTGAGAAATTGGGCTCTGAGAGGAAGGGGAGAGAGGGGCCAATGGCTAGTGATTGTTATTATTGACAGTGAAATAGAGTGTATGTATTTTTTCTTTTAAATAGCAGGATCTTAATCATATTTGAGTATGGGAGACAGAGTGATACTTATTTGAACAAGATCAAGAGACTTATTCAGAACACTGTTACATTGTAATAGTGAAGAATGAGGCAAAAATAAGTACTATGTGGACACTGGTTTAGTAAAAGGAACGAGGTATTTCCTCACTTCGATTTTCTCTAGTAAGGGATTGGTATTATCTACAAGAAAGGTAGGTGAAAGATCATCTAAGGAGCAGGGGGACTATTTGCAATAGACACTGTAGAAATTAGAGAAGATAGCTATCGAGGGAAAACTAGGATTTTTTTGCCTGATTTAAATTGAAGGCCTTGAATTTAAAAGCAGTACCAATATGCACCTTTGTGTTTTTTGTTCAGCCTTAGGAATAGGCCCAAAAGGAGGAAACAGCTGGTTTGGTCATTACTGTGCTATTTCGGGTTGGTGCATCAGGAGAGTGCACAGCAGGGAAACTGGCTTAGTGGTGGTCTAACTAATGGACCATGGCATATAAGCTGAGGAAGGAAAGAAGTAAAAGCATGAGAGGACTAATGGGAAAGTAGACTCATTAAAAGTCTGGGGTTTCTTATGTGCAGTGAATACAAGAGTAACTCGGTGTGAAAGACTGGTGCTGGGTAAGATGAAGATGACATTAAAGGAAAATGAACCAGTGGTTTCTTTGGAAGTTTCAAATGTGTGTTACCGGAAGAATAGTGTTCCTGGTAGTGGACATAGATGTGGAAGGAAGAGCGAGTTTTGGAAGAAAGAAAAAAATGGTTTTCACTATTTTAGAGTTTGAATACCTATGGAAGATCCATACTGAGATGATCGAGAGGCGTTTGAAAATACAGGAGTAAGGTCAGGGCTGGAAACAAATTGGGAGATCATAACTGAAGCCATGAATTTACCAAGGAAGGGAAATAACATATAATGGTCAGGTCTTCTTAGATACTATGTACAGTTAAGGAGTGGGAAGTAAAAGTAGAAACAAGGTGCTTGTAAGATTTGAACAGTGTGTGGAGAAACTCGAGAGGATAAAGAGGAATTGACTGAGCAGGCCACAGGATTTGGGAACTCAGGAGTGGCTTTCCAGAGGGTACAAAAGATAGGTGACTGAAAGGAGATCGTAAGAATTTATTCCCAATGAATGATGTGTGTGGCATGTGATTTTTTTTATCTCCCCAATATGCTAACATTTAAAAAACAACTGATTAGGTTCTTGAGAAAAATGTATTAACCAGGTTCTGGCTTTCTAAAATGGAGTATACTGGTCATTTAATTGCTTAGTGCCTCAGGAGTATCATAATTACTGATTATTACTCAGGGCTATAATATTGCAGTCAAGACCATTTGCTCTTGTACTGATTCCAGCTTGCCTTGTTTTTCGATGTCTTCTTTCTCTGGGTCATTTGTTGCGTTAAGTCATTTGACATTATATAAGGACCTTCTTCCTTCAAAACACTTCACTGTGTTAAGTTTAAAATTGTTAGAAACCCCTTTAGGAACAAAGAAATACACTTAGCACTGTTGACATTCATGAATTAAAATATCCAAACTGGGGGATGGGGCATTTTATTTACTTCTGCTAGTGGCATGTTCGATACCGATGTTATATTTAAATGTTTTCTAAGTGATCTCATGAGCTTTTTCCACATGTAGGTTATTAAACTACTCCAGAAAGTTATACTCTTTGGCGGTTACGGAGAGAGGATTATAGAAGAAACACTTAATACCTGCTATAGAGTTATGCAGGGAGAAAAAGTATTTTTTAGTCTCTGGCCTTCGTTGCTATTACTTACTGTGTCGGTAGTGAAAAAAACAGATTTTTTTTGGCCCAAGCATAGGTCTTTCCTAGTGAAAGGCAACTTGAAGATGAGATAGAGCTTAAAATTGAAGCTGTTTCTGAGTAATTATAGTTTTGTAGCTGAACAATTACACCTTCTTACTACTCTTGCATGTCTTCAACTTAGATTTGTCATATCTAGTTATCTCAATCAAATGGAAATGCTCTTTTTCTCCCCTTCTTGCTGAGCTTTCAAATTCTGAAACATGGTATAATTTACTCTGAAATTTAGTGATTTTTCCCCCCTGCTGGGAGCAGGCACATTTAACTACAGAAAGCTGTTTGTCATGGAATCATTTTCTCCTAACACATACATAGATAGCACTTTAAAAAAATTCTGATCATAATTACATTGCTGGCAAGATAAACTGGTAATTATATGTTGAATTAACTAATATGAATAAAATCCCCTGTAAGATGCATCTGGGACATTCCTCATTTGCTATTCCTGATTTGTGGTTTTAGGAAATGTGTCTGGTGGTGGTTGAATATGATCAACATTTTCTTCTCTTATGCGCCTGAGAATCTAGACTCCGCAAAAGCTATTATTAGAAAACGTTAGGCATTTGAATCTTTCTCAAGGAATGAGTTATTGGATATGATCAAGTTTTTTGGCTAGCATAAGATTTAACCAAAGGTACTACATTGTACAAAGGGTAGCCTTAAAACTAGGTATTCCTTTTTGCATAAGAACTCATTAAAAACTTATAGGAATTTACAAGTATAAATTTTTCTTAGCTTTAAAGTGAAAATAACTTTTGAGTACCTTGAGAAATAGTATCTTTTTACAAATTAGGTTACATGTTTTTATTGGATTGGGTGTCATTGAGAAAATTGGCATTGCATTTTAGCCACTAACATCAATAATCTAGATACAGTTGAGAAGCCCAGAGCCCATTTCTAATGTTTTGAGATTTTTGCCATTTTGTAATTCAACATATAATTACCAGTTTATCTTGCCAGCAATGTAATTTTAGAATCTTGGATGATACCATACCCATATTGGGTTCCAGTACTTAAAGTTTGTTATCATAATTGTTTAAAAAGTATCCAGAAGCATGTTAACTGTACTGCTGAGGATACTACTGTACAGTTAATATCTGAAGTCTTAGAAACAACTGCTGAGTGCAGTGCATAGGCTGCCACTATTTTAGTTAAAGCCATCCTCCTCAAAATACAGAAATTGTAAAGGGACACCTGTCTTAGCATTATTTTGTGGTTGGAATGTAATAGGTAAGGATGCTTATTTTACTCAAATAAGCTCAATTAAGGATTAAATCTGTTTATGGAGAGATCTTATAAACCCCAATTGCAGAAGTACAAACCAGGCCTTTTCCCCATCCCTTTTGTTGTGGGGGTAGAGTCTCCTAGAAGAGAAGGCATGTTAGGTATGATTCGTATACAGAGTAGAGAGAACTGTAGATGGCCCAGGCATCAAAAAAGGTTATCTCTTGGCTAGAATAATTTATTTCTGCCCTTGGGGTTAACTAAAGAAACATGCTACTTATACTGATGCTTAATGGATTTACCCTGTACTTTTTTCCTAAGGAACTGTGGTGGTAGATCCTAACCTCTTCTTTATAAGAGAGCAGTGCAGAAAAGGAAGGAGGAGAAGGAAGAGTCTCAAATTTAGAGGGGCATCATTTCAGCCCTTATTTAGTTTCTTACTTTAATAAAGACCGAGTCAGATGAACTAATTTTTATAAGATTCTAACCTCCTCGTTGAAGCTTCATTATTGTGTCATATACAAGTTTTTCAATATCTTGCAGACAAATGACAGTTTAAATGGTACTGACAATTCTGCCCATCCCTGTGAATTTAGGCCCTTAGAGTCAAGAATCTACTTCTCTATCTTTTAGATCCTACATGTCTTCCATAGGGTGAGCATCTCATATTTAGTGTGGCCCTAAATATTGAAGGGATTTCCAGGGGTGATTTTGATTATACAATTTTTGTGAATTGTTTGGAAGGATGGACTCTTCCTTCTAACTGGAGTTAGTCTAAAGTCAGTATGTAAAGTGAAAGTCAGAGTCAATCTTGAGAGTTCCTTAACTCATAAAAGACAATATAAAATCATTTGTGTACACAAACATACACACACTCATGAACGTTCATTCTAATGCACATTTAAATTGGAGAATCACTAAGCGAGAATATAGGGCAAAAGAAAAGTATATAAGTGGCCATAAGTTCAACCCACCCAGCTCTAATGGTGGTGGATAGGTAGAGAATTTCTGTTTCTTCTTGCCTGTTGGCTTTACTTCATTTTGTTTTAATAATAAGCTTCTTAAATCTTAATACTTAGTTAATTTGTTATGAGGATTGTAGAAGTTCATTGAGTTTTAACTTTCTGTGAGATAGCTTCTGAAGTCCGTTGGTTAAATTCCAAGCTTAGCCATTAAATAGATTTGTGATATAACCTTGTTATATTGTAGTTTTCATTATTTCCTTTTTCTTTTCCTTTGGTATTTAATAACATCTCTTGGGAGAAATTCTGCTTCTCATCTCTGTTAAAGGGAACAAAGGAAGAGATTTGGTAACAGCTCCTTCTCTGAACTTGAATGGGAAGAAATGGAAGTAGTATGGCCCCTTTGGTTTATGGTTGCAATGGGAATCAGTATGAAAATCCCATTAAGAGTGTAAAAATGGGGACATAGCTGGGAACTTCCAAATTAGACATTTTCATTTCGCACTCTTTTTTTGTCTAGCATGCTTCCCTCCCCACTTTCTCGCCTCAGTTTTAAGAAGATAACTAATAAAACTCCTACTCATCACCTATCTGTTCAATTTATGACCTCAGTCACAAAGTTGCCAAAGAATTTCCCTTTAACAATGTGCCCGGAGTGGGAATGGAGTACAGTTCTGATTTTCTTAGCTTGCTGCTAGTGAGAGCAGTGACTGCAGCACGATCAGCTTGTCTCACCCGGGGCCTCCAGTGAGCGCTCAGGCTTGGGCTGCTGCACTGTTCATCGGGTTCCACTGCCTGTTGGAGAAGAGGAACCGCTAAGCCCTAAATGTTGTGCTGCTTGCACACCACCCAGTAGGGACTTCTCTTCCTGGGGAAATGAAAAGCATGTGTTGAGAGAGACATAAATAGCTAGTCAGCATAACTTATTTTTTAGAAAGGAGGATATTACCCTAGAATGCGCCCTATACTTCATATATTGTTTCTAGTTATATCAGTTAAATCATGTACAAATCCTTCTTAGTGTATGACATGGGGGTATTTCTGTATTAATTATTTCAAATATAATTGAAGAGTAAGCTTTGAAAAATACGTGGAACTGAAATAGATGCATTTACATAGTGGCAGCTGAGATCTGTTCTAGATGCCAGTTGAGGGTTTATAAAGAGTGATATTAAATTTATTTAATGTGAATTTTGAAGCAATGACTTGGTGTAGGTGTGAGGCCAAGAAACTTACCATATTCTGAAAGTTGTCAGGCTTCGTTAGTTAGACCTCACAGTGACCACTAATCACAGAACTGTCATTTTGAAGCTTCTTATGTACCTGCTGAGGAAATCGCCCTAAGCAGTTCCTTAGCGTGGGTGGATCCTGTAGCATATGGTCCTGCAACCGTGGCCATATTGATTAGCCCAGGACAGGACTTTGACCTAAGGCTCGTACTCTGTGAAGTGGCCTGGTATGAAAACTGCATGAACAGCGATAATAGGGATTAAACTAGTCAACCACATACCTCTTTCTCTCCTGTAAATTACTTCATGAGAGGAGGAGAGTGATGGACAATTCATAATGGCAACTTACAATTGGTTTGTTCATTTGTTCTTCAATCAACACCTATTTGAATGCCCACTGTTTGCCAGATACTGTTCTAGGCTCTGGAGATTTACTCAGGAACAGACCAAAGTTCATGCTTTCATGCAATTTATGATTAGGACAAACAGTTAGCATGTAATAAAATATAAGAGTGGTCAGTGCTTTGAAGGATAATGAAGAGGGTGACTAGAGGGTACCATTTTGGTTAGGCTTGTCATGTAAGGCATTTCTGAGAAACTGATGTTTGAGCAGAGTCCTAAGAGAAGATGAAGCGGGAAAAGGCCGCATGCAGCCACCATTGATATGGTGGAAGGTGAGAGTTACACGGAAGAAATACTCAGAGTAAAGGGTGAGATGATATATTAGGGTTCTCTAGAGAAACAGAACCAATACGATGGGTGGATAGCTAGGTTTATTATAAGGAATGAACTCACATGATTCTGGAGGCTGACAAGTCCCGCGATCTGCAGCTGGCATGCTGGAGACGCAGGAGCGCCGACGATGTAGTTCCAGTCCAAGTCCGAAGGCCTGAGACTGGTGTAAGTTCTAGGCTGAAGGCCAGCAGGCTTGCGAGCCAGCGAGAGCCAATATTTCAAACCGAGTCTCAAGGGAAGAAAAAACCGATGTCCCAGCCAGAAGGCAGTCGGCAGGAGTTCCCTTCGACTTACGGGGGACTCAGCTTATTTGTTTTATTCAGGCCTTCAGCTGATTGGATGAAGCCCATCCATTTTAGGGAGGGCAGTCTGCGTTACTCAATCTATTGATTTAAATGTTAAAGTTATCCCAAAACACGCTCACAGGAACACCTAGAGTAATGTTTTATCAATTATCTGGGTACCCTGTGGCCCAGTCAAGTTGGCACGTAAAATTAATAATCACAGAGATGAATAAAGATAGATGGGCTCTAAATCACCCTAGTGACGGACTGCCAGGATGACCTGATGATTAGAGCTGTCTTGAATTGTGAGCTTGCTTGCATTGCCTGAATTCTTTTCCATTGTCTGTGAGGCCTGACTATATAGCTGCATTAAACTTACTCTTTTCTCTCTTTAGTACTTTTTATATAATTATTTAGTTTAACTTGTTGGTCTCCTCATTCACACCTGCCAGACCAACCATTTTCAGAGACAGTTCTTGCGCTCAGAAAGACCATAGTCTAGTAGTAAAACCTGCATATTTAAATATGCAGCAAGGTAGTTTAGATGAGAAATTAGGTTCAAGCTGGTTTGAGTGGAAAGGACTTCATGAAGATCATATTTAAGCTACTCTTTGGTAGATAGGATTTAGATAGATACAAAAAAGGTGACAATATTTCACGAAAAGGAGAGGGAAATGAGCAAATTAGGTACATGAGAGTTTTGGGGGATGACCATTTAGTCATGTTGGCATGAGTAGTGCTCTTGCCAGAGGAATAAATAGTGAGAGGTGAAATTGGAAAGCTACATCTGAACCTCAATATTTCTGTAACATTCGGATGCATGTTGACTGACCTCTTTGAGCCTCAGTTTACTCATCTACTAATTGGGATGATTAAACCTGTCTCTTCTCTTATTCCTGTGAGACCCATAATAGTGCCATCTGAATTCTGTAACTATAGTTCCTTTGTTTTGAATCCAAAAAGAGGACTTCTGAGTAGAGGAATGAGTCATCAGACATTTCCTCCTCACACTCTTGCTGTTCCAGCTCGTCATGGAGAGAACAGTATACCAAATACATCCTCCATGAATCTCACTAGTGTCCTTAATGCTCTGATCTTGGAAATTGCTCCTTATGTCTCAGTCTCTTGATGGTATTTTCTGATGGTGATGCTGCACCAGTTATCTCCATCTATAGGGCCACACACATGCTCTGGATCCCATTCCTTTCTACCTTTTCAGAAATACTAAGTTAGTTGAAACTGCAGTTTCCTTTTTCACTGTCCTATTCTCACCTGTCCCCTCTGTATTGGATCCTTTCTGTTGTACACACGTTCAGGTTCTCTATGTTATATATGTTCTATGTGCTGTGCTATACAGTATGTCATACATCATCTAAGCATCCTCCGTTGCCCATGTACCTTTCTCCACCAATTCCCTTTCTTCTTTGCTGAACTTCTCTAAGGAACTAGCTACACCCACTTAACCTATTCCTAAAATCACATCCTACTCACACCTCAGCTCGTTTCAGTCTAGCTTCTACCCCCACAACTTTACTCAAATGGCTTGACATTTCTGTAGCATTTAATACTATTGACCATTCTGCTCTTTAAAACACTCTTTTGGCTTTTCCAGTGTGTTCTCATTTTCTGTGTCTCTGGCTACATCTTCTCTGACTTGTTTGTTGGCTTTTCTTTCTCTATTTGCTCATTAAATGTGGGTCTTCACAAAGCTGACTCTTAGGCCTCTCTTTTCTTATTACTATACTACTTTTGAATTATATCATTCTCTCTCATTGCTTCAATAATAACAACTACTCTTTTTTTTTTTTAAAGTGTTTTCTTTTAGTTGCAGGGGGTGCTGCCCACCATCCCTTGCGGGAGTCGAGGAATTGAACTGGCAACCTTGTGGTTGAGAGCCCACTGGCCCATGTGGGAATCGAACCGTCAGCCTTCGGGGTTAGGAGCACGGAGCTCTAACTGCCTGAGCCACCGGGCCGGCCCCAAACTACTCTTAAATTTATATCTTTTGCCCAGAATTCTCTGAGGTCCAATTCTGTATCAAGCTACCAACTTGATATTTCCATTTGGATGTTTCGAGAGATGTGTCAGACTCAACATGCTTAAGACACAACATGTTTATAATTTCTCCTCTTCCTCCATGTCGTCTTCACCACCAAGATTTGTTTTCGTTTGGACTCAATTTAGTATATAGCTAAGGACTCAACTCCTCATTCTTCTCCTTAGTAACTTGTCACCATAGGCAGTTGAGCTTTTTGACTCAATTTCATCGTCTGTAAGATGGAAAAACAATAGTTTCTATCTAACAAAAAAACCTCAGTGAAGATTAGTATATGGGACTTACGGTTCAGCCAAGATGTAGTAACAGGGATTGAATTTACCCTTGGCCATAAACAACTGGAAATGCCTTACAGGACTGTTGTGAGGAGAAGAGTGTTTATTAAGTGCTTGAAACAGGACCTGGTTAAAGTAAGCTCTATTTAAATGTTTGCTTTTTAAATATGGATATAATGATAACAATTGTGGGGTGAAGCAAAAGTGGTGCTTAAAGGGTAAATTATAGTTTTAAGTACTTGTAAAAAAAGCAGTTCTCGAATCAGTACTCTTAAGCTTCCATTTTAAGAAACTGGAGGAGAAGAGCAATCCCAAAACAGGCAAAAAGAAGGAAATGAAGACAAGTGCCGAAAGCAATGAAATAGAAAAGTGCAAAACAATAGAGAAAATCAGAAATTATGATCTGGCTTTCTAAAAAACAATCGATAATAGTAATAAAATTCTAGCCAGACTGATTCCAGAAAAAAAGAAAGACACAGGTTACAATAGCAGGAATGAAAGAGGACACATGACTACAGATATTGTAGATATTAAATTGGACAACTTCAATGAAATGAGCAAATACCTTGAAAAAGAGAAACTGCCAAAGCTCATTTAAGAAGAAATAGATGACCTAAACAGCCCTATATATAAATTTAAAAAAATTTTTCAATTACAACCTCCCCTCAGAAAAGCTCTTATCCTAGAAGCCTTCACTGAAGCATTGTATCAAACACGTAAGATGAAATATTCTCAGTTCTACACAAAGTCTTTCAGAATATAAAAGAGGAGGCAGCATTTCCCAACTCATTTTATGAGGTCGACATTATCCTAACTGGAAAGAAAACTACAGACCAGCATCCCCTGTAAAAATAGATGGAAATACCTTCAACAAAATTTTAGCAACTGAATCTAATATATAAAAAGGATAGTACTTTCGACCAAGTGGGATTCATTACAGGAATGAATGCAAGGTTGAAAATCAGTCAGTGTAATTCATATGAACCAACTAAGTAAGAAAAAATGTATGATTAGCTGAATGGATACAGAAAAATCACTTGACAAAATGCAGTATTCATTCATGGTAAGAACTATGAGTAAACTAGGACTTAACGGGAACTTTCTCAACCTGTTAAAGGGCATCTAATAAAATCCAGTAATTTACATCACACTTAATGGTAAAAGCCTGAATGCTTTCCCCTGAAGATCAGGAACAAGGGAATGATGTTTGCTCTTACCACTTCTATTCAGGATTGTATGGAAATTATAGCTAGTGCATTGGGGGGCAAGAAAAGGAATTCAGTGGCACCCAAATTGATATGTAAAAAATCTTAAAGAATCCACAAACAAGGCTACCAAGATTAATAAGTGACCTCAGTACAAAATTATTGTACAAAACATTAATTGTATTTCTGTGTACTAACAATGAACAACTGAAATTTTAAATAAAATAACCAAAAAAATTATAATATCATGTAGAATATTAATGCTTAGAGAAGTCTAACAAAATTCTGCCGGGCCTGTATATTGGAAACTATAAAACATTCCTGAGAGAACTTAAGGAGAACCAAATAAATGGAAACGAATACCATGTTCATGGATCAGAAAACTCAAAATTGTTATGTCATTTTTCCCCAAATCGATATATATACTGTTCTATGTAATTCCAGTCAGTATCTCCACAGGGTTTTTTGTAGAAACTGACAAGCTATTTTTGAAATTTATATGAAAATGAAAAGAGCCCTAGAATAGCTAAAACGATTTTGAAAAAGAACAAAGTTGAATGACTTACATTGTCTGATTTCCATATTTACTATAAAGCTACATTAATCAACACAGTGTGGCATTGGCGTAAGAATAGACATATAGATTAATGGAGTAGAATATAGTCCAGAAACAGACCTACACACATATATGTTCACCGATGTTTGGCAAAAATGCAAAAGTAATTCAATGGAGAAAAGTATAGTGTTTTTGACAAATGGTTCTGGGATAGTTGGACACACATATAAAATAACAACAGACCTTAACCTTTACCTTACATAATTCTAAAAAATTAACTTGAAATAGATTATAGATTTAAATTAAATGTAAAAGCTAAAACCATAAAATTCCTAGAAGAAAGCATGGGGGAAAAATCTTTGTGACCTTGAGAGTAGGCAAGGCATGATTTCCTAGATGAGACATGCAAAGCCAAACTATAAAGAAAAAAAAAGATCAATTGTACTTCATCTGAATTTAAAGTGTTTGCTCTTCAAAAGTTGCTCTTTAAAAGTCACTGTTAACACAATTCCTATCAAAATCCTAGCAGTATTTTTTGTATACATAGACAGGTTTATTCTAAAATTTGTATGGAAAGATAAAATATCTGGAAACAATTATGTATAAGAATAGTAAATTTGGAAGAATCATACTACCTGATTTTAAGACTCCTAAACTCAAGACAGTGTGGTGCTGATCAAGTGATGGAACAAAGAAACAGAATAACAAGTCCAGAAATAGACCCACACAAGTATAGCCAAATGAATTTTGACAAAGATGCAAAAGCAATTCAATGAGAAAGAATAGTCTTGACAACAAATTATATTAGAACAATTAGACACCTACGGCTGTATAGCCAAAAAAATAGACCTTGGCCTAAAACTCATACCTTATACAAAAATTAACATAAAATGGGTTATAGATCTAAATGTAAAACGTAAAACTATAAAAGCTATATAAGAAGACATAGGAGAAAATGTTTTTGATCTAGGCCCTAAGTAAAAATTTCTCATGCCAAGAGTAAATTCCATAAAGGAAAAATTTGAAAACTTGGCCTTCATCCAAGTTAAAAACTTTCGTTCTGTGTAAAGAGAAGCCACAACCTAGAAGAAAATACAGTTGAACAACACGGGGGTTAGGGGCACTGACCCCACATGCAGTCAAAAAATTGCATATAGCTTTTGATACCCCCAAAACTTATTATCAGTATCCCGGATCATTGGTAGATTCCCTGCCACAGATCGAAACAATAGGTACTTATTGGGGGAGGGGGGGGGAGGGAAGGCACATATATGTATGAACCTGCAAAGTTCAAATCCATGTTGTTCGAGGATCAATTGTATTTGCAAATTGTGTCTAACAAGGACACATACGCAGAACATACAGACAACTCTCTAAACTTAACAATAGGAATCAAACAATCCAGATAGAAAATGGGCAAAACACTTGAACAGAAACTTCAGCAAAGAACATATACAGATGGCAAATGAGCACATGAAAAGATGTTCAGTATCATTAGTCATTAAAGAAGGACAAATGTAAAGCCCTGATGAGATACCGCACACCTACTAGAATGGCTAAATATTAAAAATACCAGCTTGAGTAAGTGTTGATAGGATGTGGAGGAGCTGGATCTTTCATACATTGCTGGTGGGAATGCAAAATGATAACAGCCACTCTAGGAAACAATTTGACAGTTTCTTATAAAGTTAAGCATGCATGTGCTATGTCTTTGTCTTGGATATTTACCTTAAAGAAACAAAAACTTACTTTCACACAAAAATCTATAGACAAAGATTTGTAGTAAGGGGTCTTATTTGTAATAGCCGAAAAAACAGGTGAATGGTTAACAAACTGCTGTACATTCATTCATACAACAGAATAATATTCAGTAAGAAAAAGAACAAACTATTGCTATACCAGCAATCTGGAGGATTTCAGGGCATTATACTGAGTGGAAAAAAAAGCAATCTCATCAGAATACCTATTATGTGATACCACTTATACAACATCTTTTAAATGAGAAAAATTATAGTAATGAAAACATATTTGCCAGGGGTAGGGTTGGCTGGAGTGTGTGATTATATATAGGGATAGCATGAAGTACTTTCTTTGGGGTAATGAAACAATTCTGTATTCTGATTATGGTGAAGGTTACATTAATACATGTATGTGATAAATTTACATAGAACCACACACACATAAAATCAGCACATGTAAAAAGCCATAAAATCTGAATAAAGTTTGGTTTAGAATTACAGCAAGTCAACTTTCTCATTTTGGTAATTGTACTATACTTACCAACTGCTGTCAGGTCAAGAATTCGCAGGGACTCTGTACTATTTTTGCAACCTCTATGTGAGTTTAAAAAAGTATTTCAAAGTAAAAAGTTCACACACAAAAAGATGCAGTTAAGAAAATGGAAAGGCAGGCCACAGACTGGAAGATAATACTTGTGAAACATCTGGTAAAGGATGTATATCCAGAATATATAAATAAATATGATAATTCAATAACAAGAAAACTCATTTTTAAATGGGCAAAGGAATTAATTAGCTCCTTAGGAATTAATTAGCTCCACATATTGTCAAAGATATGTGAATAGCTTATAAGCCCACAGAAAAGATGCTCAATATCATTATGCAAGTGCACATGTAAGCCACAGTGAAATACCACTATATACCTACTAATATAGGTAAAATTAAATGGCAATTAATATCACAAGAATGTGAAGCAACTGGAACTCTCAAACGTTACTGGTGGGAATGAAAAATGGTGTGGCCCCTTTTGGAAAACAGTTTGATTATTTCTTACAAAGGTAAACATAGGACTCAGGCATCCCACTCCGAAATTTTTCCCCAAGATGAAAGAAAAAAGTGTAAACGTTTATACTAGCGTCATCTATTATAACCCCCAAACTGGAAACAGTCCATATGTCCAAATGGTATATCCACACAATGAAATACCACTCGGTGATAAAAAGGAATGCAGTGTAGAGGAATCTTAAAAGCATTAGGGCAAGTGAAAGAAGCCAAACAGGAAAATTACATGCTGCATGATTTCATTTATATGAAGATCTAGAAAAGGTGCAGCTAAGCAGTTCATTGGCTGCAGGAACAGGCCAGGGATAGAGGGCAAGAATTGATCATACAGGGAACATTTTGCAGTGATGGAAATATTCTACATCATGGTTTTGATAGTGCTTACAGTGTTGTATACGTTTATGAAAACTCATCAATTGTATGGTAAAAGTTGGTGAATTTTTTAGGGCTTTCACATGTGCTGTTTCTTCTGCCTAGAAAGCTCCCTTCTCTCCCTGCCTGGTTAACTCACATTCAGTGTCAGATCTTGCCCAAACATCACATCATTAGGAAAAGGAATCCTTTCCTGAGCCCAGACTAGCATAGGCTTGCTTCCATAGCATCCTGCCCTTTTCTTTCATTGCTCTTATCACAGCCATAACTACAATCAGGCAGATTCTCAATAATGTAATGTCTTTTTTCTGTCTTAACCGCAGCTCTGTGAGGGGCCAGATGCTGCTGAAGGTTGTGTTCCTAGTACCTAGCATAGAGCTTGACTCAAGTACTCCAATAAGTAGGAACCAGTCTAAGTGAGTGGAATTCTGTCTCCTGTTCATGGGAGTGCAGCTGTGCCTTCTGGGGCTGGTACCACCCGCTGGGCTGCTTAGGTAGTTGGCTCCTTTGTCTGCTGCCCCTGCACTGTTCCTGCGGAGCTGTGGTGGTGTGACTGCTCCGCTGTGGCCACAGCTTTGTCCCGACTTCTGTGTGAGCACCGTGGACCCGCTCCTGCTGCTAGGACACCCTTTCTGAGAATAGAAGCCTTGCTCTACTATTAATATTCTTTTAGCAGAAAGGGAAACCTGTCCTCTGTTTCTGGATCTGCTAAGCTTTTTCTTTGATTTCCTGCAAGTTGGGAAATTGAAACAGCCTTTTTGTTACCTGCTTTGGTAACAGTAAGTAAACTCCTGTGAAGCACCAGAATATCTCTTTCTGTCCTGATCCTTTTATCTCCTTAAGGAGAGGAGTACAAGTCTTCCAAACAAGCTTAGAAAACCTTATCTGCAGACTTCTTGAGGTATAAACACCATCAGCTCTGCACCCAGCCTCTGAGCACATGAGCAGAGCACCCAAGACCAGTATTGTCTCCAGGCCTGGGGCAGACCCAGTTTCCTGGATAAATATGTGGAATAGCTGATGAGGGTTCTGACATAAGCACACTCCTCCATTGCTCTTCCCACTTCTCTTCCTCCCTATTTCCCTGCTCTGGTAGCAAGAGGGAATTAAAGTTAAGGTAGGAAATCGGTCTGGATGACCAAGACCCTGTATTTGATCATCCTATGAGCTTAGCTGAGTATTCAGATCATTACCGGACTCTTCTTTAGCCTGTGGTCTGGGCACTTAGGCAGAATTTATGAGACTTGTCATTTCAGACAGTCTTCTCTGGAGTATTACATGACTAGTTTAGTTATTGATTTTGGAAATGCTACTCTGGGCCTTCCTTTAATTTATCCAAATGATCTAACTCCTCAATTGCTTCCAGTTTTTCTTCTTTTTTAAAGCTTATATTGTTTGGACTTTTTTGTTTAGTTTTTGTTTATTTTGAATTCCATCACACCTAAGAATCCTCACTAAGTGTAATGTTCTCTTTCATCTGAAGTATTCCTATCGCTCACTAGTTTGACAACTCTCGGGCCCCCCACTTTCCTGTGGCTTCCACCCCACTCCAAGAATTCAGCTGTTAGAATCCAGTTTATGAGCCTAGCCACGGTAGATACTTTACATTTGTCAGATTAATCGTTTGTCTTGTAAGTCTTATCAGGATTTTGTTTTTGTTTTGTTAGCATTACCTTACAACCACATACGCACACACACACACTCACTCACTCAATAATTCTTAGACCTAACAAGTTTCTTAGTTTAATGTGGGATGTGGGAAGTAGGTTGGAGCTGTCCTGCTGCATGCGCTTTGTAATAGGCTACTTGCCTGTCTAAGGATGGCTGATGAGTTAATCAATAACCAGTACTAAAATGGATGGGAAAAGACTGTCTTGGCTTTTAATCAGACAGGTGCTGAATAAAGAACTGTGGTCAGGTAATAACGTTTGATGCCCCAAACAGTTCAGAACAATATTTTTTGTTTTATATCCTAATATACTAAATGCGTCTCTCTATCTTATATTTTCCCATTCTTAGTATAATGTTATATTTTCTTATTTTACCTTATATTTTCTATCCTGCTTCTCATTCTTTCAACCATTACAACTTCAACATATATGTTACACCTGGATATTGCTGTTGGGGGTCAGGGCTCTGCACGTGAGGTGGGGGGATGCATGTAAGCAGCATGCTAGCCTGTGAATTTGGTGTTCCTCCATGTCACGCGGGATGAGAGTGTGAATTATTTTTGAATGAATGTGTATCAATGTGGGGACAGAGCCCCAGAAAGTAGTTTACAGGCTCTCGGCCTCACGTGGAAAGGTGCTGGCTCGGGTAGTGGATGGCCGTCGGCTGTGGCTGATTGGCCATCAGCTGTAGCCAGTTGGCCAATTAGCCGGTAATATAACTGCTGCGGCTACGGAGAAGGAGAGCCGAGGAGAGTAGAGGAGAAGAGTCGAGGGGAGTGGAGGAGAGTCGTCGGTCGGTTGGCAGAAAAATGGACAGCAGGTCGCACGTCCGGTGAACCCAGCCTCCAGTGAGACCATGGTGGTGTGACTCCCCTGCCTGTGGCTCCGTGGGTGTTCCTTTTTGGCCTCGCCATGTCCTGCGTTCTTATGTGGGGAGCGGGACCAGAGACCCCGCAGGCCGCCCCGCACTACAATCAATTTCTCACAAAAATCAAGGTTTCAGTACTTTGTGATAAATATGGTTTTAAATTTTAAGCTGCGGAAGCAACCTTGAAAATATGTTTCATTATAATTATTTGCTTTCTTTTCTTTTTTTTTTACGGTTTTCCAGTAAGTTAAGACATATATGCATATTAATACCAGTGACTTCTAGATCGGAGAGGTTGCTTGTCCTAGTAGAAGTTTTTCTTTTTGTATTTTTTAAATTATTAGTTGTTTCCTTAAGTATAGTAGATGCTAACCAGGCTCTGTGATGTTTTTTCTTTCTAATTGTGTTTTTTAATGAAACCGCTCTTTGAACATGCATGATCTAGCAGTCATTGTTACTATTAGTGAACAGAGTGAGAACTTGAAATTCATTTTGTTAACGTCACATTTTGTTCTGTTTTGCAGCTTCTCGGTGAATTTTTGGATGAAGCCATTAAATTAATTGCTTGCCATCATGAGCAGAAGTAAGCGTGACAGCAATTTTTACAGTGTAGAGATTGGAGACTCTACATTCACAGTCCTGAAACGATACCAGAATTTAAAACCTATAGGCTCAGGAGCTCAAGGAATAGTATGGTAAGTTTTTACTTCCAAAAGTTAGGCAAAGAATCATTAACTGCTATTATTTTATCCTCTCGTAATATAGATACCTTGGTGTAAATATTTAATTTATCTCAAGAAATCTAACTAAAACTATAAAATTTAAATTAAAGCTATAACAGTAAGTTGTTTGGTTCAGGGATTAATATGGTCTTTTTTATTATTCATAAAACAGAATTATAAATCAGCACTGTCATCTTGAAATATAGCTTGTGATTAAATACTCGGTCATATGCCATATAGAGGCAAATATCTGTATCAGGAAAGAATAAGTGGCATGCTTATTGATTCTATGTATACATCTGTTCCCATAATTAACTGTTTAACACGTTGCGTACGGATCACGAGAATCTTCGTTTTTTTCTGAGCCATGCGTTCAGGACGGATAACGAGAATTCTCGTTTTTACTGTTGACTCTTTTCACTTTGCATATTTTATTGAATTATTTGTGTTTCGTTAATATCTAACGTATCTAACATCATAGGTGAGTAAATCCTAAAAAATTCCATAGAAAAGTAATAAATGACATAGAAGCATTTATGCTTTAAAGAGAAGAGTGCATTTTAAAGTAGTTTCTTTTAAAAACCTGCCGGAACAGAGGGGTATGAGGGATTTAAACCCCACCGTATGCAACGTGTTAATAAGAAGCTTCACTTAATCATCACTTTAACAGTATAATGAAACTGGAATTTCAGAAATCTTAGTTTACGCTGAGGAATGAAGTCAGCTGTATCATCTAACTGTTTCAAAACTCATATATATCTTTAAAATTGATTTACAAGCTAATTTCTACAAAGCGCCTAGGCTTTCTAGATCAGCCTAATTCCTTATAAACTGAAAGGGAAAACACTCGTTGGGATAGTTCTGCTAATGATTTTAGATCAGTAACTTAGCATAATAAGCTAGTGTTTTGGGGAAATGTTAAGCTTCATTCAAACATAATTATATCTTTATTACTTCTTCTTGAACCAGATTTGTTTCAGAATCTATTAAAAAATTTAAGTGTTTATGATTCTGCAGTTCTCCCAGGTTCTAGAAAAACTCTTGCACATGTACTCAGAAATACATAGGGATTTTCTTTGCAGCACCATTTATAATAGCAAAAATTGGTAACAGCATCAAATCAATCAATAGAATAAAAAAATGTGATATATTCATATAGTGAAATACTGTACAACATTTAAATGAACTGGAGCTATATGTGTTAATAAGATTAACCTCAGTATTGATTTTAAAAGCAAGATGCAGAATATACATACATTATGTATAGTTTTTATATAGTTTAAAATAGTTGAACCAGTAACATATTTATGGATGCATACATATGTAGAAAAGTGTAAAAACATTCATAAACACCAAACTCAGAGTAGTGTTTACCTATGAGAATACAAAGAAGGAAGGGGGCTTTACCTACAATAATTTTTTAAATATCAGAGCAATTATAGTAAAATACTGAAATCCAGCACAATTGTGTAATGGGAACACTAGCATTTATTTTTTTCTGTATTCTTGAAGTAATTTATAATATCAAAAATTAAAGAAGTTGGGCCATTTTAGAAAACATTATTGTCTGGCTGGTTTTCATTTTAACCAACCACATTTAACAAACTACAGATTAAAGATAAAATAATATGATAAAGTGAACATGGGAAGTATTCTGCAGCTCTTGGTTCAGAATCTCGCTCCATGATTTACTAACTTTGTGACTCATGGCAAATTAACACTTCTAAGCCTTCTCACCTAATTTACAGGGTTGTTTAGAAGAATATATTTATAAATTACTTAATACTGTTTAAAAATATATTGTTTCTATCCCTTCTTTCACTTACCCTCAGGTAAGTGCATTTTGAAATTTGTGTCCTTAAAAAAAATTGCTTTGGAAGGAACCTTAAGGAACAGTCCCTGTCCTAAGGAATAAATATCTTCAAATTTTTGCTTATTCTTTCATAAACGATTACTATGAAATAGACCAATATTAAGCAAAATAAATTTTAACTCACTGTTGTGTTACTATCAAAATCAACTGACGACCTCAATTTTTTTTAAAGACATTTTTTTGGGCCCCAATCATAGATGGTAAGATTCACTGGGTCTGGATTAGGTCCTCTGAATCCCCAGGTGTTTCTGATTTGTGCACATTTACAAATCAACAGTTAGAAACCTAATTTCCTTGGATATAAAATAATACAACCTATTCAGAAACTTTTAAACTTTAGAGTTTGAAATATCACTTTGATTTAGCAGATAAATTAATAAGAATGAATTTAATGGTTAAAAATAAAATGTACTTTATCTGAAATATGTCCCCAAATGTTTTTGGGTGTTTTTTTTTTAATTTGGGAGTGACATGTCTATAAATATGGCATTTTCTAGGTAAAGATTATAGTACTAATGTATATCTTGGTGTGTATATATTATGTATATAGACAATTGTTGTATTTACAGAAGGTACAGATGTGTACATTTATGCACTACCAATTTCTTAATACATATATTTCTACAATATATTTGATATAGTGAGATAGCCATAAAACAAAGTCAAATGTCCAGTTAGGTGAGAGAATAATTTTAATCAGTAGTGTGCTGACTTTTCAAGTATTACAGAAACAGAAATAGTCTTTCATAGTATGTTAGGCAGTCCAGTATGAAGAGCATAACCTCATGTCTTAGTCTTCCAGTCTCATCTTTGCTGTTTAACTTTCTGGCTAACCTTGGGCAAATTACTTAACCTCTAGCCCTATATCAGGCAATAGTGACTCCAAATGACTTTTAAAGTTTCTTTCAATCATAACATTCTGTTAATTTTAAGACACTTTACCGTATTTGTGCTTTAGTTTCTCTGACTTGTCATATGCATAAGGTGTTGTTTGGTGGGTGTCATATCGGAGAAAAGGTATGAAAAGTAATGATATATGATGTTATGTTTCCCAGAATTATAGATGTTTCATTAACAGTTGTGAAGCACCTTCTCATGTCCTGAAGTCTAGCATTAGTATTTATAAACACCTTGATTTTTAATTCTTCCTCCAATACAAAAATTTTTTAAATTATTTTCAGGTGTACAAAGCAATGCAATAATTAGACATTTACACCCGTCACAGAGTGATAACTCCACCAAGTCTACTACCCCTCTGACATCATATATAGCTGTTACAATACCATTGACTGTATTCCCTCTGCTGTTCTTTATATCCCATCAAAACAAAATTTTAAGGGCTTACATTTTATATTATAAAATAATTGTTCATATAGATACCTCTGTATGTCCCTTCTTTTTGCTGTATACATTTTGTGTCCAAAGAGGATGGAAGTGATGTACTTAGTAGAATTCTCCAGCAAATATGTTGAGTAGAATTTATGGCCATATGTATTCTTTATCCTGTCTTTCCTTGGTGTAGGTGCAGGGTGAATGGTTCCTTTAGGCTCTAAGCTATCTTTTTGGACCTGAATACTAATAAAAAATGTGTGCATTGAATGCCCATTGTATGCTCAGTGGGTCCTGGGGAACCCAGTGAGCAAGCAGGGTCTCTGTCTTCACAGTCTCAGTCCATTGTCGCTTGAAGCCATTAGCATTTCAAGAAACAGTTAGTGCTATACATTGTTCGGAATGTGCTGTAAAGGCATAGAAGAAACTTGTTGAGCAGCACAGACCCAATTGCATTCATCTTTGGAGAAAGGGGGGAATCTATGAATGTTTCATAAATTCAGTTTTGCAGATTTTTGACTGTTTTTGAATTTCTTATTACAGTGCAGCTTATGATGCCATTCTTGAAAGAAATGTTGCAATCAAGAAGCTAAGCCGGCCATTTCAGAATCAAACTCATGCTAAGCGGGCATACAGAGAGCTAGTTCTTATGAAATGTGTTAATCACAAAAATGTAAGTGAACATTTTAGAAAATTTCTTAAGTATAGATGAAGTAAAGATTTGCTAAGGAACACATGAAAACTTTTAGAATATTAGGTGATTTAAATTGTTCTTCTGGATTGAAACATTGTTTAAAAGGTTGATATATCTACAGTGAATTTTTTCTCAGCTTCATTAAATTATAGCAAAAGAAAAATGGCTTCTGAAATTTAAATTTTGTGATTTTCCTGCCATTACATTTGCAGAAGGACTTTTAAAGAGGTCAGTGTTTTGGAAGAACTGTATTTTAGGCTTCATCTCATCTTCTGTTTTTTGTTTTCTGTTAGGCTGACATTTCAGAAAACTGGAGCCTTAATACAGGGATTGTTTCCATTTACTTTGACACTGGAACTTTATTTAATAATATTGGATATAAATTCAAATCATTTCTCCCTACCCCCCTCTCTTCTCTTTAAGTGATGCCAGTGCTCGCCGGTCACTTGATGTTGAAGACAGGACAGCCAGTGAGCATAAACCAGTTTAGCACAAACTTTGGAAAAAATGTTTAAATGGAATTAGAGAAACATTCTGATTCTATTTCCTAAAGATTATAAAGACTTAAATCTATAACTTTCATTCATTTTGAGAATAGTTACACTTTTTAAAGCTTACTTTAAGCATACTGATACCTTTGTGATTATTTTAATGGAATGATGTCTCCAAGTTGAGAGGAAATAAACTGGGAGTGAATTGGAAATGAACTGTGCAAGCGACAGTTTTATGAAGTACTAAACCAAAAGTATCTGACTGGAGACGTTTTGTGGAGTTTGTCCAAAGGAGTTTATAAAATATAATGAGCTCATTACTTTCCGATTGCAATTAACACAGTTTAACTATGTGCAAGCCTCTGAGTATTGGAATTACTGGATTAGTCACTAAGGGAAGATTTTTATGGAAGTTAAGGATTAGGTTCTGTGTTTGGGCAGCTTACTGTGTTATTTTGAAGGCAACACAAATACAGAGTTAAGTACCAACCATGATAAAGCAATAGAAAGTTAATTATCAGATCATGGTGGATGAAAAAGAAGTGCTGAGATTTCAGGGGGGAGAGAATTGCCGTGAGCCTTCATGAAATGGAAAACTTTGGGGAAGAGTGGACCTACACTAATTCTTAAAGATGGGGTAAATTTGGATTGTGGAAGGAAGGTGGCCTTCCAGAGACGAAAAATCGCATTTAAAAAGGGCACAGAGATAAAGATTAACGTCAGTCAGGGATGGGGAATAAGTGTCAGCCAATCTTGTAGATGGGAGCCAGGAATGTTACTTGTCAAGATTTTGCTGGTGGCTTCCCGCACTCGGACAGAGCTGCTCGTACCCCTTGTAGCCTGTTTCGTGGAACTGGTGGTGATGGCATTGCCTGAGTTTCTCACTGAGGAGATGGCCAGTGACTCCTACCCCCACTGAATGGAGAGCATGGAACGCTTGTTTCGCATGATTAGCCCTCTAGTGGGGGTGGCACAGATCCATCCAGGCAATACCCTGGCCACGCAGAAGAGTGATGGCACAGAGTAGATGCTCAAAACACATTTGTTCAGTGAATGAATGTAAAAGTAAATATAGGGAAACCAGGAATGGTAATGGGGTTTTTTCACTCCATGATAGATGAAAGTTTTTGTAATGTCTTTTCAACATTTTCATGTTCTGCACAGATCTTCATTGGTCTAAACATATCTGGCTTTTCCCACTCTCTTCTTTTTTTTTTCTTTATTGTGGTAAAACATTCATAAAACCTACTATCTTAACTATTTTTAAGTGTACAGTTCAGTGGGATTAAGTACAATCGTATTATTATGCATTTCCCACTCTTTTCATAGATGGTTTTAAGGTTCTTTTCCAACTTAGTTAGTCACTTATCTTTGAACACACTTTGATGTCACCTAGCACGCAGTATTGCATGTCTGATCGAATCCTCTGAGAGGAACTGAGGCATTTCATCGCTGCTTAACTGTGGACATTATAATTCTGTTTGGAAATCAGGTCACCATTTGACTTCACATTGTCTAAGCAGGTTATTCTTTTTTTTTTTTTTTATTAATTAGTTTCAGGTGCACAAGACAAAGCAAAACTTAGACATTTATCATTTATATCCCTCACACTGTGTGAACCCCCCTCCCCCCATCCACTATCCCTCTGTACGTTCCCAAAACCTCTCATAAGCAGGTTATTCTTTATCACAGACCTGCTAACAGAATACATCTCTCCCATCCTTTTCTTTTGGTTTTGGAGAATAAGTATGGTACTTTCTATTTCTCCCTATTAAATTTCACATGGGAAATTTGGTTCCTCTACCAGGAAGGTTGGGGATTGCTTTTTCCTTCTTTGTTCTGACTCCCCAATTTTTCCAGCCCTCCTCAATTCTTCATATTTTTCACATGAATATTATCAGAGATACTTTGAAAAAAAATTCTGCCTGAAATCTTCATATACTATATCTTGTTGCATTTCTCTGACTTACTGTTGTTCTTTGTTGTTTTTATTCACAGAATAAAATTAAATTGTTTAATGAATTTTTACCTGCTCCTAATAATTGTTACTTCTTTCAGTCAAATGCCACCCACTTAATCAGCCCTGGACTTTTATTTGGCTGTCTAGTCTGTGATTGATATAATTTCCTTTATTTCCCTTTTTGAAAAATAAGACAGCTGTTTCCGCCTTTTTTTAAAACAACAACTAATACAGAATTGTACACCTGAAATCTATGTAATTTTACTAACAATTGTCACCCCAATAAATTTAATAAAAAAACAACAACAAAAAAAAACAACGTTGTTGAGATATAATTTATATAGCATACTGCTCATCCATTTAATTTGTGTAAGTCAGTGGTTTTTAATGTAGTCACTGATGTTTGTTACCATCAGCATGGTCAGTTCTAGAACATTTTTCTCACCTCAGTAGGATACCCTGTATCCTTTAGCTCTAATTCCCCCATCTCCTTCCCACTCAACTCTAAGCAAATGCTAGTCTCCTTTCTGTCTCTATATGCCTTTCTTCTTAACACCTCTCTTGTACTCTAGGATTTCTCAGATATTAATGAGAACAGTTTCACTATTTCTCTAAGTCTCCAGGTGTGCAGTTCAGTGGTTAGGAGACTTGGATTCATTTAGATCAACTAGATGCTTTCTTATTATCATTTCCCCTATCTTAAAAAGATGCATGTATATGTTTTACCCTTTCTGGTCTGAAAATTACTTTTCTGAATTGATTCACTGAACAAATATTTGAATACCTTCTATAAACAAAGCTTTATGCTTATATGAATAACATAGACTCTCCCCCAATGACGTTTATGTCTAGAAGAACATTCCCATCCCTAAGTATAATTGTCAGCAAATCTTTTTAAAATGTGTGTCACCTATCTTCCTCTGTGCCAGGGCTATAAAAGGGAATAAGACACAGTTCTTTCTAACAAGGATCCTGGTGTGATTGGAACAAGGGTATTGTGAAAATGAGACGATACTACAGTGTGTTAAGTGCCGTAGTAACATATAAGAAAGATACTGTGGGGACAAAGTAGAGAGACTATTCAGCTCTGTCAAGGACTAGGGGTTGTCAGACTCTACAAAAAAGGTCTAAGTTCAGTATGTTTATGACAAACATAAGAAACAATATGTTTAAAGGCCTTGAGAGTTTTTAAAAATTTAAATTTAGTATGGCTAAAGTATCAAGTTTAATAGAGGGCTTTGCAGGAGGTGAAACGGGTAGATGTCCTGTCAGTGAGGGCTTTGAATGTTCTGCGAAAGAGTTTTGGAATTTATTTGTTGGTGTTAAGTTTTAGAGGAGGTGAGTAATATGATCATATCTTTCTTTTACTATGTTATAGGCAATAAAATGGTAGCTAGACTCGCAGAAAACCATTGTTAGGGAACCTAGTGTTAGAAGTTCTCGTTGCATGAATAGTCTAGATGAGATGTTAGAATCCCGACTTGTATGGTAGCCCAGGGAATGGAAAGAAGAGGTTGAAATTCAGATTGACAATAGAATGGATAACATTCTCTAAAATATTTATTACAGTGCAAATAGTGAAAAAGAAGTAAAAAATCACTTTGAGCCTTTTATTGTAAAAGAGAAGGCACTCTGGAAAAGTAAGGAGTTTGGGTACAAATGATAATGAGTACAATTTATATTCCTGAGACTTCCTTGTGAAGTGACAGTATATATTTGAGACTCATAAACTAAGCAAGGACTTTTAATTCATATTTGGAATTAATTCATATTTTTCCAAACATCTCTGTCTGTATAGAGATGTTTGGAGAAAAAGACATGGATAATATCACCCACGGAAAGGTACAGATTGAGAAAAGAGGATGATTAAAGACAGAATAGTGGGAAACGGTGTACATGTTGGATGGGCCAGTGGAGTAGACTGGGAATGAGGGAAACTGGCAAAGTGCAGTATTATGAGAAATCACAGGGGAAGGGCTGAGATTATATACTGAGTTAGAGAAGAGTGGGCAGAAGGTATTTAAGATTTGCCTTCAAATTATGTAGAGGATGGTATAAGGTAGATTCTTGATAATTGAATCTTCATTAATAGAATGGATTATGTGGAACTCTTTTGTTGATAGAATTTTTTTTAAAGACTTTTTTTTGGAGCAAATTTAGTCTCACAGCAAAATTGAGATGGAGGTACAGAGATTTCCCGTATTCCCCTGGCCCCACAGACGCACCGCCTCCCCCATTACCAACATCCCCACCAGAGTGATGCGTTGGTTAGAATGAATGAACCTGTAGTGACACATAATTATCACCCAAAGTCCACAGTTTACTTTAGGGTTTATTCTTGGTGTTGTACATTCTGTGGGTTTGGAGAAACGTATGATGACATATACCTACCATTATGGTATCACGTAGAGTATTTTCATCGCCCTAATTATCTTCTGTTCTCTGGTTCCCTCCCTACCCCCAACCCCTGGCCATAAACTTTTAATATGTAAAATAAAAGATATTACTTGAGTTTAGAACACAAGATTTTAAACTGGTGGTAGATTTTTTTTTAACCCATGTATTTGCAGTACCCAAATGAAAGTAATATGAAGCAGTTTCTAATTTTTCAACCTCTTTTGCCACAGATAATTGGCCTTTTGAATGTTTTCACACCACAGAAATCCCTAGAAGAATTTCAAGATGTGTAAGTGTGATAATTAAAATTTTATGTTAGTACATTATTCTTAGATTGTTGCTGTACACTTTAGCTGTCATCTTTTTTCACCCATGAAGTTACATAGTCATGGAGCTCATGGATGCAAATCTTTGCCAAGTGATTCAGATGGAACTAGATCATGAAAGAATGTCCTACCTTCTCTATCAGATGCTGTGTGGAATCAAGCACCTTCACTCTGCTGGAATTATTCACCGGGTTAGTAGAAAAAAACTATCATCATAATCTTTCTTTAAATCATTGAGTTGAAATTCACATAACATAAAATTAACCATTTTAAAGTGTACAATTCGATGACATCTGGTACATTCACAACATGTGCAACCATCACCAATGTCAAATTTCAAAATATTCCATTGCCCCAAAAGGAAACCTCATACCCTTAATCAGTCATCCCCCATTCCTTGCTCTCCCCAGCCCCTTGCATCGTACCAGTCTGCTGTCTATGTCTGTGGATTTACCTCTTCTGGATGTTTCATGAATGTAATCTTACAATATGTCACCTTTTGTGTCTGGCTTCTTTAACGTAGCATAATGTTTTCAAATTTGTCCATGTTTTAACATGTATCAATAGTTCACTCTTTTTTATGAGTGAATAATATTCTAATGTATGTATTTACCAGATTTTGTTTATCCATTCAGCCATTGATAGACATCTGGGTTATTTCCACCTTTTAGCTTTTGTAGATAGTGCTGCTATGAACATTCACGTACAAGTGTTTGTTCGAGTTCCTGTTTTCAGTTCTTTGAGGTATCTACCTATGAGTGGAATTGCTAAGTCATATGATAACTCTATATTTAACTTTTTGAGGAACCACCAAACTATTGTCCACTGAGTCTACACCATTTTACATTCCCAGTAGCAATTTATGACTGGGAATCCAATTTTTCCAAATCTTTGCCAGTACATATTGACTTTTTTATTCTAGCCATTCTAGCGAATATGAAATGGTATCTCATTATGGTTTTGATTTGCATTTCCCTAACAACTAATGACGTTGAGCATCTTTTCATAGGCTTGTTGGCCATTTGCGTAGCTTTCTTGGGAGAAATTTCTATTCAGGCCCTTATCCCATTTTTAATTTGGTTGTTTGCCTTTTTGTTGTTAGATTGTAGGAGTTATTTATACTCGTATATTTCCGATAGTGGATGGACTCTTATAAGTGATTTGTAAATATTTTCTCCCATTTTGTATGTTGTCTTTTAACTTTCATGATATCCTTTGCACAAAAGTTTTCAATTTTCATGAAGTTCAGTTTATCTATTTTTTTCTTTGGTTCCTTGTGGTTTTGGTGTCATATATAGGAATCCATTGTCAAATCCAAGGTCATTAAGATTTACACTTACATTTTATTTTCAGAGTTTTATAGTTTTAGCTCTTATGTTTAGGTTTTTGACCCACTTTGAGTTAATTTTTATATATGTTGTGAAGTAAGGGTCCAGCTTTATTCTTTTGCTTGTGGAAATCCAGTTGTCCCAGCACCATTTATTAAAGAGACTATTGTTTCCCAATTGAATGTTCTTGGCTCCCTTGTTGAAAATCAGTTGGCTATAGATATGCTGTTTTATTTCTGGACTCTTAAGTTCTCATTCCATTGATCTGTGTATCTGAACTTGTAGCAGCACTACATTATTTCGGTCACTGTAACTTTGTAGTAAGTTTTGAAATGGGGAAGTACGTATGACTCCTTCAACTTTATTCTTCCTTTTCAACATCATTCTATTCGGGCCCCTTGTGATTTTGTATGAATTTGAATGTCAGCTTTTCCATTTTTACAGAAAAGGCCATTGGAATTTTAATAAGGATTTCATTGAATCTGTAGATTGCTTGGGTAGTTTTGCCATCTTAACTATATTTAATATTCCAGTTCATAAACACAGGATGTCTTTCCATTTACTTCAGTTGTATTAGTCTGCTTGAGCCGCCATAGCAAAATTCTATAGACTGGGTGGCGGAAACAACAGAAATTTATTTTCTCACAGTTTTGGAGGCTGTCAGTCCATGACCGTGGTGTCAGCAAATGTAGTTTTTGGTGAGACCGCTCTTCCTGGCTTGCAGACAGTCGCCTTCTTGCTGTGTCCTCACGTGTCCTTTCCTGTGTGCATATGCAGGTTGAGGGGTAGAGCCCACACTATGGCATCTCTTCCTGTTACAAAGAGACCAGTTCTTTTGGATTAGGGCCCCACCCTTATGACCTTGTTTAACCTTAATTACCTCCACAGTGGCCCTATCTCCAAATACAGCCACATTAGGGTTTAGGGCCTCAACATATGAATTAGGGTTTTGGGGACACACAACGCAGTCTATAACATAGAGCTTTAATTCCTCTCAGCAGTGTTGTAGAGTTTTCAGTCTACAAGTCTTTCACCTCCATTAAAACCTTTTTCTAGGTATTTTATTATTTTTGAAGCTATTTTAAATGGAGTTGTTTTCTTAATTTCCCTTTCAGATTGTTCATTACTAGTGCATGGAAACACAACTGATTTTTGTGTGTTGATGTTATATTATACAACTTTGTTCAATTTGTTCTAATAAGGGTTTTGGGGGATTTTTAAAAATAATTTTCTCTGTATAAGATCATATCATTTGCATAATAGTTTTACTTCTTCCTCTCCAATTGGGTGCGTTTTGTTTCTGTTTTTTGCCTAGTTGCTCTGGCTAAAACTTCAAGTAAAATGTTGAATAGAAGTGGCAAAAGTGGGCATCTTTGTCTTATCCTTGTTATTAGGAAAAAAGCTTCCACTCTTTCACCATTAAGTCTGATGTTAGCTGTGGGGTTTTCATAAATGTTCTTCATCTGTTTGAGGAAGTTCCACTTGCACTGAAGTTAGTCACATTGTACAGTCAGGGTACAGACCCCATGAAACTGCCCTCATTTCAGATACCAACCACAAGAGTCCCAAGACTACCTTCACTTCAGATCAGCAGGTTGTAAATTTAGGGTCCCCACAACCACTCTCAGGTTCAATAATTTCCTAGACTGACTCACAGAACTCTGAAAAGCACTATATTTATGATTACAGTTTTATTACAGCAAAAAAACAAACAAACAAAAAAGCAAATTATTAATAGAACCAACCAAAGGAGGAGATGCATAGGGCAGAATCAGAGAGGTCCAAACATGGAGATTTCATTCAGTCCTTCCAGCCAAAGTATAAAAAAATACAGAGTATTGCCAACCCGGAAAGCTCACCCATTTGGTATCCAGATTTTTTTTTGCTGCTGAATCACATACTACCTGCCTGGTTGACCTTTAGTTTCCAATCGTTCCTAAGGTTTACTCCAGAGGTTGGAACTGATACCCGTCCCAAAGCCTCACTCATAAATCACCTTGTTAGTCCTGTGGCCAAAACCCCAGGCAAACAAAAACACTGCTGTCAGTCAGGACATTCTAGAGGCCTAGAGATCACCTGGAGCTCAGGGCAAAAGCCAGACCTCTACATAAAATTACTTTTTCATCACATACCTTCTATTCCTAATTTAAGTGTTATTATCATGAAAAGGTGTTGGGTTTTGTCAAATGCATTTCTTCATCAGTTGAGATGATGATGTTTGTTTTTCCTTGATTCAGTTAATGTGGTATATTAATTGGGTTGATCTATTTTTTTATTTTTTTGTATATTAAACCACCGTTGCATTCCTGGGATAAATCCCACTTGGTTATAATGTATAATCCTTTTAATATGTTACTGGTATTATTTTGCTAGTATTTTGCTGAGAATTTTTACATCTATGAGGTTTGACAATTAAGTTTGCGAACTTGTTGCAACGATGTTGCTAACTTTTTTTGATACCAGAGGGATTATTGATTATGAATTTGTACTAACTGGACAAACAGTTAACCAAGTTTACTATTTGGAAGTGCTGAAAAGGCTGTGTGAAAAAGTTAAGACGACCTGAACTTTTCGCCAACAATTCATGGCTCTTTCATCACAACAATGCACCAGCTCACACGGCACTGTTTGTGAGGGAGTTTTTAGCCAGGAAACAAATAAGTGTATTGGAACACCCTCCCTACTCACCTGATCTGGCCCCCAGTGACATCTTTCTTTACCTGAAGATAAGGGAAATATTGGAAGGAAGACATTTTGATGACATTCAAGACATCAAGGGTAATACGACGACAGCTCTGATGGCCATTTCAGGAAAAGAGTTCCAAACTTACTTTGAAGGGTGGACTAGGTGCTGGCATCGGTGCATAGCTTCCCAAGGAGAATACTTCGAAGGTTACGGTAGTGAAATCCAGCAGTGAGGTATGTAGCACTTCTTCTGGGATGAGTTCGTGAACTTAATTGTTGGACCTCGTATGATCATAAGTAGGTGATATTGGTATGTGTGTTTTGTTCTCTTGTGATGTTTGCTTGGATTTGGTATCAAGGTAGTGCTGGCCTCAGAATGAGTTAGGAAGTATTCCTCCCTCTTCTGTTTTTTGGAAGAGTTTGAGGACAGGCATTAATTCTTAATTAAATTATTGGTAGAATTTGCCACTAAAGCTATCTGGTCTTTAGTTTTTGGTTTTTGGGTTTTTTTGGGGGAAATTTTGATTGATTCATTCTATTGTTATGGGTATGATCAGATTTTCTATATCTTGAGTCAGTTTTGGTAATAGTGTATGTTTCTAGGAACTTGTCCATTTCATCTAAGTTGTATAATCTGTTGGTGTACAATTGTTCATAGTATTTTTTTATAATCCTTTTTGTTTCTGTAAAATCGGTAGTAATGTCCCCAGTTTCATTTATGATTTTAGTTATTTGCATCTGCTGTTTTTTTTGCTTAGTCTAGGTAAAGGTTTGTCAATGTTGTTGTTCTTTTTAAAGAACCAACTTTTGGCTTTGTTTATTTTCTCTGTTGTTTTTCTGGTCTCTGTTTTGTTAATCAACGCTTTATTCTTTATTATTTCCTGGCATCTTCTTGCTTTGGGATTAGTATTCAAGGTAGACTGTTAGGTAATTGATTTGAGGTGTTTTGCCTTTGTTTTTTATTTTTATTTTTTTTTAATGTGGCTGTTAAAAGCTGTAAAATTGTCCCTGAGCTCTGCTTTTCAGCATTCCCTAAATTTTGGTATGTTGTGTTTTCATTTTCATTCATCTCGAAGTATTACTAATTTCCCTTGTGAATTGTTCTTTGATCTATTCGTTGTTTAAGAGTATATGTTGTTTAATTTCCACAAATTTCCTACTTTTTCTTGATTTCCATTTTCATTCCATTGTGGTCAGAAAAGATATTTTGTATGAGTTCAGTTTTTTTAAAATGTATTAAGACTTGTCCTGTGGCCTAACATAGGGTCTGTCCTGAATAATGTTCCATGTGCATTTGAGAAAAATATGCAGTCTGCTATTTTTGGAGAGTCTTTTATATATATCTGTTATATCTGGTTGGTTTGTAGTATTTTTACAAACTGTAGTATAGTTTACATTATTTCCTTATTGATCTTCTGTCTACTCTGTTTTCATCCATTGATGAAAGCAAGGTATAAAAGTATTCAACTGTTATTGTATAATTGTCTATTTCTCCCTTCAGTTATGTCAGGTTTGCTTCATGTACTGTAGGGCTTTGTTGCTGGGTGTGTATACATATATTCTTGATGGATCAACCTTTTTATCAATATGTATTGTCCTTTGCCCCATGTAACATTTTTGGACTTATAATCTGTTTTGTCTGATATTAGTATAGCTATCCCATCTCTCTTTTGATTTCTATTTGATTGAAATGTCTTTCTCCATTTCTTCACTTTTAACCCGTTTGTGTCTATGAATCTAAAGGGAGTCTCTAGTAGATAGCCTACAGTAGGACGATCATGTTTCTTTGATACCTTCTGCCATTGTCTGGCTTTCAGTTGGAGAGTTTATCTGCATGTGAAATAATTACTGATAAGGAATAAGATACTTTGGCCATTGTACTATTTGTTTTCAATATGTCATATACATTTGTTCTTCAGCTTCCTTCATTACTGCCTTTTTTGGGTATTTAATTACTTTTTTGTTGTGTCATTTGATTCTTTTCTCATTTCCTTTTCTGTATATTTTTCAGTCATTTTCATAAAGATTACTTTGGGGATTACAGTTAACCTTTTCAATTTATGAAAATCTATTTTGGGTTATTACCACTTTAACTTCAGTTGTATGCAAAAATTCTGCTCCTGTACACTCTTTCCTTTCTCCTTTATATCATTGTTGTAACAAATTACGTATTTATATACTGTGTTTATTAAGGTAGATTTGTGGTTACTGTTTATTGCATTTGTCTTTTAAATCATATTGGAAGACAAATAGAAACCCAGAATACAATAATACTGGCCTTTGTGTTTACCTATGTAATTACCTTTACCAGTATTCTATTTCTTCATATGACTTCAGGTTACTGTCTAGTGTCTTTTATTTCTACCTGAAGGACTCCCTTTAGCATTTGTTAAAGAACAGGGGTACTAGTGACAAACTCCCTTAACTTTCATTTATCTCAGAATGTGTTAGTTTCTCTTTCACTTTTGAAGGATAGTTTTGCTTGCTGTAGAATTTTTGTTTGACCTTCGTTTTCTTTCAGCACTTTAAATGTGTCATTTCATTGCCTGTTGGTCTCCATGATTTTTTTTTTTTTTAATAGCTGTTTATATCATTGGGGATCTTTTGTAAGTGACAGTTTGCTTCTCTCCTGAAGCTTTCAAAATCCATTGTGGGGTTTTTTTGTGTGTTTTTTTTGGTCTGGCTTTCAACAGTTTGATTTTAATGAGTTTCAGTACAGATTTTTTGCTTTTATCTTTCTTGTAGTTTGTTGAGCAGATTGGATGTGTAGGTTCATGTATTTCATTAAATTTGAAAATTTTCAGTCCTTATTCTTTAAAATATTTTTCTGCCCCTTTTTCTTCGTCCTTTCCTTTTGGGACTCCCATTATGCGTATGTTGTATAATGGTATTCCATGTCTTGTTTTCCTCAACTTTAATGTTTTGTGCCAAGCAGTGTGGGTTATTCATTTTCCTTACGGTGTTTTCAAGAAATACCCTCTATCTAAGCCCACGACCAAGGTCCCACGCTGAGAATGCAGGATGCTTTCTTTAAGACCGCTAACTCAGCCAGGGAAATAAGTAGGTCAAAGGCTAATAAAAACACCATAAGTCTTTTCTATTGGTTTAAGTTGCCTCTTTCGATTCTGCGTTCACTTGGTTGTTATAAATGTTTGACTATTTTCCAGATTTCAGAAGTTTGTTTTGATAATTTTTGCTCTGCTTTCTGGTGTTTCTGGGGAGCTATCTACTCTGCCATCTTTGCTGACATTACAGTCTTTCTTTATATTCTTGGAACATTGTATTTTGCTGATTTTTATGGAGTAATATAGGGTTATTTTTGCTCTAAAATGAAGCAGTATGTAAAATATTCTATTATCCTTACCAATTATATAAAGTTGAGTATTCACCAGAGTTGTATTTTTTATATGTGTTCAGAAATATTTTATATTTTTATATCCTGTTTTTAACTGCTTTATTGACATATAATTCAAATACCATACAATATACCCACTTAAGTGTACAATTCAGCATTTTTTATTCAAAGGTTGTGCAGACATGACCATAATCCAGTAATAGAACATTTTTGCCCTCCTTAAAGAAACCCTGCATCCATTAACCTTCAATTCTTATTCTTCCCTGTTACCTTTACCCCCAGGCCTAAGCAACCTCTAATCTACTTTCTGTTTCCATGTATTTGCCTATTCTGGACATTTTATATACAGTTGACCTTTGAACAACATGGGAGTTTAGGTGCACAGACCACTCCCCCTTCCCACCCCACACCCCCACCCCACCCCGTGCACTCAAAAATTTGCGTATAACTTTTGACTCTCCCATTCTTAACTACTTAATAGCCTACTGTTGACCAATTACATAAACAGTTGATTAACATATATTTTGTATGTTATATGTATTATATGCTGTATTCTTACAATAAAGTAATCTAGAGAAAAGAAAAGATTAAGAAAATCATAAGGAAGAGAAAATACATATACAGTATTTATTGAAAAAAATCTGTGTATAAGTGGACTGGTGCAGTTCCAAACCATGTTATTCATGGTTCAACTGTAAATGGAATTACATAGCATGTGGTCTTTCATGACTGGCTTCTTTTACCTGTGGTAATGTTTTCAAGGTTCTTCCATGGATGTATCATGTATGAGTACTTCATTTCTTTTTATTGCCAAATAATAATATTTCACTATATGGATATACCACATTTTGTTTATCCATTCTTCACTTGAGGGACATTTGGGCTGTTCTAGGTTTGGGGCTGTTATGAACAATGCTGACCTGAACATTTATGTATAAATTTTCGTGTGGACATATGTTTTTGTATTTTAGTTTTAATTCTAGCTTATTCTTTGAAAAGTTTTGCATCTAATTTGAGAGGAATTTCTTGAAAGTTTATTTAATTCAGTGGAATTATATCTTCCTTGTGAGCTACATTGTATCAAATAACTCATAATAAAATAAATATATATATTTGTGCTCAAATTAGCTATTTAAGACAGTTATGTACCTGAGATATTCAGACTTATCCTTAGTTATCATTCTGATTGCTTTGTATATTACATATGCAACTGTTATTATGTCTGTTGCCATCTTTAAGTAACATAAGATAAATCTTTTTAAATGGGAGAGTATATTCTTTGTCCCATATTTATATAACGTGCGAGGTAGAGCAAAAACGTTAAACTTCTGGGTTTGTTTTTGTTTCCTTTGTCCTATGGATCAGGACAGTAATCTGCCACCATGGAAGTTAATTTGATTTTTGTAAAATAAAATCTTCCAAATAGAAAATTTCCAGATTAATGGAGGTAGCAGTTGAGTAGAACAGAATTCACAGACCAAATGATAGAAGATAGTAAACAAAAGAAATAGCTAGAAGTGTGAAAAGGAAACATTAAATTACAGAAGACCAATATATAACATCATGTATAAATGGGATTAACCCATAATGAAACAAGGTCAAATTTTGACATACACACACACACAACGAACAACAATACATGTTTCTATAGTGAAAACAGTTGCACTAACTTCCAGTGGCTGAAAGCAAAGAGGTTGGCAAAGATGTACAAGCAGATGCAAACAAGGATAACTCTGTGCAATCAGGTGACGTTGAATATGGTGGGGAAACAGTCATTTTATAAGATGAAGGGTATAATACACTTACTTGCATAAGCAACTATCAGGAGACCTGATACGTGGAGTTGCAATGCACAAAGCTTAAATTGTAGAAAATAGAAGAACTGCACAAACACAATAGTATTGGCATATTCTCACATACTTCCTTAGTGTAGACAGATAAAGTGTTAAAAATACAGCACTTCCATAGAAAATTTACCTACTACATTTGAACTAATGAAAGACATACTGGGGTCTGTTACCTGTGATGAAGACTATGCCTGTATCTTCGGTCAGGCCATCTGGGAAACAAACTCTGGGAAAGAGATGCACGTGTGAGAAGTTTATTGGTGTGTTCCCTCAGGATCAGCATCTGTGGGCGGGTGGGGGCAAAGGAAGTAAGAGTGCACAGAGGGAGAAATCGAATTGATTACAGTCACTGCAGAGCCCTCTCAGCTGGTAATTCAACTGGGCCTTTGCCCTGGGGAGCAGCGTAACCTTGGAAAAGGTGGCACTCTGTGACTGAGGGCAGATCCTGGGGAGAGATTTGCCGAAAACTGTCAGCAACCAACAAAACTGCCAACGGCTGGAAGAATGAGTGCCTCAGTCTGAACCCTAGATCAGAACAGGCGTCACAACACACTACAGGCCACCCCTGGTGCCACTTGTCCCCACCTTGTCCCTACAGTAAGTCCTGGAAACTGTTCCTCCATGGTTTTCATTGATGTCTGTTCCTTGAGTAACTTAGAAGAAGTTTAATGGGGTAAACTACTGCACCCACCTCTGCAGCTGGATTGAGGCCACAATTGGTTATCATCTCTCTGCTCTACTTCTCATTCAGATTCCCCTCGCCCTAAGCTAATATCTCTGCTGGCCTGAGATTGCTTACGTGGTAATCTAACCTGAACTTCCATCCCTTGGACGTTCAATGTAAGTCAGTGTGGGGGTGGGTTTCCACAGAGTCTCTCAGAGACCGAAACTGAATGAGGCTCCACCGTCTACATAGTTGCTGGTCACTGTTTTGGGGAAAGAGAAAGCCAGGTGGTGTGTACTGGCTCTTTTATGCTTTGGCCTGGATGTGACACATCGCTTCTGCTCTAAGCCCATTGGCAGAACTAGTCATAAGGACCTGCCTGGTTGTGAGGGAACTGGAGTTGTGGGGAGGCTGACTTCACAATGGTGGTGAGCACCGTCTCTGCCACAGTCTGCCCTTCTGCTTATCAGAACTCCCTTGCTCCCTTCAGTCCACATTTATCCTCTCCTTAGGCAACATCACCAAGTCCTATTCTGTGCAGGCATTTAGCTCCAAGTGATACATGGTAATCTCTACATCTAATCCAGACATTGCTCCTTTTCGTCCGAAAGCATTGGCCCAAGAATGACCAAATTGTCTGGCCATCCCCTCCCACTGCCCCTGTCCTCTAGATGTGGTCAGACAGGGCCAGGGTGACCACAATAAACAAAACATTCGGGAAATTGAAAAATGCAGTATTGGGTATTTGTAATCTGGAATTTGCTTGGGCAGACATTCTGAGTATCCCTTGCCCTGAGGGTGGGGAATATTCCTTAATTAGGCCCTGAATCTGATCTCCGCAAGGACCATCGTGTCGTGTCTGCTGTTCTCTGTGGCACCTACCTGGCTCCACCCTGTTGAGTCTTTCCTTTTCACCATCCTTGAATCTGGCTGAAAGTGGGTATTAGAAAATGTGCTCTCTTTGGGGGCTGCTCAGCTTTCTCAGCTCTCTACCTGCAAAAGATTGGAGATCAAGTGTCATTTTAATGCAGTCCTTCTCTACCTGGGTACTGTGGACATTTTGGATGAATAATTCTTTGTTTTGAGAATTGTAGCATATTTAGCAGCATTCCTGGCCTCTGCCCACTAGATATCAGTAGTACTCCCTAAATGTGACAACCAAAGGTGTCTCCAAGGACAGTATCCCTCGCGGGCAAAATTGCCCTGAATTGAGAGCCACTGTTTTAAAGCTAGAATAGCCACAGAATTATGGAGGGTTTTTTTGTTTGTTTTTGTTTGTTTGTTTTTTGATAGTATAGCTCTCTCAGACACTTTTTATATTTTTAACTACAGTTCTTTTCAAAGCACATTTGTTAGCTCACTGGACCTTAATATGTAACTTTAAGCGTTCAGGCTTCAGTTTCATCAGTTGAAAGATTTTACAAGTCTTTTTCTCTCAAGGGCCTTTAGAATTATGTGAAAATGGTGCTTCAGAAACAAGTCCAAGCTATCAGTGGCCTAAAACAGCATTTATTGCTTGCTTGGGTTTGCAGGTTGTCTGTGTGGCACTGCTTCAGATCATGGGGTCAGGTTCAGGGTCTGTTGCATGTTCCGGTTTCAGTGTCCAGGCTGAAGGAGTGCCTTCCTGGGGCACGTCCTTTTCTCATGGTGAAAGATAGAAGAGCAAGAGCCGAGCTAATCAAGCACATTTACAGCTTCTCTTCAGATTTCGTGCACATCGCGTTTCCTCACGTTCCGTTGGTCAAACCAAGTCATCTGATTGGGCTCATCAGTACAGGGAAGGAGTATGCTGGGCTGGAGGGGGAGATATTTGAACCATCTGCCCTTTTTTGTTTTTGAAGTGTCTAGTAGCATTTAACTTTTCCACAATGGCAAGGCCCTGCAATTCTACACTTTCTGATCCCTTTCATTTCTACTTTTAAAGTGTCTAGTTCTTTCAAATGCAGCCAATAGCCACAAACACACACTGCTAAAGTTCTGCTTTCTAATCTCTTCTTCTAGAGCAGGGTCAGGAAACTTTTTCTGCAAAGGCAAGACCACATAATAATTTTAGGTTTTGCAAAGGATACAATCTCTGTAATAGCTACTCAGCTTTGCCATTCTAACACAACAGCCATAGACAATAGGTAATTGAATGAGTATGACTGTGTTCCGATATATATAAAACTTCCTTTACAAAAACAGGCAGGCCTTAATTTGCCAGCACGTATTCTGGAGCTCCAAGTTCATTATTCAAGTGCTGTGCTTCCAGGTTATTGCAGATGACAGTGTCATGAAATGTATTGCTACTGTATAACCTGGATCACTTTTCCAATCCTTGATGTTCGTTTCCTTGCTACCTGCTGCTCCATTGCTAAGCTGTGATCCTGTGTTCATATAATAGTGACTGCACTCCTGGCACCAATTTCAGTGTTAGAATAGAGTAGTGTAAAGGGAAAACTGTCCTATGTGTTTACTACAGCTCTGCTTCTCACACCAGATGTGTGGAGGTTTTGCCCACAGCAAACAAGTCTCAGATTCTCTGGCCACCAGCCTGGTATCCTATAGTTTAACTCAATTCTGACACTATTTACCTGGAGATAGCACCAGATCCCACAAATTAGGGGCTCAGTCCCATAAGACTGCCCCCATGTCAGATGCCAGTCACAAGCCCCGGCTGTTCCTGTGCTTCTGACCTACTGGCTATAATTTGAAGATTTCCCATGTCCCCTTCCTCAGGTTCAATTAATTTGTAGAGTGGCTCACAGAACTCAGGAAAACATTTTACTTAGTAGATTACCAGTTTGTCATGAAGTACATAACTCAGGAATAGCCAAATGGAGAGATGCATAGGGCAAGGTATGTGCAAAGGGTGTGGAGCTTCTATGCCCTCTCTGGGTGTGCCACTGTCCCCTGATGTCCATGTGTTCACCAACCAGGAAGTGCTCTGAATCCTGTCCTTTTGGGATTTTATGGAGGCTTCATTACATAGGCATGTTTATTATTAAATCATTGGTCACTGGTGATTGAACTTAATCTCTAGCCCCTCTGCCCACCCAGGACGTCTGAGCGTGGGGCTGAAAGTTCCAATATCTAATAACATTGGTTCCCCTGGCAACCAGCCCCCATCCTTTTGGGCTTTTGGAAAGTCACTCATTAACATAAACTCAGAGGTAGCTTGAAGGGGGCTTTTCATGAATAGCAAAAAGCAGTCCTTTCACCTTGTTGCTCTTATCACTTAGGAAATTCTAAGGGTTTTAGGAGCTCTTAATCGGGACAGAGAACAAATATATATTTCTTATTATAAACCACAATATCACAATTAGGCTATGCAGAATTCTCAGTGGCTTAATGCAACTCAAGTTTACATCCCACATTGCTTGTCCAGTGCTGGTCATAATGGGTGGTGCTCAGCAACCCAGGTTGACAGAGGGTCCGCTGTCTGGAATGTCACTAATGACCAAAGTAGGGTGACAACAGGATGCCCTTCTATTCTTTGCTCCCACTCACATCGCATTGACCTGAACTAGTCACAGTTAGACTTGCCCGCCTAACTGTGAGGAGGCTGGAAATGGGTGGGAGAGAAGACTGAACATTATTCGGTTAGTTTCACTGCCTCTGCCTCAGTCATACACATTCAGTTATTCTTCTCATACAGTTAGCAGTGGTTCTAACATCCGTAGAAAGGTACATATTGATATACAAAGATGAATTTCAGGTAATACTCTAAGGCATTTTTGACAGTTTGTTTTTAGGTTACATCCATGATTGCCTATCAAAATGCACTAAAGACAACGTCCATCTATTTCTGGATATAGACTTTACAAAAGTGAGCGTCTTCCAGGCTGTCTTCTCCCCTGATTGCATGAACCACTGGTGTTCAGTGTCTGTACTGCGTGTCAGTACCAGTGACAAAATGTGTCTGTGTTGTGAGTATGTGCTTGGTCTCTTGGTTTATAAAGAAGACTCATCGGAGCTTTCAGGCAAATGTGTTGAACTGGAAGCCATGAGTGTTCATGCTGCTTCCTTTCTTTTAATGATCATAGCACAGAATTCTTTAAGGTTGGGGTCAGATGGGAAATTGTTCACAAAGATGTTATTTAGTAGCATGAGCAGCAAGTAATTTTATAGATTACTGACACCGAGACAATACTGTCCTACCTCTATGAGCAGACAAAACTTTTATAAACAAATTTGTGTGGTTTGGGGTGGGAAATCAGTGATGGGAATCTGCTGACGACTAGTTCAGTCCTTTAGAATTGAACATCTGCCAACTTGTAAGGTCAAGTGACGCTTGCTGGGATTGACATAGAATGGCCCATTGTTGATTTGTAATATCTATAATAAAACTTACTGTGACTTTGAATTTTTTAAAAGAAAGATTCTCTGGGGCCAGCCCGGTGGCTCAGGCGGTTGGAGCTCCGTGCTCCTAACGCTGAAGGCTGCCGGTTCGATTCCCACTTGGGCCAGTGACAGATGGCTCAGTTGGTTGGAGCGTGGGCTCTCAAGCACAAGGTTGCGGGTTCAACTCCCACAAGGGATGGTAGGCTGCACCCCCTGCAACTAACAATGGCAACTGGACCTGGAGCTGAGCTGTGCCCTCCACAACTAAGATTAAAAGGACAACAACTTGACTTGGAAAAAGTCCTGGAAGTACACACTGTTCCCCTATAAAGTCCTGTTTCCCTTCCCCAAAATAAAATAAAATAAAAAATAAAAAGACTCTCTTTTTCTTTTATAATAATAGTTCTTACGTGAGCTTTCAGATGCCTTTCCAAGTCACTTTTACTCCCCTTGATCGAAAATTGCTAGCTAATCATAATTTCCAGCAAATAAAACATTCCTAACTTCTCTAATAACTTAAAGTTAAAATAACTTAAAGTTTAACTCATAAGTTAAAATGCTATCAGGCTAATTTCTCCAGTTAGCCTATTGTGATGAATCTGTGCCGTGATACCAGGTATGGTGAGAGAAATAATTAGCATGATTGTTTTACAAGAGATCTGATAACTTGTGAAGAGCGAAATATTTGTATATATCATAGCAGTCATTTTTTATTTTTATTCTTTGAAGGACTTAAAGCCCAGTAATATAGTAGTAAAATCAGACTGCACTTTGAAGATTCTTGACTTTGGACTGGCCAGGACTGCAGGAACTAGTTTTATGATGACACCTTATGTAGTGACCCGCTACTACAGAGCGCCTGAAGTCATCCTAGGGATGGGCTACAAAGAAAACGGTCAGCAAACACTCTTTATTGGAAATACTGTTCTGATTTGTCTGCTTTTGTTTATCAGGTTTCTTATGTAAATATTTAAGCTGAAGTGCGTAGAGTTAAATGTATGTCACTGTTTGAAATGTTTATCAGTAGTTTGAAACTAACTATAAATTCTGTCATAAATGTTTGGAAAAACTTGGGGGGCCCTGTTTATTTAAATACAAATGCATAACCATCAACACTACTGTTGGATAAAGAATTTGTTGCCATGGCCCCTAAACCAGAATATATGTCATTTGCTTTCCTATAACTTGAAAATGAGTATTTCTAACATGGTTTCAAAGGAATATGCAGTGAGCTGACAGTTTATCATTAGTAGTAATCCTAGTTTTCTGTTAATGACATTTGCTCGTATTTCCAACCTGGAGACTAAAGTTAATAGCAATAGTACTTAGTGTAAACTTCAAGAGCTACAGTAAAGCCATTCTTCAAAGCTGATGGATAATTAAGGTGACCTTTTGTAGGAACAGTGTTTCATCAAAGCCCTGTGTCCAGCCTTAAAACAATGGCATATCTAGTTGTGTGTGTAATACACACACACACACCAGCATTAGAATCAAGGTTGAAGAAAATTCATGAGTTTAAAAAAGGTATACATATATTTCTGTTTAATTTAAGAAGAAATGTTATTGACTCCCAAACATTTAGGAGATAAGTCTGCACAGGATTTTATTGACTTAAGCTATAAGTTTTTAAATGTGGTAACTTCATCCGAAATACTCCCTAGAATAGGACCTAGATGTTTTTTCTAGCAAGGACTCTGGAACAGCAGTTCACTTTGAGTCAGGAAACTGTATTAAGTCAGTCTTCAGGATTCTTTTTTATATAAGGTAACATTGAACTGAGGATTTTAGCTTAATTTCCTTTTCTGAGCTAATTAAAAACAAATACTTTAAACATTTACTATTCTTTTGTTCTTAAACATGCTGTTTTGTTTTCTTACTCTCTACCTAAAATTGTCTTATACCCTGTAGAATTCAGTGAACTGCGTTTAGTATTAGACTTACTTTTTTCTTTTCTTTTCTTTTCTTTTTTTTTTTTTTTTTTGAGTATTGATACTTCAAGTAACCAGCATGATGGCTGCTTCTGCTTTTGCTGTAAAACCATCGCCTGTCACAAATACTGTGTAGTGTGTTACTCAGTGTCCTAAAAATGTGATCTTGGGAGAAAGCTCTCTACCAGAAATTAGCACCAAGAAAAAATAACATGTAAAGAATTGACATGCTTTTTCTCTTAGATAAGAATTATGTAGATCACATTATTGCCTTTTTTTTTTTGGGGGGGGGGCTCAGGAAACTGAGTCAAATGGAATGCTTAATCATGATAACTACATTAGCACACAAGGTTAAATATAAGAACTTCATTCTTTTAGTGGCACGTTCCCGTCCCACCCACCCATCCCCACTTGTTTTAACAACTCTTATTTTGTCTTGTATTGCAAACTACCTCAAAGCTTTTGGGAAAGTATGATATAATGGAATATATTTAAACTGCCTAATAGGATAAGCAGTTAGACCCTTTAAAGCTAGTTGTGTGTCTGAACCAGGCTTATCGTGTTCTGAGAAAGTCTTCACTGACCCAGACAACAACTTCTCCATACTTATAGCTTTCAAAATCTGTTTAAAAATATGTTTTTCTTAAGTTACCTACATACGTTGTATCCTGGTTTTTTAACTAAAGTTTGCCATTTTCTATAAAATCTATAGAGAAAATGTATTGTAATAGATTTTTGCCAAAAAATGAAAACCCTGGAAAAATTTTTTCTCTGAACTGATTTATGTATATTAACTTTCCTCTAAAATTTTATCCTTGGAAGTTGAACCATGTACCATAAATATAAAAAAAAACATTTGTATGTATTTTAATACGAAATTTTAGAGAAACTTTAGTCCCACAGGATTTCCAAAATGTATTTCCAATTCTGTAATGAACTAGCAGTCTCCTTATAAGAATGCATTAGAAAGTACACTTTAATTTCCTAAGTCCTCCCACATGGTAAAGGGTGTATCTCTCTAACGTCCATTGCATCCAATTCTGCCCTTTTCCTCTTTTGCTTGTAAAGAATTTGGACCCTCAAACTTCAAAAACAAATGCAAGCTTCGAAGGCTTTCCGTTTAAATACTCATTCTTTCCCTGTTCTCCTATTAAACTGCAAGCACCTACTCTCTTTTTATCTGATTTTCAAACCCAGAGATACAAAAAGTCAGGGTGTATTGTTAGTTTTAATGAAACAGGTGGAGACCCACAAATCGCTTATTTCTGTGTCTAGCAGATTCTGGTTGGTGTTGATTGGAGTTCCCATTTAAAGTAGGAACTTTCATACTCTCTTCAGCCAAAACTCACTTCTGAAATCAAAAGCTGTTCACTTCTTTGGGTTTAAAAACTTTAGATGAAAAACATGGAATAACTTCTTTTGCTAAGTTTTCTTAATTGATCATTTGTTCATTCTCTATGCACTTGTTCCTTTTGGGGATAGTACAGTAAATACACCATAATGTTGTCAAGAAAACATGACTTTTGATTCAGAATAAGCATAGCACTACTCAAATGAATTTATGAAATCCAGTTTGAAGATTTCTAAAGAACTTTAGATTAATTTTTAAACTGTAATTATTCATAGAAATGCATTTTTTCTGTCAAATATTTGAATATACTAGATTTTTCTGCTCATGCTTTTTTCTTTTATTTGACTTAAAGAGAGAGTATAATGCACAGTTGAACCTCAAAATAGTATCAAGGTTTTATTTTTTTGAATTTTGCTACCTCATATATTTTTCAATCTTACAACAAAGTTTGTGTTTGGTTCTATTTTATATTTTATAAACAAAGTTTCAGTGACAAAATGTGTAGAATTTTTAATCATGTGATTTCTGTGCGTAACTCTCACTTTAAAATTAGATATGTAGTTAAAAGGCCACACTTCACGATTGCTTTTGTGAATCAAAGCCATTTGAAAAACATTTTGTTTTAAATTATTCCATTAGCTAAAATTAAAATCACTTTTTTCTTTTTGTGATATTTTGTAGTTTTTTATATAATGCAGTCATATTATGCTTCTTTGATTTTAACAACCTTTTGCTTTGCTTTTCCTTCTTTTGTGCTGCAAACATATAGTGGATTTATGGTCTGTGGGGTGCATTATGGGAGAAATGGTTTGCCACAAAATCCTCTTTCCAGGAAGGGACTGTATCCTTGTGCTGCTTCAGCAGTTTAATCAGTTAGGTGATGAACTTCCTTATGTTCTCTAATGAAAATGAATATGGTACTTTCATACATGTGGGGTTTTTTAAACAGACATAAAGTTTGTGGCTGTTATAGTTCAAAAATGGTTGAGATAAGCTGAAATATTTGTAGACTGCATCTGGCAGTAGGACATACAGTCTCTGCTGGTAGTTAGAGCACATTCACTGTCACTCATTTTTATTTTATACTGCTTTCTATAATTTTAAAGTATACATGGTGTGTGTGATTTTCTTTTAATGTTTATTTTTTTTTTATTTTAACCAAAATCTTTATGTTAATGTCATTGCATTTTGTTTTCAGTTGACATTTGGTCAGTTGGGTGCATCATGGGAGAAATGATCAAAGGTGGTGTTTTGTTCCCAGGTACAGATCGTATCCTTATCTTTGGCCTAAAGTGTAGTTTCTAAAGGTCAAAATGTATGACAGCTTGGTCGGGTATAATGTATTTTGTCTGTCCCTAATAATATTGTTAAATTGCTCTGCTCTTTCAAAATACCACCTGCTATTTGACATAGACTTTCCTTTCCCTCATTTATTGATTGTTTCATATGTTAATTCTGAGCACTGGCTCAAGTTAATTATCCACAGTTACCTTGCTGTGTTTGAGTTGATTTATTTAACCTAAATCAAAAATCATGGCTTGCATTAAAAATGTCTAATAATTATACACTTGAGTAAGTCTAGAAGTACTTAGGACTTTAATATGAATTTTGGAATTGTCTGTTGCCTCTGGTCATCCTTTTGATTTGTCCCCCTCCCCTCACCACTTTTTTGTTAATGTTCTATGCGTTTCATGTCTTTTGGTTGTTGTCTCATTTCTCAACATAACAATACTGATCTTTTCATCTGAGAATTTCAGCAATAATAATAGTTTTATGGTGATGAGTAGATTAGGATTCATGCATTTATATTACCAGTGAGTGATCTGTTACGTATTTATCAGCTAGTAACACAATTATTTTAGAAAGAGGAATGGGAAAAGCCTTATGCACTGGGTTGCAGTAAGAAAGTTTTAGGTCTTAGTCTGCAGGAGGGACTGGGAATGTAAAAACTCAAGCAAAAGTAGTCTTACAACTTACCAAAATACTGATTCGTTTTCATAAGTTTCAGAGCTTTAAAAAATTTTTATTAACATACATTAAACAAAGAATGGCAAAAGAAAATGCCACTTTTGTCAAAGCCATCGTTTTTATTGCTACTGGTCATTTTCTGTTATTGTAGAAAACTAAAGAAAAACACACACAAAAAGGAAAAAAACAGGACAGATTATAAGAAATATTTCTTAGGCTCTAGGATATGTACTGACATTTTCTGATAAGCTGAAAAGAAAGGCAAATTTTGTATTCTAGAATTGTGTACAGTTTATATTTAGAGTCCCTAGGGGTAGTAATTATCATTCTTTGAATCACTTGTCATTTGTATGTGGAATTTGTTAGTTTAAGCTTCCATTTTTATGATAAAATCAGTATGAGACACATAAACACACACACACTTGCTCTCTACATAAGGATTACACACAAAGCTTGTTATTGATCTTTTTTGTCCACCTACAATTACTGTCTTTTGCAAGGTGGCTGTAAGATATAAGCTTTATAACTGCCACATTCTTAGGATTTTTTAAATTGTTGTTTTCTTACTATTTTAATATGGATATGACTAATGTGTTGAACATTAGATACAGAGTATTTTTCTTAGCTACTTGATATTAGATATTGATCAATGGAATAAAGTTATTGAACAGCTGGGAACACCATGTCCTGAATTCATGAAGAAACTACAACCAACAGTAAGGACTTATGTTGAAAACAGACCTAAATATGCTGGATATAGCTTTGAGAAGCTCTTCCCTGATGTACTCTTCCCAGCTGACTCAGAACACAACAAACTGAAAGGTACTTTTTATAAATATATATATATATTTAATCCCATTTTGTATGTGTATATTCATGTTATTATGGGACATAGCCCAAGGCTATCTCTGGGTAGTGGAACAAAGTGAGGTTTTAGTTATTTTTTTTCTGTAACTATTTTTTTATCGTATGTATGACCTGATTTTATAATAAAATCTATTCTTTTTAAAACACATACTTTTTAATAAGTGATAATTTCAAGTTTCTGAAATGTACTGATAATTTAAAAACCTTTTTGTGAGATACATGTACATTAACATCATTATTTTTGCAGCCAGTCAGGCAAGGGATTTGTTATCCAAAATGCTGGTAATTGATGCATCTAAAAGGATCTCTGTCGATGAAGCTCTCCAGCACCCGTACATCAATGTCTGGTATGACCCTTCTGAAGCAGAAGCTGTAAGTTCTTTTTTTAGTGTTTGAAGAATATATTGCCTCTTACAGTTAGAATTAAAGTTAGGTTTGGAGGAGGCATTTTAATTTTAAATAAGATTATAGATAAATGATGATGTTTTTCTGTTTTTGCATTAAAAGTAACTTGTTAATGAACATATCCAAGTACCTCCTACACGAAATAAAGTTATATCTCACTATTGTTGCCTTCTTGCCTTGATACCTGATCTGATGAGCTAGAATATCGAGTGCTTTGGGAGAAAATCCTAACTTAGTTATAAAACAAATTACTGTGTTCAAAGGATAGCGCAGTTCTATGATATAGATAAAATGTGACCATTTTAAAAGCTGGAAGGAAAGAAAAAGGTGGTTAAACATCCTTTTTCCTGTCATGAAGGAGTGTTCCAAAACTAGTCTCTCTATATCCGAAGGTTAATGATTTGATCAATCTTGGTCTAATGTATTTTTACAAACCTTTCTGTCTGGCTAATATTTCAAATAATTATAAAGAAATTATATATTCCCAATAAACTTACTTGGTTATTGTCACCTTGTGTTTTTCAGCCACCACCAAAGATACCTGACAAGCAGTTAGATGAAAGGGAACACACAATAGAAGAATGGAAAGGTAATATTCACCAGATTCTTAGAGATGAAGCTGAGAGAGCTTCTGGCTTTTTATGTTGATTTATTCATCATCTTGGGGAAATTAAAGATATTTTCCATTATTCATAGTCATATTTGGTGATATAATTATTTTGTGCAAAAGTAGAAAGTAGGTCTCCTTTCCGTCCTGATTTAATCCTACTTTCTCATGTCCCCCACCCCAGACACAGACACATCATTAATGCTTCCTGGAATTTTTTGTTCTTCCGTAGTCTACAGATATTATAAGCATATGTGTTTGGTGTCTCCCTCCCCTTTTTCTTCTCCCACCCTATTTTAATCCCAAATGGTTACACACTGTACTCACTTGCTTTGTTGATATAATCATATATTTTGGAGATTATTGTCTCTTGCTCCACATACCTGGCTCCTTTGGTTCAATAGGTGGTATTCTGTTGTACAGCTGCGTCACAGTTTCTATATCCAGCTCCTACTTGAAGAGTATTTAAGTCGTGTCCAGTTTGTTACAGACAACTGCGGTGTTCTTGTACACACGTGAGCACATGCCTCTAAGAAAAACCTTGCAGGATTTCCTGGGCCAAAGAAGCTTTTTCAGTTCTTTCCAGATTACTCTTCAAAGAAAGTATAGCAGTTTACACTTCCAGCAGCACTGTTAGGAATTTCTATTTTACCCCCTTGCCCCTACCACCACCACCAGAAGAGTGAGTTAATTTTTAATCTTTGCAAATCTAATATAGTAGTTTTATTTTACAAATGTGATTGAACATTAATAATGTTTTGATAGTCATGGAAATGTTAAAATATTTCTTTCTTTAAAAGATTCCCTGGGACAGTTAGGCCAGGTAACTTTTTGATCCTGTTTACGTCCGTTTGTGCTGTTGTGATTTCGTGTTTGGACCACTTTTGTAGCTACATGACTTTGGGCAAGTCACTTGACCCCTGTTTTACCTGATCTTAAAATGGATACAGAAGACATACTGTTAAGCACTAAGTACCTAAATACTGGGAAAGCAAAAGGGACTGGAGGGGTGTAAACCAGAACAGGTAATCCATCTATAAATTTATTTGGGAGGAGTGAATTTGATTCTTCTTAGGAATAACCAGAGATTACTTTTCTCTGAGTTGACTTTGGGAGACAGATAGTTAGACTCTGTAGAGCCCAGCAGAATGATAGAATTGGGTAGGACCTGGTGCATCTGTATGTGTAATAGGTAATGTACAAGCATATAACTGTGGACCAGAGTATGTAGTAAAATATCTAACCTGATATTTTTATATATCATTACATTACTGTAGACATTTACGGTATCTCATGGAATCTTAATAGGCTACCAATTGTAAAACACACTAGAATGTACCACTAAGAAAGAAAACTCTACCAATGGTTGCACTGTGCCATTGGTTATAAGATACAACCCACTTTCAGAGATACTAAACTGTGGAAAACTGCATCTTAAAATCAGTGAAATATAGTATTTTTGTTTGTATAGAGATATATATGTGGGATTTTTGATTAAACATGTTAACCTTTATTCTGTATCTTTTTCTCCTAGCCCCAAGTGCAGTTCAGTAATTACCTACAAACTGCCTTTCTCAAGATATGCTTAAGAGTTTTAGCATCATAACACAAAGAAAAATCCATTGCCAAAGCCATTAACTACAGATTACTTTGCCTAATTAGTACTCCTAATTAGCTTTGGTTCTTCTACCTTAATCCCTTTTCACAAAGTGGTACTGTTTTGTTTTTGGTTGGTTTGTTTGTTTTTTAAGTCCTCCTATCTGAAATGTCTGTCATTCCTTTTTGTTTCTTTAAAGAAAAGCATCTCCCATTCTTTTCCTCTATGGAGACTTCCTGTTTTTCTCTTTCCAAGTCCAAGTACAAGCAAACTCAGGTGTTTCTAGCTCTTGTTCATTCCAACATACCGACTTGTTTTACCTTATGACCAACATAAACATTGTCATACTCCATAACCAGAGATTCTTTATCAGAAGTTTGAAGAGTTACAGACTCCTTAAAATTCTGTGCAACATTTCTGGCTTGTACATTTTTCAGAAGAGAGTTCATTGCTTTTATGCAATTCTCAGAGGGTTCCGTGACCCAAAAAAGATGATGAATAATGGCTTTGTGCCATCCACCAGGTTCTTCTTAAGGTTCTTTTTATTTGTTTTTTTTTTTTAAGTAGTTAGAGAGAAGTTTGTTAGAAAGGATAGTATCTTCTAAAGAGTTAGGAGCAGGCTTAGCACTGAGAAAAGTGGCTCAAGGCTCAGGGCTCAAGGTGGCATTATTATTAAGAGAAAAAGTATACTCCAAAGGGTTTGGAGCGGGCCCCGAGCAAAGGCAAGGCTCAAGAGAGAGGCTCAAGGCTCAGTGCTCAAAAGGACTCTTAAGGTTCTTCTTAAGTAGACATTCAAAGTCACAGGCTCTTCACACTTGATGTCAGAATCACTCAGGAGGGGAATACAGGCAAGAGACACGTGCACCCGCAGGGCAGCACCGCGGATCAGTCTCTGGTGGGAGCGAGCGGTCCTCACAGCAGTTCACTCACTGCCCAGAGCCTAGGAAGAGAACAGGATTCCAGGGGGAGATCTTGGCAGTGGTAGCTTGTCATGCTTCAGCTCAGAAGCAGTTGAAGTGTAGCTACCTGCTTCTTTAATAACAATGTATTTATATTCCATTGTGTTAAAAAGGCTTCCATACACTCTTTCATTTAAATCTTTTAACAGGTCTCTGGGTAAGCACCTACAGTGTACCAGGTACTACACCAGCACTCAGGAAATAGAAGTTAATAAGACAGATGTGATTGGAGTCCTCACTGAGACAATTCAACAAGCATATGTAGTACAGAATGATAGCGGTATGGTAACGTACACTATAGTACAAAGTGCTGGTGGAGTAAACAAGATAAAGCTTCTAATCCCAGCTCTATCCTTAATCCAACTTTAGGAACATTAGTTAAGGCAGAGATTTTGTTCCTTTCAACATAATTTGTGGTTGAGGATCAAAGAATTGTTTTTAACACCTTTGAATCTTAGGCTGACACTTACGGACCTCTGCCATTGGAAGACGCTATTCTAAATACTTAATGTGTGTAAAAAAATGTTTACTTGAAACATTCATATCTTGTGAGAATGGCTCTCAGACTTTGAGAAATAAGTTTGTTTATGTTCACCTGTTTTTCAGAATTGATATACAAGGAAGTTATGGACTTGGAGGAGAGAACCAAGAATGGAGTTATACGGGGGCAGCCCTCTCCTTTAGGTTGGTTACAATATAAGCTTGGTTAAGATTATCGTTTACATATTGTGCTATAATCTTCAGTGGCCTGAAACCTGTAGTTCTTTCCATATACTACTATTATTCAAAATTTAATAAGCATAAAGAGTACAATTTGGGTGGTTATATTGGAAAGCATTGGTATGCTGTTGGCCCAATACATCATGCTAATGTATTAGTAACTGACTTCATCAAATGCACTTTTTCTGTGATACTGACATTCCATTAAAGAACAGATTATTTTGTTGACATTGTTTTCTTGTTTTTAAAGAAGTTTCTCACAATTCACTATACTTAAATTCTACGATTTCTACGATTTTAACAGTCTTTACTTTGCATAAATCAGCTAAAGCTTCATTGTAAAATTTGGTGCATATGATAACAAGTTACCATCTTTCTGTTTTTGATACTTTTGATTTGTTGAACTAAGTCAGTAACATTAAAAATACCACTAAGAAAGTGTTCTGTCTCTAAGAAGAAAACTGGTTTGCAGGAATTAAACATTTTCTTTTATCATAAGCTCATCATATTTAGTTTTAGTATTTGTAAAATCATAAGGAATTGAGGGAAAAAGTTAAATAACAGGCAGCATGTACATATTAAGTAAATACTACATGACAGACACTGGTGGTTTGTGACTTTATTTTAATTCAGCCCTCAGGACCCCGAAGGATGGATTCTTATGCACCCTTTACAGATAAGAGAACTGAAATTCAGAAAAATTAAATGACATAATATTACAAATCTGGGCGTCCAATTAGCTCAGTTGGTTAGAGTGCGGTGCTCTTAACAACAAGGTTGCCAGTTCGATCCCCATATAGGCCAGCGTGAGCTGTGCCCTCCACAACTAGATTGAAACAGCTACTTGACTTGGAGCTGATGGGTACTGGAAAAATGCACTTAAATAAATAAAAGTTAAAAAAGAAAGATTACAAATCTATTATGTAGAAAAGGTAATACTTGAAGCCATGTTTATCAGTCATTTCAAAGAGCCTGGTTTTCCCAGCATCCCGTATGGCCTCTGGCTGGCAGCAGAGACTGCTGGCTATATAGGTTACGACAGTTTTATAAAAGAGATGAAATTTGAGCTGAACCTTGAAGGCTGAGTAGTGTTTTAACAGGTATTCCTTGAATTTGAGTAAAACTAGGCCTTTTTAGTTATCCCTTGTAAACTTTTCCACATTCTAAGAAAAAAGTTGGATATTGTATCTTTATAGATAAGAACTTTAGAGTTTTTCAGATGCCCGTTTTGTTGTACTGTAAACGTATTTGCTTAAATAATTTTTGTAGCTTTCTGTGATATTTTTGGTTATATTTTAGAGTTTTTAATTTTGTTGTTTTTTTAAATCCTTGATCAGGAATGCAATCTTCCAAATTATAATACAGATCCTGTTGAAAATATAAATTGGTTTCAACAGCTTTTATGTAGAATTTAGTTGTAACAAAAGCTGTGCTTTAATAGCAGAGTTCATTAATTAGCTTTATATTGAAAAACAGCAGTAGTATTATAATTGAGTGCTCATGATGAAGGCCCAAGTGGGATTTGAAAAGTCTATTATTTGGGAGAATGTTCTGCTGTCACATACTACCCTAGTAAGCGGCACGTCCTAAGAAAGTGTTGGATGTTTGAGTAAACGGAATCTCATGAAATAGAGCAGCTGTATTTGTTCTTCTTTGTTGTTGTTGTTCTTAATTTATAAGTTTTGGATCATAGACCACACTTGACTGTGGTTACAAAAGAAGCAATAGAAAAGACAGGACTGTAGGTTTCTAGACATTTTCTGGATTCTCATGGCTTGCAAAGAAGAAAGTAAAGCTGTTACAAAAATATTTGGTTGCCTGATTATATACAAAAATGGAAGGAACAGTCTTTGACGTTAAAATATCAGATAATCACAATGCCATTTCTACTTGATTTCTAAAAAAGAGGCAGTTTTCCCACTCTCTTACCTTCTTATCTTTATTTTGCTTTGGCTAATAATTAAAGTGAGTTTGCATGCCTTTGAATGGAGAGACTCCTCTGAGAGGGGAATGACCCAGATAGCTGAAGTTAAAGACTTGCCATATTATTGTCATTCAGATATTTGAGAACTGCTATATTGCTTTAAAGTTCAGAAAAAGACAAGTATTTTTCTTTTCTGAGGTATTTAATTTTCAGATTTAAAAAATAACCAATTATGATGCATTTAAAAGTTAATCTTTATCAGATTAGGAAATTTGGATTAAAAAAATGGAAGCATGAAAAGTATATATAAAAGTATACCCTTTCATGAATTGAATGTTTCAGTATAAATCTTCAAAGCTAGCTGTGGGATTGTAGTCTCTTCAGTCAGGCATGTCCTATAGTGTTGCAGGGGTTGAACTTTTAAACCAGTATAGTACATTCATTTCACTGTGGCTGGAACCTACTGGACCTTTATGTATGAGGTCTGAACGGTTATCATCTCTCCTTTCCTCTGCTGTCAAGGCCTCAAGCACTCAGTCTGCTTTCCTTTCCCATTGTACCTCCGACCACCTGCTCGGCCCTTGTGGCTCCATTCCTTTCTGTCCTGGTCCCCTCCCCAGTGCCCTAGAGATGTGCCTGTTCCTACTCTCCTGGCTATTACCTTGTTACATTTGATGACAAGCTCTCACATTTAAGTGTCTTATGACTCAGAACGGAGGGTTAATTTCAAACACTGAGAATGCTGGGTTCTGGAGCAGTGGTTTTCAACCTGCTTAGTTTTAGCATTGTTGGCTGCCTGAAACTCACCTCTAGAAATTCTTCTTATCGCTCATTTTGAAAACCATTGCTTTTATTCCATAAATGTATTCTTAAGAACTCTTGTATAACTTGCATTATTTAATAGACTCAAATTTAGAATGACCCTTATTTAGTGGTCATAAAGTTCAAAAGTACTTACCTAGTGTAAGTACTTTAACATTCTCCCCCCCCCCCCAGGGTCATTCCCTCCCACTTCCTGACCTTGAGAGGATTTCTCCATAGGTTAATAAGTACAGGCACGGTATACCTCAGAGAGACTGCAGGTTCGGTTCCAGACCACCGTGACAAAGCAAGTATCGCAGTAAAACAAGTCATGATTTCTGTGCTGGTGGAGGGTCTTGCCTTCAATTTGTAAAAAAGAAAAAAAAGCAACACTCTCGAAGCGCAGTGAGGTGAAGCAAAATAAAACGAAACATCTGTATTCCTATTGCTTTTTAAAATCCAGGAAATGCTTGTTAGGCTATACTTTTGGTAAAGGAAGCGGTCTTTCCCAACTGTTTAATAAATCCATATTTGCATTTACCAAGCATTTGTTATAATAGAAATTACAAGACCTGCGTTTATCTAGGGCACTCAAGTGACCCTGGCAAGTCATGTCACCTCATGTAAGCCGGGGCAGTTGAACTAAAGACCTTTCCAACTAAAATGATTTCAGCCTTTGTCTTGGCTTTTGCTTTAAAACAAGATATACTAGAAGTATTGTTTGGACTTGACAATAAGAAGATGTCAGAAATTATTTTTTATTAGGGCAGTAGTTGTTACCTTTTTAACTCGTACGTCATAGGTCCTCGCTCCAATAAATGACAGCGCAGACAGTTTTGCATGTATTATCAGCATTGTGCACACACAGCCTGAAACCAGTCTCACTGCAGGACCATTTCTAAGTGTGGCTTGGATTTAACAGTTCTTATCTTGAACTGAAAAGCAAGTTTGTGGGCAGGACAGGACTCCGGGTTTGCAGAGTTCTCGCCTCATAACTCGCAATGAAAAGAGTTTATAAATGAGTATTGTGTTGAATATTGCTTATGATTATTTTTAGTGAGCCAGTAGAAAAATTGCTGACCACTGGAGTTAGCCAGTGTAGTACGAGTAGCTGGGTCTGTCTGCAGCTCTGTCTGCAACTGATTTGCTGGTTTGTTTCTCATAGCACAGGTGCAGCAGTGATCAACGGCTCTCAGCATCCATCGTCATCGTCGTCTGTCAATGATGTCTCTTCAATGTCAACAGATCCGACTTTGGCCTCGGACACAGACAGCAGTCTGGAAGCGTCGGCCGGGCCTCTGGGCTGCTGTAGATGACTACTTGGGCCTTGAGGGGGGAGGGGGGTCGTTTAGTCGATGATAGAACTACTTTGGAAGCAATTCAGTGGTCTTATTTTTGAGTGATTTTTCAAAAATGTAGAATTCATTTTGCAGTAAAGTAGTTTATTTTTTTTTAAATTTCAAGTGATGTAATTTAAAACTTAAGTTGTGTTTTAAAACAGCAACAAAATTATTGTATTTTTGCTGTAATTAACTGTATAATGTAAACCTAATTATTTTATCATGGTTTAAAATTTTTGCATATTTGCTTTATCTTATGCTGCTGATTTTTTTTTTTACTGAATTTGTAAGATTTTGTTTATCAAAGCAATTATTATGTGGTGACTTGCCTATATCATGGATTATTTAAGATTTTTATAGTTTTTTTATTAGAATTTATTTCAAATGTTTTGTTCATGATGCTGTCCTTCAGGGTTATGTGCTTATCAATGAAATAACCCAGAGGAGTGAGGGAAAATGACCTGTAGCCAGTTATATTCAGGAATAACTACTGTAAGTGATGAACGCATTAAAAGAAAAACCTCCAATATTTGCTACTTGCCAATCCTAACTTAGGTACCACAACTGGTAGGTGATCCTACATGAATTTTGGCAAAAGCCCCATCATTTAAATGGCAGAATAACTCCGAGCATGTCTTTGAAGATGCTGGGCATCTACCACCACCCTCCTACCCCCACCTCACCCAACAGAAGTAGGTAAAGAGAATATGGTGTTTTCTGCAAATCTGTGGCATGCTTAAGGCTTATGATCACAGCAAGTCAAGAGGATACGTCATGAATAATACATTTCAATGCAAATAAACAGATGGTTCACTTCTCCTAGCTATGAGCCTGTTTTTGTACACACTGAGTCTATCTATTCAGGCTGCAGGTCCCAGTGATGGGCTAGAGTCTGGTCTTCCCTTTCCTGCAGCCTCGGGCCCTTGGACCTTTCTGCTTTCCTGTGAGAGTGTCAGTCAGTTGCGCACCAGTTCTGGTGTTTCTGGCCATTTGATTCTACCTGTAGCATAATCATATTTATAGTAGCCGTCAGGAGGTTCCATAGCCTACTTAGATTTCTGTAGGTGATGTATCAAATGAGCAATATACCGTTCATCTGAAAATAGTAGCACACAGCCATATATAGGGTATCATTTTCTAAGGACTGTTTTCTTCACACTGAGCAGAGCAGGCTTAAGTGGTGATTATTTAGTCTGAGTCTTTCATTTTTTTATACCTGATTTTCAATAAAACACGCAATGTGGGATGTTGAGTAGTGTAAGAATGGTGCTGCTCCTGACAAGTGTATGTTAACTGTTTACATTTTATATCTGCAGAATTATTTCTCTATAACCGAATTTTTCTTAAGTAAAACATCATTGAAGTCTCATCTCTGAAATACATTGTCTGTAATGCCCCAAGCACCTTCTGTTATATTCAGAACAAGGGGGGGTTCATGGAATGAACTGGGAAATGCATACTTAAATAAGGGACAGGTTTCCAGCAGAAGACCCACTGGAATTAGTGACCAGCAGGATCAAGGTCTGGTTGCAGCTCAGCATGCAGTGTCTGAAAGCTCGCTTGGCATGTTATTTGCGTATGTAGTACAAAATTCCTTTTGAGGAAGGTGTTGTAGGTCATTGTTAATGTGCAATATTTAGGATGAAAATACAGTCGCCTTTTTATATGCTTTCAAATAGCAAGTTTGTTTTGGATGGTTTAAAGTGATTTCCCGTCCCTCTTGTAGTTGTCAGCCTTTTAATCCCTTTTCTACTCATACAACATGGTGCATTAATTTTATTAGGCAAATTAGAGTTTTGAGACGATAACACCTTGAATTGTAGAACAGCGTTGGATTTATGGAGAAATATGAGCAAGAGTGTGTTGTTGGTTTATATTAGTTTGACAGGTAATCAGCTCTGTTTTCTAGGATAGATCGTTTCACTATTGCACTTTAACAACTGACATGGTCTCAGAAGAGTCCCATCTTTTATGTTTGATTACTAATAAGCCATCTCTTTTGATACAGATTTTGGTTAAGCAAGGAAAACCAGGTGTCCTTACTGTATGATGTGTTGTAAATGCCAGCTCCCACTTGCTAACCAGCATGTTTCAGTTGATTTAGAGAAAATTAACTCTTATTAGTTAATGTAGACTAAAATACTTAAATTATATCCTGAAAACAAAGTCTGTTAAATGTTGTGTGCCCTAGGTTTCTAAAATGCAATATCTAAATACAACTTTCCCTCTTAAATCTGTTAAGCTAAAGATATACTTGTGCATTTTATTTCATAACCTTTTTAAACCTTTAGAATATCTTAAACATTCGTGTTTTCTTAAAAAACGAAATTGCAAATAAGGTATCTGTCAGGCAGTACTCATGTAAAGCCACCTTGCTTATTTTATAACTTTGGTTTTTCAACTTCATATACTTAATATATGCATTGTCTTACTGTCAGAAAATTATTTTGATCAAGATCTATTATTCAACTTTATTGGTTAGGAAAGAGACACTAATTCTAATTTTTTTGTTATCTTTCTTCCTGGTAACTTCTGTTACCTTCTGATGTATGCTGGCCATGTGTAAAATGACTGTTGTTGGGATTGCTTAATTATAACATACACATAGAGAGCATCTCAGCTTTTTCACCCTGTTTGCTGAACAGTTCTCATTTTGTCACACACCCTTGGCTGCTGCATGTCCTGGTGTGCACTCTTCCACGCTGATAAGGGCGCCGGACACTCACACGAGACTTCCTCGTGAGGAGGCTACCACGCAACCAACCCCCTCAACGATGCAGAGAGGCTGGTTGTATGTGAAGCAGCAAACTTCCCTTAAGCCTTTGTTCTTCTGTTCCATGTAATCCTGCTGTGTGGTCTGAAAAGATTAAGGTGAGGAGGACATCAGTGTCGGATGATAGTAAAATCAGTTGCAGGCAAGTGAAGCTGTTTCGGGGTTACAGATAAGACTTGGTTTACGTTCTCGGCCAGTACGTGCTACGCATATGAAGACTTAACTACTCAGTGTTGCCTGGGCACAAGCCTGCACATTTTGAGGTAGAAACATAGTCCGTTTTCAGAAATAACTGTTGTAGTTTGTTTGTGAGTGTCGTTCATTAGTCACACATTAGCTGTAGAGTGAATGCATGAAGCCCCATGAACCCAGGACACTTCTCTTACCGTAGAAAAACCAAACACCACCATTCTGTCGCTAGCAGCCCTCTTAAATGTCGCTTCCATATTCTTTACATTGTAGTATACACTGTGTTTCTACTGATCTCTCTTAGGTTCTCCCTGAATTAGAGGAAACTGATTTTTCCTTAATAGCAAGAAAGGTAAAGAGGTAAAGGGCATTGAAGCAGAAATGTTGTAGTTTGGGGTACAATTAGAAAACTCGTAAGGAAAACAGAAGTCCTAATTAATTTCAAACTGCTCTCAGTTAAGTGCTCTTAAGGAGAGTCTAGTAAGAGCAACACTTTCTGGCCATTTCTGGTTTAGATTCTCTTCGTTACTGAAACTTTTGAGAAATATTACCTGTGGATTAATTTTGCACAATGTTCTATTCTCACAATAACTTACAAATTAAACTAGGTTTTTATTGAACTACCTCACACTAATTTTCTATGCTTTCCCAAGTAAGCTGTTGCCCTTGCTCTTAGATCTTTACTGAGTGTGAATAATAAATGAGTGTGAAATACTTTATAGCCAATGTCGACACAATACCAGTAAGTGTGTAAAACACATACTTTGCATCAGTAAGAGAGACTCACGTATAAAATCTTTCACTGTGTATCTTGGAAAATTGTGTTAGATGTGCTTGTTGGACATTATTACTGTCTGTTTTGTAAGTAGAAACCTGCTCGTGATATCAGTCCATTCTTTACATTTTACAAAAGGAATAAATCTTAGTAAATTTTACGAAGAAATAAATTACTTTTGTAGGTCCGATATTCGGTATATTTTTGAGAAGCTCTTAATCTTTTAGCCGAATGATGGAAGTTAAAGTAGCTGTCTGCCTGGACTGTGACATCTGTTTTCTCATTACAGTTTATCCTGTTCAGCAGGTGTTAAAACCTGGAAACCTAAGTGATAGTTGACATTTGCTTTTCTCCCTATATGATGCCATTCCTTCTTCATTCCTCTGCCTTCCCCGTGTTCCGTTCCCTGTCCTCTCTTCTAGACAAAACAAAATGGGGCACTTTGTAGGGAATGCTGAGCTAATTATTGTGGTTTTTCATCATTCATGCCCTAGTCATTAAACATGCACCACTGGAATGTAAACAATGTTATCTAGTATGTTCATTGGTTATAGTATTTTAAATAAAAAAGAAAAAAAGTGGTATGAAAACTATGGAATTAAGAGTGTTTTCATTGAAAACTAAATTTGTGGTAAAAAGTTTTCCTGGGCGATTTTAAGGTATCCTGTGGATTGGGGTAAATGGGGTACTGCTAGGACAGGTTTCTTAGATGTGCGTTTTATACAGATTGTAAGGAGCCTAAACTATTGCTCTGGTTTGTCTAGTCTTGCTTTTCTGGTATTTGAAATCGCTGGAGAAACTTGATCTAAAAGGAATTTGCTTCAATGCCCTTAACCTAGCTCTTGGCGACCATATGAGAGAGCAGCCAGCATGGCCACTAGGCAAAAATAAGTGTTTAAAAAGCATCATATGAAACAACCCTGGGTGTCAGCGGGGAGCGTGTTTCCAGCTTTTGCCACGCACACCATCTCTTAGCCTCCCTTGGGCAGCCTGCTGTGTGGCATCAGGGTCACTGTCCACGTGTGACCGGCCTCTGTGTGATGACCTCCTCCATCTTGCTTCGGGTAAGCCTCAGATCCATGCTGTCCCCACCCTCGCCTGCACTCACACTTCTCTGCCCAGAGGAAAGGACAAGACGGGCAGATCTTCACCACAAATGCTGCCCCTTCAGCCAACGTGGTGCCGACTGGTGTGCTCTGCTTCTCGCCTCCAGTGACAGGTGGCCGTGGAGTGCTGCGTGAGTGTCCACTCGGTCATAACACCTGCCGACACCAGATCACGTTTTGTCCTTGTTCATCTAAATACTGCATTTATTTTAGAATTGTTCCTTAAAAGATCCATTGACTTTATGTGAATGAAAATTAAATTGTACTGATGTTGTGGTTTAAAAATTTTTTTTTTGGCTTTTACAGCTAATCCACTAATACGTCTCTGGATTTCATTTGAAGCTTAAAGATACTTAAAATGTGCTTTTTTAAAAATGTTAAGCTTCTAACTTTTAATTTCATCAGCTAATACATGTGTGTATGTCTAAGACCCTGTCTGTGTTGGAAGCTGGGAGTGAGGAGAGAGACAGAAATAGATGACAGCCTGATTGAAGGAAGTGCTTTGTAGAGAAGCAAGAACCATGCTGGAAGATGCAGACTGGAAGGGTTGGTTAGAGGAAATGAGGGGTTTGCAGAGCCAGTTTCTGAGCCTTGAGTAACGAAGGTTTGTGGAAGAAGGTATTCCCAGGTTAAGGGACAAACAAGGACTTAAAAGTGCGTACGTGGGCAAGGAGCAATGACTGGCGTGGTGTGGGCAAGGGCATGTGAAGACAATATAATGGAAAATAAGACTGAAAAGTTGAGGGTCAAAATCAGAACATTTTGGAGGAATTCTCATTTTAAAGGCAGTGGGAAGTCATAGTCTGTGAAGAAGGAGGAATGTGATCAGACCTTTGTTCTAGGAGAAGCACTGACAGCGGAAGCCTGTTTGGTAAGACGAGAGGTGTGGAGGTTGGTGACTGGGAAGCCACAGAGACTCAGTAGAGAGAGTTGAGGTCCTTTGTGCATGATAAGGATAGAAAATGACATCAGCAGTCGCCAGCATGAGCACTTGGGGCTAAGGGATGGATTTGAGCCCTGTAATGATTGGGCAACAGGTGAGCGACTGCAGGGACACACCAGTGTATTCTCCAGTTTGAATAGTCCGTGACAGACATATTTGTATGTTGGATGTGGCAGCAGCTTGCCAGTCAATGTTTCAGGGGCAGAAGAAAGCAGAAATTGCTCCCTAACTGCCTGTAGACCTGGTCAGTCTTATAGACGACTCCCTCGTGAAGTCTGCCTCTGGTCTGGCCTTGTACCATTTCCCTTAGTGTCATTTCGTGGACAGGGGAAAAAGAAGGGATTCCTGTTGGGTGAAACGTGTGTGAGACTCACAGCTACCTAGACAGGTGGGGGCATAGTTCAGATTGCCAAGGACTGAGTAGGTGGTGAAGCAGTCATAAGAAGTATTTTTGCAACATTGGCAGGAAATATAAAGAATCGTGACAACGTCTTGAGAGGAAAGGGGGAGACTGAAGGATCAGAACAGTTTACAAGGGGGAACTAAAAGCACATGTGCCTTGCAAGACAGGTCCTACAGACAGCGGGATCTCCTGAGTGCTGTGGACTCGGGTTACCCTGAGCTCAGAAGGCAGAGTTTGGGTAATCTTGGATAAGTCTCAGCTTTGTGAAGCCTGGTGCTGCTTCACCTGTCATATGAGGATGGCAGGTAGTCTCTCGCAGGGCTGCTATAATGACATTTTATGTATTTTATAAAGATAATCAGTGTGAAGCAAATGTAATTGCTGACTTTAGCCCTGGGAAGAAATAGAGTTTTAAAATACAGAGAAATGTTGACGAGAAAGGGAGGAATTCTGTGTGGTCTCACATCAGAGAACGTTGGTACTCTCTGTTCCCCAGGTCACCTTCTCCACCCTCAATGGTCCCGATCTTCATGAGGTTGGTAAGAATGGTTCCTTGTTGGAGAGAAATGCCTCAAAGTCAGTACTGAATTTCGTGTGAGAATTAGAACAGTTAAACGTTTTGTTTGGGTTGATTTAATACATCATTCCTGCCATCTGGCCCATTCCCGCTGGACCTCCATGGCATATACCAGCTCTGTGCATGTGGTTTGGGTGTTTGCTCTGCATTTGCCTATTTAAAATCCTTGTTGCTTAAGGCCCAGCTTAAGTAATTCCTCTGATAGACCGTGTCTGCAATGACTTGCTTTCACATACCCCTTGCACGCTTGCTCACTCACTCGATTCATTTGATCACTTTGTTTCACAGAGAGTGTTACAGCAATGTGTTGGATTTCTCTTCGGTTGTCTGTGAGGACATCCTGTATGCGTATCTCCTATTGAGACTTCACTCTGGAATCCCTTGGGTGGAAGAACCTGTCTTACTCCTGGTGAACAATTCCTGGGAAGTAGGCATTGAATAAATGTCGGGCTGCTAAGCTAAGGACTGGGACCTGCCTTCACCGCTTCCAGCCTCTGAAATGCAGTACCATGTTTCCAAGAAAATAAGACAAGTCTTACACCGTATTTCCCCGAAAATAAGACCGGGTCATATATTAATTTTTGCTCCAAAAGATGCATTAGGGTGTATTTTCAGTGGATGTCTTATTTTTCTCATGTACAACAATCTACATTTATTCAGATACAGTCATGTCATTTTATGTCATCTTCTGGAACATTGTCATAATGTACTAAGTGCGTCCGTCTGGCTGACGATCTTAACTGAGGCTTATTTTGGGGGTAGGTCTTATTTTGGGGGAAACACGGTATTCAAGGCCCTCAGAGTGTGGTGTGAGGAACTCAACGTTTGGTGCTATGAAGTGATGATGGTGGTGCTGTGAGCATGCGTTCTGATGCCAGATGCCTCAAGAACAACCCCTGCCTCACACTAGTTGCCTAAACTCTGTGGCTCTGTTTTCACAGAAGGGGTTATAGTGACAGTGATTCTGATCCAGAATGAGAACCACGGCATGTGGGCGGGGATCTCTTACAAGCTTCCCAAGGTGATTTTGATAGGTCCCTCCATCATCAGCTACTTTAGAGAACTATCCACCTCCACACTGAGAGCAGTGACAAACAAGGCAGGGTAAAGCAAAGCATGAGGTAGGCCAAGCTCCAATTGTTACTAAGAGAGAAGGGGACCAGGAAGACCCCAGGAGACCCAGAGTGAATATCATGTTCCCTCCCTTCTGAAAACCCTTCAGTACTCAAAACCTAGAAGCAGTGCCTGAAGTTGGTTACCCAGAACACGAGTTCTATGTCGAGCTACTGACAATATTCCCTGAAACCTTACTCTATGCTGGGCACTAAGTGCTTTGACTACATGAGTTCACAGAGTTTTTACAACTGATGAGTCAGGACTGTTCCTCTCCCCTCTCATCGAGTGATCAAACCGAGGCACAGAGATGCTGAGTAACTTGCTCAGGGCGACAGGACCAAACATGGTGGGGCCAGGATCTGAATCTGGGTAATCTGACTCCACTCTTCATTTTGTAACTGCTCTGCTCTCTGGCCCGAAAAGTTTTATGTAAATACAGTGTTTTGTGTTCAAGTAAGTTTGGAGGCTGCTGCTTTAAAGGTAAGCATGCTCATTGTTTCTCAGGGCTTCTCAAAGACCAGTCTGCATTTCCATACACCTGTCTGAAACTACCTGTCCTCTGTCTTCCTGCCTCACGGAAGCCAACTCCCACTTTCTTGTCTGTTTTTCAGATTTGCCCTCTCCTCATTATAAGCGCTCTTTTCCTCATCGCCAATCCCCCTTATACTGGATCATTCTCAGCAGCATACAGACGTGCTCTAGTAATTCTCATCTTTATAAAAACCTCTCCCTTACCCTCTTCCACTTTACCACCCATTTCTCTGCTCTCGTTCACATTGGGACCTCTGGAAAGATTGGTCTGGGCATGACATCTTCCCTTCTTCACCTCTCATAGGTATTCAGCTCATCCTGTCTAGCATCTAGCCAGTCACTCTACCACACTTGGCCGGGACCACAGCAATAGCCCGGACTAGTTTCCCTGCAGTTTTTTTACTCCCCCCGCCCCAATTTATCCGCTCTCCACCAGTGGGCAAAGAAGCCTTGTTGAAATGCAAGTCAATTCATGTCCATTGCTTTAAAACTCTTGAATCCTTCCTACATCCCTTAGATAACTCCTTTCCATGGGTGACAGGGCTCTGCAGTGTCTGGCCCCCGCCTGGCCGCAGCCCTGTGCATATCCCACCATGCTGGCAAGGGCCCTGGCACTCACACAGATGTCCATAGCTCTTCCCCTTCTGCCCGCCGCCACCGCTGTCGGTGTCTATCAGTCTTAATTCAAATGTCACCTCCTCAGAGAGGACTTTCTGACCAATTTATGTAAAATATGGCCCCCTGCAGTCACCTTTTTCAGACCGCTTATTACAATCTGAATGCATCGTGTTTACATTTACTTCTGTTAAACAAAAACAATTCAGCTGAGTACAGTCAATTTCAAGGACCTCACTGGCTTCATTGAATGATTCATGAATCAGGGAACATGCCATCTAACGGAAAGGAGCTCTGAGGAACTGTAGGAAATGAAAAATTCATAGGTAGAAGGGAGTGGGAACAAGAAAGTTACAGTGGTAAAAAAAACAACAAAAAAAGCTTGGTTATTGAAAGGCCCCTTTCCTTTAGGGGACACGGGTCTATAGGGCAGATGACCTCTCCAGTGCTGATCGGGCAATTTGGTTGACTGGTTTAAGACTCCATTTCTGGGAGAGCAGAAATTGTAATTAACTGTGGTCTTGTTTTTAACACTGCTTTATGGTCTTTCTTACTCCACTAGGAGGAAGTTCTAGAAAAGCCAGGACCTATGGTCTTGCTCTCCTCTGTCCCCACGTGAATGGAGAGCCTGTGAACCTCCACAGAGGACATAACGTGCAGTGGGGAAGTGCTGTCCTAAAGCGTGAGGCTCACAGCACGTACCATCCACCAGGACAGCCCTCCACCCACTCCCGCCAGCACATGCACCCCTTTTGCTCTACACACATTAGCATACAAAACTGAGCACAGGTGTCACTTCTGTCGGGGAGACTTCCCTGACCCCTTATAACATTCATCTCTCATCTTGTGCATAACCTCCATCAAAGCATGACTGGGCTGATGTTTTAAAAGTCTCAAGCCAGCGCCTTTTCAATGTGGACTAGTATTTAAGAATATAGGCTCTTACGTTAGACTCCCTGGGATGGAAGCCTGACTTCTCCACTGACTTGTGTGTGATTGTGGACCAGGGCCTTAACTTCTCTGTGCTCCCGAGTCCTCCGTGGGCTGCAAAATGCAGAGAATCACGTCGCCGACACCCTCAGGACTATACAAGATACACCGTGTTTCCCCGCAAATAAGACCGAGACAGACAATCAGCTCTAATGTGTCTTTTGGAGCAAAAATTAATATAAGTAAATATAGTAAAATAACACTGGGTCTTTATAATACAGTACAATACAATAATATAATAATATAATGTAATACTGGGTTTTATATTAATTTTTGCTCCAAAAGACGCATTAGAGCCGATTTCGGGGAAACACGGTACATGCAAGGTGCTTAGGCCCCTGGCAAGAGCCCTGCTCTGACATCATCCTCATTTTCAACATAAGAGAACTGAGACTGTCAGAGCTGTTTCCCCAAGGTCTTACAGCTGCTGGGGAACTAGCGAGGGACTTTGCTCTATGCCAAAATGCTTTCCATGGCTTTCTCCCCCTGCTTTCTCCCAGTTTGGCACCACATGGGTTCTACTTTCATGGGGCTCGTTGGGACATGGAAATGTTAGGGACATGCCTGATAGGACAGGCAGTGACTTCTGGCAAAGCTGGTAGTCCTTGGTGGATACAAGAGTATCAAGATATGGCAGAAGTGGTGTGGATAACTGTCATAGCTACTTAGCTGTGAGCTTGTATTATATGACACGCCCCTTTGTGACAGAGTTACTTGTCCATTTTTGACAGAGCTACTTAGGATATTGGGAGAACTCTCCAGGAGGCTGGGGCCCTGCATCAAAAGGAGGGGGAGTTAATGAAATATGTTGTGAGTGTTACTGACTCCACGTATTACCCACATGCCAGGGGACGTGGCTACACAGACTACGTGCCGAAGCCCTTTTACAATGTGCAATAAACATGGTTCATGCCTGGTTCATTATTCAACAGCCAGGTAAATCAAGGAATATCTTTGTGCGTCTCTCTCTCTCTCACACACCCTTAAAAATGTATTCTAACATCTTTAAAAATGTACATTGTTGTTTTTTGGTATGAGAGTTAAAATTTCCAGTTTTTTCTTTAAAGTCAAACAGAAATTTTAAAGCACTTTGAAATAATCTGAGAGCAGAGTCCTAGATTTTTCCAGTTTTCTATTATTGCGTGGTCAATTCATCCATACTTAATATGACATTTATTTTTTAGCAACTTGCCTTTACTGAGTCTTTCTAAAGAAAACATTCAGGTAGGTTTTCAAGAAATTAATTCCCTATTTTTACACGTTCATAATTCATTGGTTTACTTAATATTAAATAATGTCATTACAGTAATAGGCCAATACTGATGTCAATACAATAATTATAACTTGAATCCACAGGTTCTGTCAGTGTAACTCAATTGGGGAGAACTGAAATGGATGGGGCCAGGGTATGAGGCCCGAGCCCGTCAGCCTTGGTGCTCAGCGTGTTTCACAAGCACGAGTCAGATGTTTTACAGACAGGACGGAGAGTGATGTTTAAATGGAAACTGGAGGACAGAACTTCTATTGAATATTGCCAATTTTCAATGAAAAATTGCAACTGCAGATCCTAATTTTGCCAGCAGGTGGCAGCTGCGGCTCATGAGCTGGTTTAGGCCGAGAGCTTGGCCCAAAGCTGGGCCTTTGCCAGTATTAGCGGCTAAGAGAGGACAGACGACTTCCCTTTGGTTACATGTAACCCCTTTGGTCTTTTCTGTTCCTTTGATAGCCTGGTGGCATTTTATCTCCAGGTCAAAGTTGGCAGAATTCCAGGCCTGTGGTGAGGGAACTGAGGACACTAGGAATAGACGGGCGTTCCCATCTACCTTCTGCTATGGGAGCCTGTTTCTCCACTGAAGGGGGAGTGTGGGGCCAATGCCTACATTACTGTGTGGTGGTGAGGAATCAGTCACTTCACATTCTTGTCTATCTCCTTGGAATAGAGAGGAGGGCAGTGTTTCACCTTCTGGGAAAGCTGCTCACCCACATTACCTGCTGTGATGGGCCTGAGCGGGCACGGGTGTTGCTCTCCACTGAACCCCCACTCAGCGCTCCTCAACAGAGCTCTGACCCTGATGCCAGCACTTCCTGGGAGCACTGAGGCCCTGGCATTCAAAGCATTGGTGCAATAGTTTATATGTGACTCTAGGTAGATGGATGGTGGTTGGGCCTGTGATTTCTCTGGAGATAATTAGAAATTGGGGCATGTTGGTGACTCCTCACTCCCCCCAAAAACCCCTGCAGGTTACTGCTCCAGGCGCTTACATGACAGGCACTATGTAAGGACACGGCACAGGAGCAAGCGAAGGGACACTGGTGTAGCGCTGCCTGTGCCCCAGAGGCCCGTCCCCTCTGCTCCGAGGCAGCTTCTTTGGTGCCTCCCCCCATCACGAGCTCTGGCCCAGGCCAGGGCTATGTGTGGTGGTGGCCAGGGGGAGGCATTCTGGAAGGATCCGCCCTAACTGGAGCCTCAAAGTCTGAGGATGAATTGGAGGAGGGAGAGGGATGAGCACTGACTCGAGGGAAGCCTGCAAGGGAGCTGGGCACAGCCTGAGGCGTGGGCACCTGGACAGCGAGAGGGCATGTCCCAGCACCTTGGCTCACCTCTTCTTCCCACCTGTGCCCTGTCACCCTGCACAGGCCCAGGTACAGCAACAGGGAGTGCGGCCCCGTCTGAGCTCTCACAGGCTCTGGCCCTGGAACAGAGCTGGGGCCAAGCAAAGGGAAGCAGGTTACGGTGGAAGAGGAACTTCAGGACAGACACCAGCTGCAGAGGGAGGCCAGGTGGCTCAGAGAGAAAAGGAAGGAGCGGGCAACTGTCCCCCTTGAGCACAGAGAGATGGAGCTGACAGCACATGGATTTGCATAAATCCCACTGCAGCGACCCTGACAGCGGCTGGGTGCTCCTCAGAGAGCTTCCGTGGGCTTCTGAAGGCCCCATGGCATTCCAGCCTTGGGGACTTCCAAACCTGACAGAAACAGAGGTCACTCAGTAACCCCTGTTTTGCATGACCATAAAGAAGGAGTCAGGCATCATGCTTTCAGAGCAAATTTAATAAAGAACGCAAAATGGTCCCAGTGGGCTACTTGGATCCCATGTGCCATCTGTTTTGGTAGCCAAGGGACTGTCCCCTCTGATCTTTCCAGGCCCTGTACAGTCACAACAGCATCCAGATCCTGTGGGGGCTCAGGCTCCCAGCAGCCCCCCCACCCCACGGGGTGTCAGGACTCCTCTCTCCAGCTGGCTCTGGAGCAGCTGGCACCACTGAGGCCCAGGTCCAAGCTGCAAGGACTTCTGGCTCCTCCAGAGGCGGGAGGCCCTCTCTGCCAATGGGGGGGGGGGGGGACAGGGTAGGGACCGGCAGGAGGGGGGGACAGCAGCACAGCAAGGTGAGCTCCTTCACTGTGGGGCTTCAGCACTTTTTGCCCCAACAGTCAGGTTTCCCAAGGTTGAAAAAAACTCCTCCATTTCCTTCTGCAGCAGCTGGTTCCTCCTCTCCGCGTCTTCCCGTGCCCTCTCCGAGTTCCTCAGCTTTATTTCCAGCATTGTATACTTTTTCTTTTCCTGGTCCAATTCTTCCTCTAACCATGACATTCGTTTCCTCAGGTCGGCAGAACCTTCTTCGAGTCTTTAAAATAAAAAAGAAAGATATGTTTTAGTGTTTGGCTCTCTGGGCCTGCCAAGCGAGCTCCAGTTTTGGCAGCCACGTGCCTACTGCACCTAATGAGGGGAAGGATCTGGTCAGGCTGGGCCTGGAGGGGCAGGACATGCAGAGGCTCGGGCTTGGCACGGGGCGAGGCTGCACAGTCCCCCTCTGCTCCTCCCAGATCTCGTGCCTCAGCCATGCAGGACCTGCCTCAGCCTGTGATCCAGAAACGCCAGTGTGAGGATTTGGGCCTCTGGCCCTCAAGCCGGGGGTCTCCCTGAGTCATCACTAAAATGTAAAGCCACTTACCTCTGGCACAGCCAGCTGTCCTGCAGAGGGATGGCTGCCCTGCTGGCTGGCGGGAACAGGAAATTGTCCCTCCACCTGTGCTGTGCTCTGAGGCCCCTTGACCTCTGGCTGCCCTCCTGCTGCCCCTCCCCTTCCCCAGCCAGACACAACAACTTGCACTTGTCACTTCCATCCCTACTCATCCTTCACCCCCCGGCTCAGTGTCTCCTTCCCGGAAGCTTGTCTTGATCCTGCCCAGCAGGTCATACTGCTCCTTCGGCCACCGCAGAGCCACACCATGTACTCCTGTGGAGGCGGACACTGCACTGTACAGAAGTTGGCACATCCATCTTTTCAACCAGATGGCCAGCTCCTGTAAGGCCCGAGGGACACTGAGTCCAGCCCCTGGGGACAGGCCTGGCTACTTACAAGGCACATGATTATGGACAGGACACAAACTTCCCTGAGCCCTGGTGTCCTCTTCTGAAAAATGCAGGGACAGTCTCCCACAAGCACTATAGCTGCAATGGACAGAGACCACATGTGCACAGCACAATGCCTGGTATGTGGTGTCCATGGAATGAGTATGAACGCCCTCCCCAGCCAGGGCCAGGCCAGGCCTCCATCTCACTCACTGAACACAGGAAACGTCCCTTCCCCCCAGCCTTTCGTCTGGGGAGCACAGGCATGGGGTCAGAAAGAAGGCCCCCATGGCCCCTCACTGCTCTGCTCCGCCCACACCCCTGCTGCTCTCCAGCTCAGGGCCTGAGCCCCAGCTTCCTCTCCATGCCACTCCTTGAGGGACCTCGTCCCGTCTCTTCGAAGCACATTCTATGTGTTGACAACCCTCAATCTGCATCTCCCTCCAACCAACTCAGAAACAGAACAAGCACCTCAGACTTCACAGGTCCACAGCTGAGCCCCTAACCCTTCTCCCCTAACCACTCCTCCCGCTGCCCCAGTCTCCTCTCAGCGAACACCTTCTTCCATGGGCTAGGCTACAACAAAAATGTGCCTTAAGTCAGTTCTTTCTCTTACCCCCACATCTAATCACTTAGCAAAACCTTCAGAATCTGGCTCTTCTCCCCATCTCGCCTGCTGCCCCTTAGGCCCACAGCCCCCAGTCTGGCCGAGACCCCCACGGTCTCCTAACTGGTCAGGCTGCCCTCATCACAGCAGCCAGGGGCCTGTCAGTGATCAAAGTGCTGAAGGCCTCCAGACACTTCGAATCTCACTGGGCATGAAATCCAGAGCACGCTCTGCCCCAAAGGCCCCACCCTCTGCTCCCACCTGCCCACTCAGCTCCGGCCCCTCTCCCCTCGCACCGCAGCCCCTCCCACCGCAGCCCCTGGCCTGGGCTCTGGCTCTGCCCTCGGCTGGCTGGCACGCAGCACTGACTCGCAATCTCCTCTCCCCTACACCAGTGCCCTCCAACCCTCTACCCCATGCTCCCCTTCCGTTTCATTGCTCTACCCCTTTAGCTAACCTTACAAATCACATGTTTGAAAATCTATCTCCTTCATGGTCTCTGTGTGCCCCCCACCACCAATGAGAACAGAGATTTTGATCAGTTTCCGTCACAGCTGTGTCCCCAGCAGCTAGCACAGTGTCTGGCATATCACAGACACTCAGTGTGTTCCCTTTGGGGGAGTGTAGGAATCAGGGCACAGGCGAAACAGAGCAGAAAGTTGGCCTACCTGCCCCCTCAGACCACACCCAGTGCTGACTCCACATGTGCAGACATACTCCCCAAGGCCACTGGATGGGGCGCCATTCCTTTCTGTGCTCAGAGACCATCCTCGCTCTAGACCATGGCTCCAACTAGGACGATGGCTGGCACCGCTCCTCCAGGAAGGGGACTTCAGGAGCTGCTGCTGCTGTCCCTTTGCCTCTGGGGGACTTATCTTACCTCCACCCCACCAAGCAAGAGGTAATGAGACCAGTGATGGTTTCCTGAGCACTCTGTGCTGTACCCTGCCACCCATCGTGTCACTTAATCCTCATGACAAATGTGTGAGGTCACCCAGCCCAGAAAGCCTGCCGGGATGGACACTCAGTCAATACACACTGGGGTCAGAAAACCTGCCTGGGACATTGTCAGTACTTGGGGGGCAGGGACTCGAGCCCAGCCAGTCTGACCCAGAACCCACCACGAAACAACACTGCATTTCCCAAGCCTGAGAAACCAAGCCTCTAAGAAGGTGAAAGATGACAAGTTCAAGTGCAAGATTGATTGTGACCTCCTGTGAGGCTGTCTGCAGCCGGCTCCACACGGTAACACTGCCCATGCATTCTGCAGCTTTGGTCTGGGCGGTAATCATCTACCTCTGTGCCTGTCAGGTGCTCCCACTGGTACCCCTGCCTGGTAAACCAGTGCTTACATTTGTGGGGTTTCCCCATAATTTTATTCCTCACGTGTCCTTTCTCCTCCTCGCTCAGCTGGATCCCACGGGCCCTTCGAGTCCTGGTTTAGACGTTGCCTGCTGTGACCCTCTCTGATCTCCCTCATGTCAGGGGCCTCTGCCCTGAAAGCCCCTCTCCTGTCATCCACCCGCCAAAGACACAGCACTGACATACACCTGACACATGCCCAGGACATGGCTACCAGCAGAACAAAAGGGTCAGACACCACCGTTCCAGCTCCCGGGGGAAATCCCAGACTCAGAAGCAGGAGCAGAAGCAGAAGCAGGAATCCCTTCTGCCTCCACAGTCTCTGGTGGAGAAAGGACACCCTCAGAACCCACTGGCGCCATCTTCCAGCAGGTGGGAACTGAGTTCAGAGGTCAGACAGCTGGGCAAGATGGACGAAGGAGTCTGGGATGCTGACAGAAGCACTGAGCACAGGCCCTGCTGATGACCTTAGCTGGAGAACCTGGCCTCTCAGAGCTGGAAACAGCCTCTTCACAGGGAGGCTGGGACAACTGAACTCGGGCCAACTGAGCAAGCTCGCAAGCCTTGGAATGGGGCAGAAAGCGTCCTCCTGTGACCAGGGCAGGTGGGAGGGATTGGCTCACAGGGCCAGCTCCCTCCTCAGAGGAAATTGGATTCCAGTCTGGGAAGGACTCCTCAATCCCTGACAAGCCAGCCATGCTGGCCAGGTCCTGCATTACATGTGGACACATCCCCAGGCCCAGAGCACACCTGGGGGCCCTGCTTCCTCCCTGACTGAGGGCCACACAAGGACCCCCAATCACAGCCCCTCCATGGAAGGTGCTCTGAGCAGCTCAGGCTGAGATTCTGACTCGTTCCTTCAGTGGTTACTCATGGCTCTCTGACTGCTGCTCTGGCTTTCCCAGACACACGACCCCCACTCCTCCATCTCCAGCCTGTCCTGGGGGCATCTCCTGGGGTTGACTGCCCAGGGCCAGTGCCTGGTGAGCTGCTGGCCACGATGGCTCTGTCTGGCCAAGGGGAGACTAGCCTCACGCTGGCCCAGCAGCTGTAGCCCTTTACCTTTTCACACTTGTCTCGTACTCAGTCCTCTGACGGCACAACTCCGCCCTGAGCTGCGTGACCAGGCCCTGGAGAGCCTCCGAGCGGTGGGCATGGTCCTGGGCCAGGCTGCCTGGGTCGCTGGGCTCGCTGCTACTGAGGCAGGTGCCCACCTCATCCAGGCTGCGGCTCAGATCTGGGAATCTGTGGTCGTCGCTGCTGCTGGGGAAGGGAGAGGGCTCCAGGCTCTCCTCCATGTGCAGGGAGCTGCAAACGGAGGAGTCGCTGGCACGGCAGGCTGTGCAGCTACTGAGGGAGCCCCCAGCAGAGGCGTCGCAGGACGAGGCTCCAGACCACGCCATGCTGGCCACGCTGGGAGTGCTGGGAAGGAGGCTGAGCGGGGGCACGTTGTCATACGTGGAGAGTCTCTGTGAGGATCCCGAGTCCTTGAGCCGGTCTCCTGGTGAGGCCCGGTGGTTGCCACGCAGGGACGACAGCCCGTTCATGAGCCAGTTCCCGCCGGAGGAGATGATGGGCACCTCCAGGGGCGAGCTGCCCACCTTCAGGCTCCCTGACCGGGACCCCAACTGCCGGAAGGAAGACTTCCAGTTGGGCAAAGTCTGCATCCTCTTCCCAGGGCTGGTGGTGGCAGGGCCGCATCGGCTCTCCGGGCCCAGGGGAGAGTTTCTGGAGAGTGCTGCTACGGTGGCCCCATCCAGAGACGAGGTCCTGTGTGAGGGCAGGCCGGGGGCGCCAGGGCTGCTGGGATCTGCCTGGCTGTCCCTTGGGACCCCCGCAGAGCCCCATCCCACTGTGCAAGGTGTGACCCCATGCGGGGAGGTTGGTCCTTCCGTAGCCCTCGCAGTGAAGAGCTGGCTGTGTTTGCGGATCAGGACAGTCATTAGATGCTGGACAAGGGAAGTTCCTGCCAAGAAGACAGAGAAAAGCCTGGCTGTGAATGTCTCCAGACCCGGCAGGGGGCACTGCAGCTGGGACCCAGGGTGCCTGGCTCTGCTTTCTGCCCAGCACCGGGCTGCTCTTCGAGAGAGGACTCAACCAGAGCTTTCCATCAGCCATGCTGGAGGAAAGGACGGCCACTACACCCCCAAAATCCAGGCACAGACAGAAGGATTCTGCCCCTTCCTCGGACAGACAGACATGGGGCCTGGGGCACAGAGGAGGCCCCTCCGTCCAGCTGGGCAGTGGAAGAAGCAGGCACACCACCATTAGGGCTGCAGGGTGAGCGAGGGGCGGGCTGTGCCTAGAAACCAGCCCCTGGGTGTCAGAACCCTCTTGGCTGCCCCAGGTCACTCCCTGTGCTGCCAATGGTGTCTGTGCCTGCGTGCCCATGCTTCAGGGGCACAGGGCTGAGCCAGGGCATGGAGATGTCTTACAGGTGCATGAGGGCGCACACACCCGTACACACAGTTACACACACACAATTCCATGCACACACAGTTCCCTTCTCAGGCCATGGCTGCTGAGGTGCAGCCTGTGGTATCTATGGAGCACCCAGTTTTTCAGGTTGTGGGGTGGGGGTGGTGTCAGCAGCAAATGGGGCAGTGGAGGGACTATGGTGTCTGTCACCTGCCCCTTTCCCTCCTGTTACATCAACCAAACAAAGACCAGAGAGCCGGGAGGTTTTCGGGTGATAAGGAAGGTGGAGTGCTTGGGTGGACCCTCCCACTGCAGGTACCTAAGAATCCTGGAAAAAATCAAGTAAGGAATTCTTAAGCCAGAAAATTGGGTGAAGCAGGAAGTCCGCAAAGTCGCTGGGGCGAGCTTCCACCTTTGTGCGTTTGTGCAACCTGGCAGGCAGAAGCTTGGGGGCCTGGGGTGCGAGACCCAGCCAGGAAGGCAAAGGGGGGCAGGGGACCTGAACAGGAGTGCCACCCCCAGGGGCCACGCCGGCAGCTTGGGGAGCCAGAATAGCTCCACAGCCCATCCCTACACCCCCACATCTCTCCCAGGTGACACTCAGCAAGGAATGGCAGCTCTGCCCTTAGCTTGCCTGGCGCCAGTGTCAGTGGGCTCCAGCTGGCGTTTGTCCTGCATGGGTTCTGCTCAGCCTCTGCTCTCCTCAGCCAGGACTGGCTGTGGGTTTCTTGTCTGTGAGCGGCAAGGCTCACGCTAGCCCCTGCAGGTCTTCCATGGGCTTCCAACAACAGGCTCCCATTTCCAGCCCAGCTTGTACCTGGACCCTCTGGCAAGTCTGGCTGACACCTTGCCTCTCCTGGCCTCAGGTCCCTGATTTGGGAAACGGGTCAGTAACTGCAGCCCGTGAAGATTAAAATGAAGTGAGATAAGTAAAGCTCTTAGTAGAGGCCCTGGCATATGGAAAGCAGCTGATATTGCTGCTATTTGCATTATTATTATTATTATTATTATTATTATTATTATTATTGATGAGAAATTCCCCAGTGTTTGCAGAGCTCTGACATCCAGAAGCAGCCTGTGACAATTACTTAATTGAAAATTATTTAAGTAAAGCAAAAACATCTGTGTGTATTCAAGGGCAAGGGCACTCAGCTTCTCCACCCTCAGCCTCTCCTGCCATTCTAAGTGCACCAACGACCTACTGTTGCCATCCACAGGGCAAAGGTCCTTTGGCCTTTATAGCTGGACCCTCCGGGGGAGGGGGAGTTGGAGGAGGCGGTGAGGAGGACCCAGGGATGGAGCCACCCCTCCTGCTGGCCTGGCACGATGGTTCTGACGACCTGCCCAGGATCAAGGTGAGCCCATCCCAGAGGCACCCAGCACGCCATGTACACCCCATTACCTTCCATTATGGTCACTGGGTCTTCCATTTGTGGCCGAAGTATATTAGGTCCAAAAACAGTTGCCAGGTTCTGGACGCTCATCTTGTTGACGTTTGAGTGGGACTGAACTTCATCCAGAAACCTGCCAAGTAAGGAAGAGACAGTTGGCGGAGAAGCAAATCCTGATGCCAGCTCCGCTAGGAGCTGCCTGGTGCCCACGCCCAGCCACGCCCACACATTCCCACAGCTGCTGGGCACAGCTGCCACTGCCAGCTCCAAGAGCACAGAGCTTCCCCTGAGGTCCAGGAGGGTCTAGCAGAAGCAAAGACCAGTGGGACACAGGCCAGTTGTCAGCGTGGAAAGAGAACACATGACTGTCTCGCTGGCAGTGGGGGCAAATGTCCGGCAAGGCCCAGAGACCCCAGCACGAAATGGATGCGGGCTGCCCTGCTCTCTCTTTCTCAGCGCCTGAGCAGAGGTCATGGTCAGGAGGCAGACCCCTGGGGGCGGGGACGGTGAGAGGCACTCGGAGAAGACAGAAAGGACAGCAGTGTGTCACTTTCCTCCTAGAATGATCCACAGGGGACCTGAACGCTGCCTGCTCACAGTGACGGCAAGCTTTGTGCTCCCAGCAACCGTGTTCTTATATATTCCCTGTTGGCTGACTGATACTCGGGGAGCAGTCAATCGGGGAGAATGAGCCAGCCTCACCACCCTCCACCCCCACCACTTACTTGCAGATATATCTGAGCAGGTTGTAATTAGCCAGGGGAAGGCTGCTCACTTGTTTAGCCAACTCCAGAGTTCCCTTGGTATTGAAAGAGAAAGACAGCATTTCAGAGACCAGCAACTGGCCCTTCTCTCACTGAGGAAGGGGTGGGGGGGAGGTGAGGAGGGGGCAAGTGGACTGGGGGTGGGGGTGGCTGGCACCAGAGGCCAGGTCTCCAGCCACCCATGCAGCCTCCCCAGGTGACCAGAGGGCACCACCACCTCCATCTCCAGGGGGCAGCGAGGCCTGTGACCTCCTGGGCCGACAGATTTGCTTTGGGGGACTGGCGTGAGCATGTGCCTCTGCAGGGCCACAGTGGAATGTCAGGGCCAGCTCAGCTCACTTATCTATCGAGACACAAATATTTGCCAGATAAAGACCCCTCATCTCCCACATGGCTACAGGGAGGGCAAATAGTCCTTCCCCAGCCAGGCACCTGTGGGGGGGTGTGGGGGTGGGAGCCTCTGTCCTGTCTCAAACTCTTTGGGGAGGAGGCAGGATATAAACAGATGAAAGGTCTGGTTGTTTCTGAACTGGGTGCGGCCTGGGTAGGCTGCAGGAGGTGTAGGAGTAGGTGTAGGAGTAGGAGCGCCTACTGTGGGTGTGCTTGGGGCACGCCCGGGACATGGCCTGCTTTAGGAGGTTCCTGCCCCTCCCAGAGACCAGCCCCTCCCACGGGGGGGTTGGAGGGAGTTCATACACAGAGGGAATGCTCCAGCCGCCCACCCCACAGGGCAGGGTGCTCAACGCTGCACCCCACACACACACTCCGAGCAGCCTGCAGGATCTACGTGCCATGAAAAATGGTGCAAGTCAGAGTTTTATGTCCTGATTCCATAGCCCGACCTCCCAGGCCGGGTCCCCATGAGCCACTAACCTCCCCCTCGTCCTTGGTGAGCAGCTGGGCGCAGCTGAGGAAGTCCTCATACCTGGCGAAGGGGACCACAGGCTCAGGAAGCTCCCGCAGGTAGAGCTTCAGCAGGGAGGCCACCGTGTGCACATCTGTGGTGCTGCCGGGGGGTGGGGGTGGGGTAACACACGTGAGGCGTAGCTGCCAGGGACTGCAGGAGTGACCAGCACCCCAGCGCCCCCAGGGCAGCCTCTGCTCTCACGCCCTTGCACACAGTGTGTGTGTGCACACGCAGGCACAAGAAAGCCGCGCAGAGGGGTGGGGAATGCATCTGTATCCACTGTCCTGGTCAACGACAGGCCCAGGCTGCTTCCAGGCGCCGTGCGCAGGGGCCCGAGTCAGGCGGCGGGAGCTCTAGTTCAGAGACAATCCACAGCCCAGGCCCCTGCTCAGAACCCCTGCACCTCAGGTCTGGGTCCGTCCTCAGGACTGGTAGTGTCTCCCTCACGGAGAGTCTGCTTTGCTGCAGAAGCCCCAGGGCCCTGCAGCTACTCTGGGTGGGAAGACTCACACAGGGCCCCAGGCTGGCTCACAGAGAAAGGGTCCTGGGACAGCTGGCCAGGGAACTGGTGGCAGTGAATGGTCCCCTTCTGTGAGCCTCATGGCCACCCCAGTGTCCTCTGCACGGTAACATGGGAGCTGCAAAACTCCTGAGGGGTGGGGGGCTGGAGAGCCAGGGACACAGCTGTCCTAGCCCAAGCCCCAGCTTGCCCCACCCATCACTTGCACTCTGATGGAAGGGGAGGGGCCATATCAAAGCATACAGAGGCCACCAGGGGCAGGGCAGGTCAGAGGCCAGACCCTTTCCCCTGGCCTCTGGGTTCCCATCACAGAATGGATGCCCGAGCTCTGTGCTCCTCACCCCATTCCCAGTGCCCCGGCACCCCAGAACCTCATGCCTCCCGGCACCCCAGAACCTCATGCCTCCCGGCACCCCAGAACCTCATGCCTCCCAGCACCCCAGCACCCCAGCGTCCCAGCACCCTATGCATCCCTCCCAGGCCTCAGTGTCCTGCTCCCAGCACAGAGCTGCCCAGGCTGACGTGGGCTCCAGGTTTGGGCTCTAGGATCGGGCCCTGGACTTCAGTCTTGGCACCTCATCCAAGCTAGCCCGCCAGGCCAGGACTGAGCCAGCTGGCTCCCTGTGTGCCTGGTGTCCTGGCCCCGAGGGCAGTACCTTGTCTGTCTCGCTCATGGCCACACCCCTACGTCTCAGGGTGCTCTCACTCGGGAATTAGTGAAGTAAGTTGAGTGAAGTAACAAAGGGCTGTTGCAAGAGTCAACAGAGCCAGCTCTGGCTCAGAGGAGATCCTCCCTGGTGGGAGAGCTGCTGGGAGAGCTGCTACAGGCCCAGGGGCCAGGGAGTGGGAAGGGATGGATATGGGACAGCTCTGGTGACTGACACTTCCAGACCAGGCGCTCTATGCAGGAGGCGGACTAGGACCCCCCTGGCTGGAGTTCTTTGTAGTGCAGAGTATGTCTGCACCCAGGGAGTAAGACTACCCTGGAATGCCTCTGCCTGCAGGCAGGTGAGGGGAGCAGCCCCAGGACCCCTCTGTCAGGGGATGAATGAGGAGAGGAGTCTTAGGACCCTTGTGTCAGGGCCAGAGGACCACCATGGAGATGGTAGAAAGTGGGAAAGAATGGTGTCAGATGCCCCAGAGAGCATCCAGAGCCAACGTCAAGGGCGGGTTTGCAGGAATCACAGGAGCCCTCTCCAAGCACAACCTGGGCCACACAGGCATAGGATGGAGGAGGAATGGCTGGCAGCGGCTCAGAACGGACCACATGCTCAGAATAGCGAGACGGAACTTCATTAGGCTCCAGGCAAAGGGACACCTGTGCCCTCCTGGACAGCCTTCCTCTGGGGGATGGTGGTCAGTCCCAGGCTCCACATCTAAAGAAAGGAACTGACACTCTCCTGGCTATGGTGATGGGTTTGGGCAGAAGCTGAAGGGACTGAGGGTGTTCTGCTCCGAGAAGAGACCTGGCAAGGCCGGTGCTGTGGGTAGAAACCCGTGAGCCTCTCCTGGGGCAAAGAGGCCTCATCTGTGAGGCTCCATGGAGGCGAGGGTAGGCTTGATGCAGAAAGAACTTTCTCTGTAAAACTGCCCAAAATGGGTAGGGTCCTGTCAAAGAGAAGAGGCCCCCAAACAGCCCCACCTCCCTGTTCTTAGACCCTGAGCTCTTAGTGAGGTTGACTCACCCTGAGGGTGGAGCTCAGAACCTGGTAAGCCCCAGTGATGGGTTAGGACGGGCCCTGGCCCGGGACAGGTGGAGGAGACTCTCCCCATCCCAAAACCTGAGAGGCTGTGGGGCCACAGGTGCTGCTCCATCCTGGTCACCCTGAGGAAGCAGAGCCCAGAAACGGACCCTGCAGAGGGCCTGGAGTTCTGAATGGAGCAGTAGAGGTTCTTTTTTCCTGCCTGGGTAGAGTTTAGGGGCATCCGCAGTGGAAAGAGCGTCCATGGATGTGGCTGGCCTTATCTGTGGCAGGATCCACCCCTGACACCTAGAGCTGCTGGGCACCCTGAGTGAGGCCCATTGGGCAGGGGGCTGGTTGAGCACACACGCACCAGTGTGAGGAACAATCCTGTCCACCATCCTGCTGCCAGGGTTCCCCGGTGCCGGCCCACTCCTGCCACTGGAGCTGGCACCTTGGGAGGAGCCCCAGCAAGGGGACAATGGGCAGGTGGCCCCATCTCACACCTCCCCCAGGAGCTCACCTGTCAAACAGTGGCTTCTCCCCACAGTCAAAGGAGTCCTGCAGGTCCCTCACCAGGTTGGCCTGGCCCGGCATGCGGAAGAGGCCCTCCTCGGTGAGCCCGCGCTCCCGGATGAAATCCACACACTGCTCCACCAGCAGGGGGGCCAGGCGGGGGCCATACTTCCGCTCATGATGGACTGTGTCCTCCAGGCGCTGCCCAAAGATCCCTGGGCACAGAAAGACCCCTGGTCACATCCTCAGCTATCCAGCTCAGCAGTGGGGGTGGGCGCTTGAGACAACAGAGAGCAGGGGTGCCATCATTCCAAAGGTAGCTGCTCTTGAGGGAGCAACTTAGAAACTACAAGGGCACACTGCAGGTGGCTGGACCCTGGGCCACCTGGGACAGAGAGCAGGAGGGCACAGCAGACAGGTGGCCTGCCCAGTCCCGTTGAGCTTGTCCAATCCTGAGGAACCATTAAAGGGCCGTCAGGGAACATGCATTGTGCATTTTATTGATTGGTTTATTTATGCAACACTGACATCCAAAGAGGAGAGGCTTCCATTTAAAAACTCAGGACAATGTCCACCAAAAGACAGGCTCTAGAATGTTCTTAGCAGCACAACTTGCAATCCCTGCAAATGGGATACCACCCAATGCCCATCAGCAGAACGAGCAGATACACCTAGTCTGCTCACACAGCGCAACACCAGACAGCAGTGAGAAGAGATGGGGCTCCGCTCATGGGACAAGACAGATGACTTGTTCATGTCAAAACATAATCATGACTCAACATCACTGAGCACCAAGGAAACACAAATCAAAACCACAATGACATACCACCTCACACATATAAGGATGGTTACTATTAAAAACAACAACAACAACAACAAAACAAAAACAGAATATAACAAACGTTGGCAAGGAGGTGGAGAAATGGGAACTCTTGTGCACTGTTGGTGGGAATATAAAATGGTTCAGCCACTGTGGAAAACAACATGAAGTTTTCTCAAAAAAATTAAAACAGAATTACCATATGACCCAGCAATTCCACTTCTAGATATATACCCAAAAGAGCTGAAAGCAGACTTGACCATCATTTATACACCCACGATTATAGCAGCATCATTCACAATAGCCAAAGGTGGAAAGAACCCGACTGTCCCTTGATGGATGACTGGATACACAGAATGTGATGTATACACACAGTGGAGTATTATTCAGCCTTAAAATGGAAGGGAATTCTGACACAGGCCACAACATGGATGGTCCTTGAGGACATTATACCAAGTGAAATAATCCAGTCACAAAAAGACAAATATTGCATGATTCCACTGATATAGGTACTTAGAATAATCAAAATCATAGAGACAGAAAGTAGAAGGGTGGTTGCCAGGGGCTGGAGGGCAGGAGGTGGGGAGTTAATGTTTAATGGGGACAGAGTTTCAGTTTTACAAGATGAAACAAATTCTGGAGATGAATGGTGGTGATAGTTGCACATTACGAATATACTTAATGCCCCTGAGTTGTATACTTAAAAATAGTTAACATGGTAAATTTTATGTTAGCTGTATTTTACCAATTTTTTTTTTTTAGTTTAAGAAAAAACAACACATTAAAAAACAAACAAAAGACAATGCAGAAGCCCGACCCTGAGCACAGACTTCACGATTCCATTTATGTAAAACGCAAAAGCAGGTCAGGACATGGTTACCTCCATGGGTCAGTGCCCAGAGGGGCCTGAGGCGCTTCTGGGGTGCTGGTTATGCTCTGATTCTGGACCTGGGCACTACGTACCCAGTTGTATTCACTTTGAGAAAAATCATTAAACAACACTTGCGTACATTTTTCTGTATGCTACGTTTGCAAAAAAAAAAAAAGTCAGGAAGCAAAAGATCCAAAACATTTAGTACAAGACAAGAAAGCAAATGAGGGCTACAGGGAAAGAAGAACTTTTGACTGAGAAAAGCTGTGACAACTAAATGTATGACTGGGCTGAGGTTCCTGACAGCTCAGGCAGAGTGGAAGGAGATGAGATCCGCAAAGCTCTCTACCTCGCAATGAGAGTAACCGGAGAAACAGCCTTCTCCAGCTCTAAGCTCTACGAGGACTCTGATGTGCCCGTTATCCAAGAGGCAGAGACCTTCCCTGCAGGGTGGCTTTAGGAGTGTGCCAGGGGCATGATGCCACAGCTCCATTCTGTCTAGGTAGGTCTGTGGTCCCTGAGGGACATGGCCCAGGCAGGTGGTTTCCCAGCACCTGGATGGTGAGCCAGCAGGTAAGAGGTTCAGTCTTTCCCATGGCACTGAGTACTGGCAGGAATCAGGGAGCTTACTTGGCTCCCCACGTACAATGGCTATTTTGAAATAAGATACATCAGTCCCTAAGGTATCAGTAAATGTTCCTTCTCACCCTGCTTGACCCAAAGCCAGAATACCCTGAACCTGGGGGATGAAAACATGCCCTTCTAGAAAACACGCTCACTTAGAGTGCACCCAGCAATGCCATCAGTTTTAGGAAAAATGTGTGTGTGTGTGTGTGTGTGTGTGTGTGTGTGCATGTGTGAATGTGAGTGTGGGTTTGTGTGTGCATGGATATGTGTGGGGGGCATGTGTATGCACGTGTGTATGCGGAAAGTGTGCTGAAATAGCTAACACATGACTCGTGTTACCAGGTGCTGTCCTAAGCACTTTACACACATCAATTCATTTAATCCTCACACAGCTTAACAATTTAGGGACTATTACTGTTATCACCACCATCCTAATATTTCAGATGAATAAACTGAGAGGCAGAGGGATTTAAGGGCCTGCCCAAGTTCGCTCAGCATGTGGCAGTGTCAAGGTTCCACAGTGCTGTTTGCCAGGACACTGGTGCGTGGATCCCTGTGTGACGCTCCCTCCCACCAGCCCAGCTCCCCATGTGTCTCTTGTCTCTCCTCACCAGCAGTTCCCAAAGTCGTGGTCACTGGGCACAGGCAGAGGTAAGCAGAGACTACAATATGAACAAGAAAGGAACAGCTGTCTGACCTCTGGGACTTGGTGGGAGCGCCCAGCCGCCCCATCCCACGGGGTAGGGCCAGAGGGGCAGAGGGCCAGTCAACAGCCCTGAGCAGAGGGGCTGATGTGGCCACAGCCCTGCATGGTGGCTGCCAGGGCAGCTCTGACAAGCACCCTGTCTGAGGAGTCCCCAGGGCCACCACTGAGTGGCCTGAGCTAGTCCTGGACACACAGAGCCACAGTTCCCTCTCACTTCATGCAGGGCTCAACACCTATGTTCAACAATGGGCCACGTGGGTCCAAGACACTCTTGTTTAGCGAGGACGGTATTTGAAACATTTTAAAATTAGTTATTTAAAAATCAAGAGATTTCATATAAGAATCTGGATTTTTCAAGCTTAAAAGACCTACAGATCTGGTGGCACCAGGTCCTAATTCCCAAACAGCAACACTGCTGGAGTTCAGTGACATCTGTGCCCTGGTATAGTCCACGCACTTGCTCATCCTCCAGTTCCTACCACACCCAGCGCACACGTCCCACCCAGCGCACACTTCATGTGGCTTTGTCAGGTGTTCAGCTTTTCTGCTTTGACCTGATGGGCACAGACGTCCTTCAAGGGCACTGGGCTCAGGACAAACCAGGAGAGATGTCCCGACGCAAAGAAAGTAGAAATGGGAAGTCATGCTGTCATGACCAGGGGCATCTGCTGGGAACCTTCAATGAGCAGGCAGAGGACATACAGGGGGTCCCATAAGCAAGGGGGTCTCCGAGGGAGGTAGAGAGGGAGCCTTGCATCTTCCACATCCATCTCCCAGCTCATGCACACATCCCTTTCAGCTCCGTTTTCCCCACCACCTGAGCATCCTGGATAGGTCTGCTTTCCTGCTGCCTGGCCCTTGCACAGAGCACAGGTCACTCTATCTGGAAGCCTCTTCACCTTCAGCCTGTGCAAATGCCTTATTAGCCCCTGGGAACATCTCAGATGTCCCCTCCTATGCGAGCTGCCCCAGATCCTCCTGTCAGCACAACCCTGCTCTCACTCTCCCAGGCCCTCTATCTCAGCTGGTATGAAGGCAGTCACCTCTGCCCAGTATCTGGCCAGGGGCCACCTGCCTCTCCCCAGGCCGAGCCAATGCTGAGCTTGGAGCAGAAGTGGAGGAGCACTGAATGAAGGAGGAACACGTGGTCCAGGCCGTCTGCGGTCCCATTACTGCACTCAGCTCCCCACCCTCAGCTCACAGGTGACTGAGGCACAGTCAGGAGAGAGACACTGAGGAAAAGAATTCTAAAATTCTCTCTAGACAGACACAGATCTTGGGTAATTCCATCTAGCCTCTGCTTGGCGCCAGCCTTTCCTGCTCTCCTATCTCCTATCCCAAAGACATCTGTCCTGTCTGTCTGTCCCTCCACTCTTCCATCACTCCCGCACGTGGGCCCAGCCCTGCTCTAGATATTAAAGAGTCTTGGAGCTGCCCAGAGGGCTAGAAACATGTAAATCCTGCCAGGGCTTCTCTGTTGGAAACCTTCGCTGCCTCCCACCCCACCCCGACCCCCAGCCCCCAGGGTAAAGTCCCAACTTGGCAGGCAGGCCAGGCGCTGCTCCCCACCCCACCTCCTCCACCAGCCTCTGGATGCAGAGTCTGGGCCAGGCACAGCACGACTGCCTCAGGGCAAGCCCCACAGCTCACAGGTGCTGAGTCTCTGCTGGGGCCCCTCCAAACCTCAGCATAACCAACGCCTCCCCCAGGAAGCCACTTGAGCACTTTACCCTCCACCCCTAAACAGGACTGTGAGAGCCAGGAAAGGGAGGTACCCAGGAACCCCGAGCTCGGAGGGGGGAGGGGGCCTGGCACATGAGGAGGGGCCCAAAGGCAGACCCGGGTGGGGTATGACACGGACCCCGGGGGTAGGAGGGTGGGCATGAGGAAGCATGCTTGAAAAGGCTGGAAGAAGACCCCATAAGTTCGGGGCTCTGGGAAACGAGGAACCTCCCCCAGAGGCCCTCTAAGGGCTGAGCCTGGCCAATGCCGGGCTGGGGTGGGGGTAGGGACACAGGCAGCAGATGAGGGTCAAAGCCAAAGGCCATAAAGACAAAGACCCCAAGCCCACATCTACATTGATCTAGGTGCCCATCCTGGCTAAGTCGTTGAGGAGCAGAGTGACCCCCTTTCCTGGGCTTCAGTTTTTCCATCCATGACATGGGAATGATCACACCTGTCTTGAGGGGCTGCCCCGAGGCCCTGCCCTCCCACCCCCACCACCAGGCCACAGAATTGAGCCCACATTCCCAGCAAGGCCACGTGGAGCCTTGCACAAGACCCTGTGCAGGCTTCCTGTGCAAGCTGCCCCACTTGCCACCTACTGAGGGGAAATGCCTTGGGGAGCCCCAGGGGGAAGCCCCATTCCAGCTCAGCCTTACAGGCTTCCTTCCCAACCACCCTTGATAGAGCCTGGTAGGGCCTGAAACAGCCACACTGAACTCAGCTCTCTTGGCACATCTCGGAGGGGAAGCCTTGCCAAGAACCAGTTCCAGTAGGTTTGTCAGATCCCTGGAAACCCAGCCAGCGTGCAGGTTCCTCGAGGTCCCGGCCCACGCTCTTCACAAAGCACCGGCTCTGCCATTGGAGAGGAAACTGGCAGCAGCTGCTTTTCCTCTGGATGAACCTGCAGATGGGCTCAGAACTGGGCCAGGCCTCCTCCCATGCCAGCTGCTCTCTGGTGAAGACTGGCTCTCACTCCCCTCTCCCCGGAATCCCATACAGGAGCAGGAAGCCTACAGGCTAAATTCCTGTCCCTGTGACCTCACCCTCTCTGAACCTCCCAGTTCACTGCCACTTCATAGGGCTGTGAGCAGCCATGGGAGCATCTACCACACCAGGCGTGCTGAAGCTGGGCTCTGCCTGCCAATCCCATCCTCAGGGCCCCAGCAGGAAAGAGAGACAGCTGGGATTCCATTCCCTCTTGGAGCTGATACCCTGAGCAGGGCTCTCTCAGGCCTGCTCTAAAGACACTAGGGCTCTCTCCAGTGTCAAGGGACCGAGGAAGCCACAGTCAGAGAACAGACACAATGAGGAAAATAATTCTAAAATTATCTCCAGAGATCCACAAACTCTGGGTAATCCCTTCTTGCTCTCATCTCCCCTTCCCAGGAAATGTACCATTCTCCTGCATCCACCTGAGTTTTAAAAGCACCCTCTATCACTCCAGCACTTGTGTCCATGTGCCAGGTCTGTTCTAGATGCTGGAGAACATTAGAGCTGTTCTGACGGCTGTAAAAATCCAAAGCCCACCGGTTAGTGGCTCCCAGCTGAAAACCTTTCCCTGCGTCCTCCTGCCCACCCAGGTCTCCCCAACCAAACAGGCTGAATGAAGCTGGCAGGAGAGAGAAAACGGTGAGAGGTATCCTGCTTTGGGGGGATCCTGCTCAGGGCAAGCCCCAGGGCAGAGGTAATCCCGCCAGCGCTCCAGGTGGGGACCAGCGCCACGCCCTGCACAGTGGCCTGCATGAGGCCGGGGAAGGTGAGCCCTGGGCTTGGGGTCGGTAGCCCAGGGCGCGCATTCCGCTTGGTCCCCTCAGTGTGTGTGTTGAGGGTGGCGTCTTTTGCAAGCCCTCACGCCCTCCCTGCCTCAGCTTCCTCCTCACCACACGCCGGACGCCCACCCCGGGAGGAGGCGCCCAGCCTCGGCCTCTGCCCGGGGATACGCGCGCACCCCGCTCCCCCAGGGCGACACAGGGTCTGGCGCTGGCACCCCACATTCCCCCGGCTCCCCGCCGGGCCCCACGACGCGCGTGCGTAGCCATCCCCTCGCTCGTCATCCAGTCCCGGGTTCGAAAACACTCCGGGTCCCGGACGCCACTTCCTCGGCGGGACGCCCGCACCCGGTCCCGCCCTACCTGGGGCGGCGGGCGCGCAGCAGGCGGGCAGGCGGCAGGGCGGCCGCGGGCAGGCGCGGCACCCGGAGAAGGCCCGCGCAGCCGGCATCAGGCCCATGGCGGCCCGGGCGCGGCGGCGCGGCGGCGGCAGGAATGCCCGGCACGCGCGCAGGTAGCGGCTTGCCCGCCGCCCGCCCGCCCGCCCCGGGCCCGGACCCTGAAGGGAGGGAGGAAGGGCCCGGGATTTGCGAGTGCCTGAAATGCCACTCCTGAAGCTGACACCGTGGAGGACCTACGGTCTCAAACATATGCTCCCCCCTTGCCCCTAATATCCCATGTTATTACGCACCCTAGGAATACTACCAAGTCCCATTGATGGGTCCCTCCCTCCTTGCCAAGGGCCTGCTTTAGGAGATCTCATTCCCGGTAGACTGAGAGGCAGGTGTTCCAGAAGGAGCAATGGAGGCTCAGGTAGGTCTACCAAGTAACTAGGTCTGGCCCACCTCGCCAGAAGAGTGCTGAGCCCAGATCTAAAGATGGGTTGCTGGCTTTGGAGCTGGCGCTCAGGGCCCCAGGCCTCTGCCCTGCCTGGGGCCAGTGCCCCAACACCAGGGAAAAGTGCTTAGGACTTAACATAAGGTATCTTGTGCAGCCCTGAGAGGTAAGTATTAATGCCCCCATTTTGCAGACAACGCAGCTGAAGCTCAGAGAGGTTGTGTAATTTTCCTAAGGTCACACAGCTAGTAAGTGACAGATCTTCAATTCACACTTCAATGCAAAGCCTATGATCTTCCCAGGGCAGGATTCTGTCCCAGTGAAAAGAGCCCACAATTCCATCCTTCCAAAGTGTGAGGACAAGGATGGGTACACAGACTCAGACATGCATCAGAAGGGCAGGGGGAAAGAGAAGCGAAACTGGGCACTGTGCAACACCAGGCAGGAAGGATAGAGGTCACAGGGACCTACGGGCACAATTCTGCAAGGGAGGAGTTTAAGGGAGCTCTGGGGCTGGAAGGCTTGGGGGGCTCATGTGAAAGCTGAGTGTGCAGGGCCAGGTCACTCTGCTTGCTGTTATTAAGCAGGGCCTGGGCGACGGTGAGGCAAGCAAGCCACTCACCACAGAAGCAAACTTTAAGAGGGTGCCAAAAACTTCAGTAATCGAGATCAATATTTTCTTGCAATATTTTTTAAAAATACAGATTAATGCAAAAAATCCATGATGAACAAAACATCAAAATTTTAACTAGACAGGATCTGACCCTGCACCTGCACAGACTTTGTGAGTGCCTCACTCTAATCCCACCCACAGACCCTCTCTTTATTTAAAATTTTGATATTTTATTCATCATGGATGTGGTAGGCTGAGTAAGGTCTCCCCAAAGATGCCCATGTCCTAATCCCCAGAACCTGTGACTATGTTACCTACCTCGTAAAAGGGACTTTGTAGGCATGATTAAATTAAGGATGGAAAGATTATTCTGGATTATCCAAGTGGGCTTTATAAGAGGCAGGCAGAGGGAAATCTGACTATACGGTTGATCTTTGACACAGTTTGAACTGCCTGAGTCCACTTACACATGGATTTTCATCAATAAATACTGTGTGTTTTCCTTATGATTTGCTTAATAACATTTTCTTTTCTCTAGAGTGCTTTATTATAAGACTACAGTATATAATACATATGACATACAAAATGTGTGTTAATCGACTGTTTATGTTATCGGTAAGGCTTCTGGTCAACAGCAGCCTAGTAGTAATCAAGTTCTGGGGGAGTTAAAAGTTACACACGGAGTTTGGATTATATGGGGATCGGTGTCCCTAACCCCCATGTTGTTCAAGGTTCAACTGTACAAGAGGAGACAATAAAGGGAGGGAAGCAGAGACGGGAATGAGGCCACAACCAAGGAGTGTGGGCAGCCTCCGGAAGGTGGCAGAGGCAGGGCACAGGAGCTCCGGTGGAGCCGCAGAAGGAACCAGTGTGCCGACACCTTGATTTTAGCCTCCTGAGACTCAGTTCTGACTTCTGACCAGAACTATGAGAGAATAAATTTGCGCTGTTTTATGGCGCTAAATTTGTGGCAATTTGTTAGAGCAGCAGTAAGAAACTAACACAGTGGATTTAACACGGGGGGGGGGGGGCATTAATTTGCATTTTAAAAACTACTACAATAAAATATTTATCATGATTACTGTTTTTGGTGCCCCCTTAAATTTTGTGCCCCGGACTAATGAGGTTCCTTAGGCCTGACCCTGATACTCATGTGGAGAGGGGGCTGAAGTCCTCCCAAACCCTGGGTGTGTATGGGGGGGGGGGCGGGGGGGCTCGGTATTTTCCCTTCCCAGAGTTCAGGTAAATATGAAGATGGGAAGGGGTGGGAAGGCACGTTTGCAGGCCACAAGCCCAGGAATGCCCTGCCCTAAACCTGCCAGAAAAGCCTGGGGCTCCCACAGCCCAGGGACACATTGGGTCTCAGTAGCTCTAGCTACATTAAAGAGACAGGTCCTCAGGTTCAGTGGTGGCACCTACTCAGGTGGTAGGACTCTCCCAGGTGGGCCCCTGTGCTGACTTGCTTTCTCTTCTCCAGCCTCAGTTTCCTCACCTGCTGGTCTCTAGGGAATCCCTTCCACCCTCCACCTGGAACCATCCCTAGCCCCCACCTGCCACCCCGGGGATGGAAGTCTGCAGCTCCCTCCCATTTAGAAGACTCTGGACTGTGATATGTTCTGCCATAATGAGTTCCAGGTTACATTCTGGCCCAGACAACACCCACCACACCTTGCGGGTTGTTTTCAGCCATGTGGCTTGTTGGGAGTTGGTGTGCAGAGGTCGTCATGAAATTGCCCTCTTGAGGCAGAGCCAGGGAGCTGAAAGGCTGAGGATCTGTCCTCTCAAACAAGTACCTGGTGATAGGGCACCTCTTCAGCTGGGGTGCCCCTTATTTCTGAGCTGTGTGTCCTATAGGACCTGGGTCCAAAACCTTAGGGACTGCCTGTGTTCTCAGTCATGACTGCCTCTCCACAAGCACCATCCCCCAGAAAGACAGTTCAGGCACTCTGAAGCCCACCTGGCAAGAGAGAATCCAGGGATGGGCTCATGCTGGAGGTGGGCTGCCTCCTCCCAGCCCTGCGACGGCGTGCTGTTAGGCAAGTTGCTCGACCTCTCTGGGCCTCTCTGACCCCTTCTACAATATAATTTTGATACAACTCCTGGCAAGAGTAGCATATGGCAAGCATTATATCTCTCCCTTTTTCCTCAGCCAGATGTAGAGGACCAAGGCTGCCTGGAAAAATCTGAGGGCCAGAGAACTGGACCATAGGACACTAGGAGGTCTTCTGGCATCCTATCCCACAGACTGGTCATCCAGCACTAGGGCTCTAAGCTCCATCAGACCTAGGTTAGACTGTCGGCTTCCTGCCTACTTCTTTGTGACCTGGACAGATCACCTGGGCCTCCCTGCTGCTCAGTCTCCTCACCTGTAAGGGGATTATAACAAGACTTGTTTTATCAGGCTGTTGTGAAGGTCAGTCCAGATGCAGAGCTCAGCATGGGGACACACTGAATAAACCTTAGCTGTTCTGGTGAGTGGCTACCTCTGCCCAGCTTCGTCCTAGGGCTGGGTTGTCCGGGCATCGTGTGGCATCACTGGCACACACTCTGCTCTGGCCTCATCTTCGCCACGACTGTGAGGAGCTCTTCTGCTCTGTGATCTGAGCTCTCCTTAGCAAAGCTGAAGCTTGGCAGGCCAAGCTGATAGGGCACTCCCATCACACATGCTGGGAGGGAAGGAGGATATAAGGGTCCAGCAAAGTTGGTAAAAAGCAGTTGAAGTTACTGTCCTGAGTTGTACAGAAAGCCCTGGTGAGCAGTCCCTGTAAATCACTCTCACTGACTTGCCAGGCTCTCCCAAGGTACGGCAGCTGTTCCTCCGCCTCTGTTCTCCTGGTGAACAGTCCCAGGCTCCCTGGCCGTCCTGTCAGTGGGGACTGTGGCGGGTGGGGGGGGGGGTTCCCTCTGCCTTGGGGATCCAAGCTCAACAGACTCCTGGGACAGTGCAGGGAAGAAGACCCAGAGAACCAGACCATAGGACACCAGGAGGTCTCCTGTGAGCCAATTCCTATGCCCAGGAGAGGCCATATCTGCCCTTTATGAGCCTGGGGCCTAGATGGGTCCAAGGCCTGCAGGAGTTCCTCATCAGGGCGGAAGAGAATGGGTTGAGGGCACCAGAATCAGACTCAAATGCCCCTTCTCCTGGCTTAGTGACCCAGGTCAGCAACAGTCCTTTCTTTCCTCTTTTGGAAGGACTACCAGGAAAGGCCCAGGCCCCCTGGCCTGCTGGGTCACATTCAGGGGTACTGGAAAGAAGACTCTTCTTGAATGTCCCAGAAGAGTTGGACTATAGTGAAGCAGCACTGGGGAGAAGCGGCCCACTAGGACCTCAGGCTCCGCCATTGCCAGCCTGGGCTGGGGCCAGTGACCTTGCATTCTGAACGTGATTGTGCCTTGAGGGCTTCCGTTTACAGATGCCACTCCAGCAAATGAAGACAGCTACCAGCTGGATTAACACGGTTGCTTTGTGTCCCTCCTAGTTGTCCTGAAGCTGAGATTTCTCCATGTGAGTGTCCTGCTCTGTGGCCTCTGGGAGCTGCATTTGTCCTCCCTTCACACTCCCCTCCCAAGATTTCTGAAGAACCCGAGGGCAGGAGAATTGGTCAGAGGAAAATGTCTCCAAGGGCCTGTAGGAGTCACACAGCTGGGCTCAGGCAGTGGGGCTCTGATGGCCACTGCAGGCCTGCTGCCTGGCCCCTCGTGCCCCTCCCCAACACACAGCAGTCTCTCCGGGCAGGGACACCATTCCCAGGCCGGGCTCCCTGCTCCAGGACTGTCACGTCATGCTGCTGCCTATAAGGCTGGGACAAATAGCTTCTGGGCTTTGCTTGACCGTAGGTGGGAGTTACCATGCTACTGGTTATTGAGCGCTAATTCTGGCCCCCCAGACTCCTGCATCCCACTCAGTATCTCTGTGGGTTTAATGACTAACAGACATTTCAAACTCAAACGTGTTCAAACAGAGCTATGGTCTTGCCGCGACCTCCCAAACCTGCTCCACGCTGAGTCTTCCCCTCTTGGTTCATGACAACTCTGTCCTTCGGGCGTTCAGCCAGACTCCTTGGGGTCCATGTTCACTGTCCCCTTTCCCTCACACCATCACCCACACCTTGTGGGTCCTGCTTTGAAAACAGATCTGGAATCCGATCTCACCACTCCCCACCATATGAAAGTGGCTGTCTCTTGCCGGATTCCTACGTCTGCGTCTCTGAGCTTTCCCCTGTCCCTCTGGTCAGCAGTCAGAGTGCTCCTCTGAAACTGTCAAATCACGTCAGTCCGCAGCTCAAAGGCTGCAGTGCTCCCTTCCCCATTGCACTTAGGAGTAAAAGCTGGTACTGAGACCTGTGTTCACTCTGCCTCTTCTCACACTTCACTGCAACCGGCTTTGCTAAGCACCCTCCTAACACGGGCCCACTAGGCCTCAGCCACCAGGCCCCGCCCCCTCTGGCTGGGCCCCTCCCTCCCTCCTGCCCACCTGCCTTGGTGCTGGTTCAAGACCACATCAGATGTTCACTGCTTTTGCCTGAGCGGCTGCCTCAGTCTGGCACATTTCCAGAATCATCCTCCCGACCCCCTTTCTTGCCTTATTCAAGAATTTGTTTGAATGTCACTTTCATTAGGCCCGCTGTCACCACTGTATTTAAAACGGCTCTATTTTTTTCCTTTCAATAGAACTCATCACCTTCTAAAACAGTAGTCCTCAAAATGTGGGTCCCAGACCAGCAGTACTTAGAAATACAAATTCTACGGCTCCACCCAAGTGAGTTGGAAACTCTGTGGGTGGAGCCAGCAGTCTATTTTTACAAGCCTTCCTCTGGGTGATTCTGACGCTAGCAAATGTTTCAGAACCACTGCTCTATGCTTCATGATGTACTTTCCTTGTTATTGCCTGTCTCGGGGAGTAGGATGAAAGCTTTGTCTGATCTCTTTTCTTCCCTGCCTGTCTCCTGCTTGTACATGGCAGATGCTAGTTGAATAAATAAGGACTATTTAGTACTAAAAGCCTGCTGACCATTTTGCACCCGTTTTCTCTTTTAATTTTCATGACAATCCTGCAAAGATGTTCTTATTCCCATTTTGCAAACTAGGACACAGACAGGACAAATGGCATGTCTAGGGTCACAAAGCAAGCAAGGGGAAGAACCAGATTACACCCAGACCACACCCTGATACTGAAACCTGTTCTCACTCTGCCTCTTCTCACACTTCAATACAACCGGCTTTGCTAAGCACCCTCCTATGCACAGAACAGCCACCTTCGAGGGCTTGCAGGTCTCTCCAGGTAACCAGGCAAGAACTCACCCATGCAAGCCGGGCAGCCCTGGGTACCTGTGACTCCCCTCTTTCCCCTCTCACAGAGAGCTGGCTAGGAGGTGCTGCCTGACAGGGCCTCCCAGAACCTTGTTTCTGGAGCTGGGTACGAAGTCCAGAGATCCACTGGGGAGTGCTGTCTTGTTCACAATATCAAGTCTTCAGATCCATGAACCTGCGATGACTTTCCATTTATTTAGGTCTTTTTTAATCTCTTTCATCAATTTTTGTCATTTTCAGAGTATCAGTTTTGTATTTTTTTATTAAATTTATTCCTAATTTATTCTTTTGGATGTTACAGTAAATGAAGTTTTCTTGATTTTATTTCCAGTTTGCTCATTGCTACTGTATTGAAATGCAATTGATTAGTGTATATGGACCTTTTATCCTGCAATCTTGATGAATTTTTTAAAGTTCTAATAGTTTCCTAGTAGATTTCTTAAGATTTTTCCGTATACAAGATCATGTCATCTATGAAAAAAAGATACTTTTACTTCTTTCCAAATTTTACTTGAATTTCTTGACTAATTGCTCTGACTATGAGTAACTAGTACAATGCTGAATTAGAAATGGTGAAGGTGAAAATCCTTGTTTTGTTCCTGATCTTAGAGGAAAAGCATCCAATCTTTCTCCATTAAGTATGATGTTATCTGTGGGGTTTTTGTACACGCCCTTTAGCAGGAAGTTCTTTCTATCCCTAAACCATTGAGTGTTCTTATCATGAAAGGGTCTGAATTGCATCAAATACTTTTTCTGAGTCTACTGAGATGATCATGTGGCTTTTGTCTTTTATTCTATTGATGGATCACATTAATTGATTTTCAGATGTTAAACCATCCTTGCATTCCGGGGACAAATCTCATTTGAACATGGTGTATAATCCTTTCATATATTGCTGGATTCAATTTATTAGTATTTTATTGAGCATTTTTGCATCTATATCCATGATAGATAGTGATGCTCCAGCAATTCTTCTCTCCCTCTCGTGCACCACTGGTCTTTTGCATTGCTGTTTTGTCTCTCAACTTAAAAGAAATAAATGAATAAATAAAACCCTCTACCTGACTTCTCCCTCCAGCTACTGTCCCATTTCTCTCTTTTCCTTACAGCAAGCTTCTTGAAGGAGTTGGCTATGTTCACACTCCAATTCCCCTCCTCTTATCCTCTCTCATACCCACTATTTTCAGCCTCTATCCCCAGTTCTCCACCAAAACCACCTTGTCCAAGTCACCAATGAAATGTGCTCAATGTCCGTTCTCTTCTGATTGATGTATCAGCAGTGCATGCTGCAGTTGATGCCTGCTCCTTTTTCATTAGACACTCTCTCCACTCAGCTCAGGGACCCCACTTGTTCCTGGCTCCTCTCCCTCTCTGGTCCTTCTTCCCAGGCCCTTCTGCTGCCTCCTCATCTGCTCCCTGACTTTTTACTGGGGAGTAGTCAAGACTCAGCCCTGGTTCTGTTCTCCCTGCACTTTCTTGCTGGTGTCTCATCCAGCCTCATGGCTTCAAACCCCAAATATGTGTTGATGGCCCTCACATTTTTTCTCCAACCCAGTCATCTCTCTTAATCTCTAGACTTAAATGTCTAACTACCTGCTTGACATCCAAACTTGAACCTCTGTCTCATACATATCTCAGACTAAGCCCCAAAGTGAACTCTCGATATTCTTTCCAAACAAATATACTTCCTGTGGTCTTTCTCATCTCGGTTAATAGCTAACCCATCTTTCCAGTTGCTTTAATCAAAACATTTTGGAATTATCCTTGACTTCTCTTATCCTCTTACACCTTTCTTCCATTCCAGCAGGGAAATACTACTGTATCTACCTTCAAAATACATCAAAAATTCAATTATTTCTCACCATCAATACCATCATGGGCCAAGCCACCATCATCTCTCACCTGCATGATTGTGTAAGAAGCACCCAACTGGTCTCCCTGTTTCATCCTTGCCTTCTTTCATCTATTCTCAACACAGCAGCCAGAGGGATCCCATTAGAACTTCAGTTAGGCTCTGCCACTCCTGTTCCAAACATGCAAATAGCACCACCTCACTCAGAGGAAAAACCAGGCACTACTCTGACCACAAAGTCCTACTGATTATTTACCACCCCATTACTTCTCTGACCTGTTTCTTCTTCTTTCCGCCTTCACAGACTCTGCTCTAGCCACACTGGCCTCCTTGCTGCTCGTTCAACATGGATACTTCTGCCTCTGCCTCCAAAACTCGCTGCCCAAAAATATGTTTAATTCACCCTTTCATCTCCTTTACTCAAATGTCACTAACCTCCGACCCCCCATCACTCCCACTTGCCCTCCCCACCTCATCTTTCTCCACTGAGCTCACTACCCTCTGACCGACAACAGGCTTACTTATCTTGTTTATTATCTGTCTCCTCTACTAGGACACGCAATCCATGCGGACAGGGACCTGGTATTTCCTGTTCACTGCTGTATCCCCAGCACTTAGAAGACAGTCTCAAGTGAATGACTGACTGAAGAAATGAATCAATGAATGTCCAGACAAGAGGTACTCCAGTCAGGTCCAGCCCTGCGCAGGCCATCCTCAGTAACAGGCTCCCCTGACCTGCTGGACTACCCGTTTTCCCTGTAGGGATGCCCGGGCTCTCTCCCAACTGCAGCGGGTACATTGCTCATTTGTGTCTGTCAGAGGTGGCCTACTCTCTGCCAGAACAAACATGTTTGAAAGGTCTCTTGGGGTCCATTATTAAATAGTGAAAGAAGCACTGATCCTCTAAGCCTCCTTTCCAGGGGAACCCACTCTAATAACAGCTTTGCCAGGAAACCTCCAGAGGGTGACTGAGCCCATCTGCGAGTGCCCATGCTTGCCCAGACATGTCTGCCGCTAACCCCCAGGATTTCTGCGTTTCCTCTATACTTCTGGCAGAAAGGAGATAAGTGCCTTTGATGAAGGTTCCTGTTTTAATTCTTGCAAGTTCTTCACACAGCACATAGCCTGAGAAGTTTGAGGGAGGGAAGGAAGGACGGCGAATCTGGGTTCTGTGTGGGATTCTGCAAAGGGTCCTCGTTCTGAGCAAGCACGGAGAGAGGGAGGGAGAGACAGAGATAGAGATAGAGAGATAGAGAGATGAGCTAGACAGAGATAAAGAAAAGAGAGACAGCTACAGAGATAGAGATGGAGATAGAGATAGATAGAGATGATATAGAGATAGAGACAGAGACAGAGAGAGATAAAGAAAAGAGAGAGATAGAGACAGAGATGGAGAAAAGAGAGTAAGATGTATGCTTGGGTGGGGGAGCCAGTACACTGAGTGCTAGTAGACCATGGGTGACACTGTCCTGCATGCTGGGACAAATCACAGCCTTTGGGCTCAGAACATCAGCCTTCATCTCTCAGCTCTGCTCCCTCACTAGCTCTGTTGTCTTGGACAAATTACTTAGATTCTTTGAGCCATAGTTTCTTCCTTCCTTCCTTCCTTCCTTCCCTCCCTCCCTCCCTCCCTCCCTCCCTTCCTTCCTTATCTTTTTTTTGGTGAAATATGCACACATCCAGAAAAGTACTAAAGCATATATGTACAGATGAACAAATTATTGCAAAATGAATCCTCTGTAACTATGATTACCACGCTGACTTTTCTGTCCTTCATTTCTTTGTGTTCTTTATATTTTTGCTGCCTCATTATCTATCTATATATAATATAGTGTACCTCTGCCCTGTTTTTCAGCTTTATATAAATGGAATCACAAAGCACGTATTGGGCTTCCCTGATCCCACAGTATGTTTTTAGGATTTAGGCTTGTTGTTGTGTAGAGCTGTAGTTAATGCACTCTCACTGTTGTGAGTTTTCTGTTGTAAGAATGCAGCGTATATACTTACCCATTGTATTGTTGTTAAACACTAAGTTGGCATCAGGCCATCAGAAATAAGGCTTCTGTGAGCATCTGACATGTATGAACTTCCTGGCATACTGCACACGTATTTGTCTGAGGGACATGCCTAGCAGTGGAAGCGCTAGGACATAGGTGGCAGAGCACTGACTTTTGCAGATACTGCCAACTACTTCCCGAGCAATACATGCGAGTGTCTGTAGGTCACCTCTCGGAACGTGCCGTCTTTTTCATTTGGCCATCTTGGTGGGGGAGTAGAAGGATCACATGTGGTTTCCTCTGCATTTCTCTGACCACGGAGGAGGCTGAGCACTACTGCCTACATTCACTGGCCACGGGGGTTTCTTCTTTTGTGAAGTGCTGTGCAAGTCTGTTGCCTGTTTGCACTGGCTTGTCTGTCTTTGCCTTATTGATTTGTAGGAGTTTGAGGTGTAAGTCATTTGATGGTTGCATGTGTAGCAAATCCCTTCTCCCAACCTATAGCTTGTCCTTTCATGTTCTCAATCAACCTTTTAAAGAATAGATGCTCTCCATTTTATGTAGTACACTTCGTCAAACTCTTCCTAAAAGGTTAATGTGTTTTGTAATTCATTTAAAAATCTTTCTCTACCCCAAGATCATGATGATGTGATGCTTTCCCTGGTCTCAAAGGGGCTACCTGACATAAAGCAAAGTCTAGCTGCACAGAAGTCTGCTTCTGGGCTCTATTCTGATCCACCCATTCACTTTCAACCATCCTGTACCAACGGAAGCCTGTGGAGGCTGCAGAAATCCCTGGGTGGGCATGGGTCCTTCCAGATCACTCAATTGGGGCAGTGGGTCATATCTGCTGCAACCATCAGAGAACAGGGAGGGAGGCCATGGCTCACAGTGTGAGGCCATTGATGAAGCCCAGGAGAAAAATTCTGACTTTGAAAGTTATGTCGACTCTTCCACATGAGAGATTGGTGGTTCTCTGAAAGGTGGCCAGGAACTCTGCAGGCAGGAATGGGAGAGGAGAGCTGGTGAGGGGAGGAGTGAAGGAAGGGGTTCAGTCTACATGTCAGGCATGATCTAGAGACAGGCAGTGAGACCCCAAAGGCGAGCTTCTGCCTCTGCCTGGCTGGGGCACCAATCAAACACTGCGTCGGGGCAGAGAGGACACGCGTGGCTCCTGTGGTCAGAACCCAGCCAGCCCAAAGACCCTGGTCTCTACATTCAGCGGGAGTGGGTGGCCCCAGCCTAGCGGTGGTGATCCTCTAAAAGCTGTTTTCACGATGACTTCACAAGGACACTACCCACCGAGACAGCACCACATAGCTGGGAATCATCTTTGCTCTCTCGTACTTCTTGTCTAGACCATGACAAAACCCGCAGCTCCAGCTTCAGAACATATCCACAGCTGACATGCTTCACTGTCCCCTCCACTCCTACACCAGCCCATGCCCCTATGGCCTTGCCATGACTGTCCCAGCCTGCTGCATCCACTCTTGTCCCTCTATGGTCCCTCACATGGCAGCCAGAGGGCTCCTCTTAGATAAATCTAACTCAGGTTGTATCTGTCTCTTGCTCAGAGCCCTCCCTGATGCCCCATCAATTTAGAACAAAATCTGAAGTGCCTACCGTGTCCCCAAGGCCTCGGTGACATCTGTCGCCTCTGGTCCTCTCCTCTCCTGTCCTCACTCCCTCACACCCACTGGCCTTCCTGAGATTCCGTGTTCCCATCACACAATCCCACCTCAGGGCCTTTGTACTTACTGGTCCCTCTGCCTAAATGCTCTTCCCCCAGCATTCCCCTGGCGACGCTGTTAAGCTGGTTAGGCTGCAAACTGTAACCCAACTTCCCCTCTGCCCTCCCACTTAGCTTTATTTTGCCCATTGTGCTTCTGACTACTGGATAACACGTGCCACGTTTACTTGCCGACTGTCTGTCTCGCACAGGACAACAGAGGGGAGGGGAGGGTGGAGGCATCATCTACTTTGTTTATCACTGAATTCCTCGCGTCTAGCACACAACCAGGTATATTTTAGGCACCCAATCGGTAAGTGTTTTTAATAAAGGAGGAAGTGAGTAAATGGGAACGCAGCTTCCTTATCAGGGACAGGGAGCGGGTTTTGTAGGCAGCCTAGGGGCCCTGTGTGGCTGCAGCAGGAAGGACGCTGTACCTGGGCATCTGCTATGACACCATGAGGGCCCACTTCTGGCCTATGTGCCGTCCACCTCACACACCCCCAGCTTCTGGCAGGGGTCGGATGCAGAGAGGCAAGTACGCAAAAGCCACAGGACTGTTTGGTGGAGGAGGGCGTGTGTCTGAAAAGTGGCCCTGATTTCCCTGCCAGGGCTGGCTTGGTGCAGCTGAGGGGCTGCTCCTGAGGGCCTCGTACAGGACAGGATGACAATGCCGTCAGCAGCACAGGGCACAGCCAGGGAGTCCTGAGCAGAGAAGACCTGCAGGCCCTTGTGGGGGAGGGGCATGATTACCTGGAGGCAAGGGTTCTACAGGGTGAGTGTGCGGGCTACGGGCAGTACCTCCACCAAACGGGGCCCAGATGACCCGGCGGAGGGCCTGTACCCAGTCCTCCATGTCGCGCTGGGAGCTGGCCATGAGCAGGAGCGCCTCGGGCTGGGCCGGCACCTTCTCCCGCTCCCCGGCACCACCTGTAAGACAGGGAGACACAGGCTTACTGCAGGGCCCCTGTGCAGACAGCGGTGCCCTTCCCCCACAGCACTCTCTGCAGCCCCCACACGGTTAGCTCTGTACTACCTGGGCTGGGAAAGCCCTCGCTCCAACACCTTTCAGCAACAGCCGCTGTGGCTTCTTATCATGCAGCCCATCCCTCCACACCTCACAAGTCTGTCTTTGGGGCACCATCTGTTTCCCTTTTCTCCCTTAGTCTTGTTATTTTTCCATATCAAATCAGAAATCATTAAAATCATCCTGGGGCACATATTAGAAACAAAAAAAAAAAGCATGCCAGTTTGAAGTTCAGGACCCAGAGTAAACACCTGGGGCCAGTTTGAAGTTCAGGACCCAGAGTAAACACCTGGGGACAGGATTCTGCACCTGTCCCTGCTCACAGCTAGGCATTGGCTCCTTCTCTAAAGGTGGAAGGAGGGGAAAGCTCAGACAGTTGTTTGTAAACTGACTTTTCCCTCCAGTAGCTCCAGTGGAACTCACATTTTCATTTGTAAACGAACTAATCTTTCATGTGTGAATGAATTAGTCTTTGGGATGTATATAAAATCATTTATACTGCACTTCATAAGCAATTTAAGAGATTCTCAAGAATGACCTTGTCTTTATGCACCCCGAACATCCCATAATATGTAACTTCCCCATGTACTTCCTAAGCTCCCAGGACAGTCTGCTGGTGGGGTGAATCCTGGGACCCGTGTTACCAAGGGGGCAGGATGGCAGTGGGGAGAACTGTGACACCCAGGACAGTCCTTGCTGGAGCCGCAGCCCCAGGATGGAGACCAGACAGGAATAGGTGCTTACTGAGTGTTTGGTACCTGCCTGGGACTCTGCTAGATGCTGCAGACACTCAAATGAACAAAGCTGACAGATACACCTTTGCTCCTAGGATACTTTAATCTTCACAGTGACTTTGAGAGAGGTACTATTACTATTTGCATTTTATAGATGGAGGAAACTGAAGCACAGAGTGATTAAGGAACTTGTCTGAACTCACGCAGTTAACACATAGTACAGTCAGGGATTCAAAGTCTCCAGCTCTGGGCTGTGGGCTCTGACGCACCCCATGGCCCTGCTACCTCCCACAAATGAGGCGGCCCACTGGGATGGGGCTGATAGTGCCATCCGTGTATCTTTTCAGTGAAATATCTGTTGAAATCTTTTGTCCATTTTTTAAATGAGTTGTTCATTTTTTTCATTATTGAGTTTTGAGAGTTCTTTACATATTTTGGATACAAGTCCTCTATCAGATATATGCTTTGCAAATATTTCTCCCAGTCTGTGCCCTTTCTTTTCATTGTATAAACAGTGTATTTCCAAGAGCAAAAGTTTTTAATTTTGATAAAGCCCAATGTACCATTTTTTTCTTTTATTGAATATGCTTCTGGTTTCGTATCTAAGAAATCTTTCCTAAACCAAGGTTATGAAAGTTTTCTCCTATATTTTCTTCTAGAATTTTCATAGTTTTAGGATTTTCATTTAGGTCGATGAGTTAGTTTTTGTATATGGTACAAGATATGGATTGAAGTTCATCTTTTTGTACATGGTTGTCCAGTTGTTCCAGTACCATTTGTTGAACAGACTATCCTTTCTTCATCGACTTGTCAGTGCATCTACATAGACGATTGTACCATCTGCAAATTAAGACCGTTTTAGTTCTTCCTTTCCGATCAGAGTGCCTTGTATTTCTTTTTCTTGTCTAACTGCACTGATGAAAGCCTCAGATACAATGTTAAATAGAAGTGGTGAGAGTGGACGTCCCTGTCTTGTGCTTCACCTTATGACAAAAACATTGAGTTATTCACCATCAAGTATATCTGCTGCAGGTTTGTTGTTGATGCCCTTTCTCTAGTAGAGGAAGTTCTCTTCTACTCCCAGTTTGCTGCGAGTTTTTATCAGGAACGGATGTTGGATTTTTGTCAAATACATTTTCTGTATCTATTAAGATATCCCATGATTTTTTTTTTTTTAGTTTGTTAATATGATGAATTATGTTGATAGATTTTCAAATGTTAAACCAACCTTACATTCTTGGCATCACAATTGGTCATGATGCATTATCCTTTTTATATATTGTAGGATTCAATTTGCTAAAATTTTGTTTAGAATTTTTCATCTTATTTATTAAGGATATTGGTCTGCCATTTTCTTTTCTTATAATGTCTTTGTCTGGTTTTTACATCAGGGTAATGCTGGCCTCACACAATAAGCTGGTAAGTATTCTCTCTTTTTCAATATTTATGGGAGAGTTTGTGTAGAGTTGCTATTAATTCTTTCTTAAATGTTGGGTAGACTTCATCAGTGAAGATTTTTCTTTGTGGGAAGGTTTTCTTTTCTTTATATAACAAATTCAATTATATATATATGTATATGTATATATATATATAAATAATTTGGTCTTGAGTGAGCTTTGGTAGTTTGTATTTTTCAAGGAATTTGCCTATTTCATCTAAGTTGTCAAATTTATTGGTATAAAGTTGTCGTAATATTCCCTTGTTATCCTCTTAGTATTTGAAGAATCTGTAGTGATGTCACTTCTTTCATTTCTGATAATGGTAATTTGTGTCTTCTTTTTTCCCCCTAATCAGTCTTGCTAGAGGCTTACCGATTTTACAACAGCAGAGTAGATAGTCGTGGCACAGACCATATGATCTTAAAACCTAAAATATTTACTATCTAGCCCTTAAAAAGAGTTTGCTAACCAGAAAAACAAAGAGAAAGACATAGAAAAAGTCACTAAAACAAAAAGCTGTTCTTTCTGAGATTAATAAAATCAGAAATATCCTCACACGCATGTGGTGATGAGTTCCCAAGGGAGTTTTCTCTTTGAGCAACTCTTTCCTCCTTTGTATTTTATCCTGAATACTCTAGATGTTTTGGTCTCCTCAGTCTCTAAGCTCTGTCTCCTTAACTCATGGAGTCTAGGGGTCCACCTGGTTTTCCCCTTCCTGCCTCACAGCCGAGACAGAAACTTTCTCAGGGCTGTAAGCGGGGCATGTGCAGGGCTCTCACATCATCTGTGCCTCATCTCTTGGAGTAGTCAGTCCTTTACTGCCTAATGTCCAGTAGCTTGAAAAACATGTTTCTTATATTCTGTCCTTTTCTAGTGTTACTTTAGATAGGAGAGTAAATCAGTGACCTAGCTGAGACCCAAACCAGCTCATACCCTCTGCTCAAAAGCCTGCAATAGCCCGCCTCTCAGCAAAGTCCTTGCAATGGTCTTCCAAGCCTCCCCCCCCCCCCCCCATCTGCAATGTCTCTGACTGCATTGCTGCTCTCCTCTTTGCTCTTTGTCATTCTCGAACAAGCAGGCATGTGCCTGTGTTAGGGCCTTTGCACTTGTGTTCCCTTTGTCCCTGCTGTCACCTGGAAAGCTGTTCTCCCAGATACTGGCACGATTTGCTCCCTCACCTTCTCACGTCTTTCCTCAAATGTTGTCTTCCTGGAGAATCTTTCCTGACCACTCTATTTAAACTTCACTCCACATCACACCCACCACAACCCACACCCCTTCCTGACCTTAATTTTTCCATAGTACTTATCACAATCCAGTACATATATGTTTTATGTATTTACATGCTTATTTATACTTTTTATTTTTATTATACTTTTTATTTTTATTATACTTTTTATTTTCGACCCGCCCCCACCCTGTCTGTTTTATAAGAAACTCCAGCACACAGAGCAGTGCCTGGCATGGGAGGGCATGCACAGAATCTATGATGACAGCAGCAGCAAAGCCCAGGTGGCTGGCACACACTCTAAGGTAAAAATGAACTGCTGCGCCTTAGAAATTTGAACACTCACATGGGAAGTGGTGTCATTATCCCTATTTTAAGAACAGGATGGAGAAAATACTTGCAAATCATATATCTTATAAGAGGTTAATATTCACAATATCAGGGATGCCAAAAGAAAGTATGCAAGTGGACACTTTGGTCAGCGTTGCTCAAGCAGTAGTTTGCCGTAGTCAGAAGTGTCTGGACGCTGATGGTAACCACTTTGAGCACCTCTTGTAATTGCAGAAGTCAAACGTGACTTGTATACATCTTTTGTTATTGGTATATATTGAGTATTACAATTTTAATACAGTTTTCCTTTCTTAAAATGTGTATACATGTTTTTGGCACTCTCTGTATATAAACGACTTATACGAGGTATGATCAAACAATATGGTGAATGTTTAAATAAAAAGAAATTTATTACAGTAAAAAACACATTGCCATTAATCCCCCTCAAAATACTCCCCCTCGCTTCGAACACACTTATCCCATCGTTCTTGCCACTTTCTGAAGTAGTTCTGGAAGTCCTCTTTCGTGTCTTTAGTGTCTTTCAGAGTGTTGTCATGATGGAGGATGATTTACGTCACACTTTAAAACACACCTTCTCTCAACCATAGCTCACACCCGACTGACTGTACAGAACAAGTTGAAACTTGTCAGACACTGTTACTAAGTTTCTATGCGCTGCTTCCTGTATTGAAGATCCCTGCCTTTCCATTGGATGGCACTTGGCAGCAGCATTCACCGTATTTTTTTTATCACAACGGAAAGGCTCCATTATCACACATTGCTTCTGGTATGGCAATTTCCGTCAAATAAAAACTTTATATTGTGTCCTCATTCACCTTATGGATCTGGCATCATGCAACTTCTGGCTCTTCCCCAAAGTCAAAATGACCATGAAAGGTAAACATTTTGAATCAATTCAGAACATGGAGGCAGTCAGGACAATGCAACTAAAGACACTCACAAAAGAGAACTTCCAGAACTGCTTCGGAAAGTGGCAGGAACTATGGGATAAATGTGTTCTAAGTGAGGGAGAGTATATTGAGAGGGTTAGTGGCAATGTGTCTTATACTGTAATTTTTTTTTTAATTTAAGCATTCATTGTAGTTTTTTATCACACCTCGTACAACTCAACAGCAAGAAAACAAACAATCATATTAAAAACTGGGCAGAAGAGGCATTTTTTCAAAGAAGATATAGGGATAGCCAACAGGTACATGACAAAATGCTCAACATCACTAATCATCAGGGAAATGCAAATCAAAACCACAATGAGATACCACTTCACACTTGTTAGAATGGCTATCATCAAAAAGACAAGGTAACAATATTAGAAAGGATGTGGAATAAAGGGAACCCTTGTTCATTACTAGTGTGATTGTAAATTGATACAGCCACTATGGAAAACAGCACTGAGGTTTCTCAAGAAATTAAAAATAGAACTACCATATCATCCAGCAAGTCAACCTCTGGGTATTTATCTGAAGAAAGCAAAAACATGAACTCAAAAATATATATGTACCCCCATGTTTATTTCAGGACTATCTATACACAATAGCCAAGATATGGAAGCAATCTACATGTCCATTGATAGATGAATGGATAAAGAAAATGTGGTATATATACAATGAAATATTATTCAGCCATAAAATATAATGAAATCTTGCTATAAGCAACAACATGGATGGACCTTGAGGGCATTATGCTTAGTAAAATAAGTCAGACAGAGAAAGACAAATACTGTACATTCTCACTTGTATATATAGAATCTAAAAAACAAACAAACAAAAACCCATCTCAAAGAACAGATTGGTGGTTCCCAGAGGCAGGGGGAAAATGGGATGTGGGGAGGAGGAAGTAGGCAAATGGGTAAAGGGAGTCAAAAGATACAAACTTCCAATTATAAAATAGTCATGGGGGTGTATTGTACAGCATGGTAACTGTAGTTAATAATACTGCATTGCATATTGGAAAGCTGCTAAGAGAATTGATCTTAAAACTTCTCATCACAAGAAAAAAAATTCTGTAACTATGTATGGTGACTAATGTTAACTAGACTTGATGTGATCATTTTACAATATAAACAAATATCAAATCATTATCAAACTAATATAATGTTTGTGTCAATAATACCTCAATATAAAATAAACAAATTAAGGAAAGGAAACTGAGGCCCAGAGATGTTTAGAAACAGGCCCAAGCTGTACAACCAGTGAACTATGACCTCAGGCAGTCTGGCTCCCATCCCTGCTCTGCTACCTCAGCTTGTTCAAGGGGACCAGCCCCTGGGTGATGGAGCCAGGACCCTAGCCCAGTTTTTCTTGTTTCCAGATCTGCGTCCTTCCCCTCTGAGCTCCTCAATTGAAGAACTTTCTTTTGTGGGTCTCTTTTCCCACCCACACAAGTGACTTTGGGGGAGAGGAGGCGGCTCCATAATGGAGCAGACTCTGCAGGTGTTCCAGGACCAGAACTCCTAGTTTTCAACTTTTCTACATAAAAATTTCACAATAACAGAAAAAACAGTACATGATATACATGGAAAGCATCTTGTAAACCACTGTAGCCCATCGGACTCATTCTATGACAGGTGAAAAGTTGTCAGTCTGATGTAATTAATCAAATGATCTCTGAATTTGCCTGCCCCTACCAGGATTTACAGAAAATGTTTAAAAAATAAAAGAAGTCACTATTTAAAGGTGACACGGGCTGCAATGTATGATTTGCAGTAGATGCCCACCACCGTTCTACTGGCTGCCCAGGCGAGTGGGGAGCTCCAGGGAAGGCCTCAAACAGCTGGATTCCCACAGGTGAAGGCCAAGTGTGGGGACACAACTGTCTGGAACAGTGTGGTCCAATGGAAATATAATTTGAGCCACATCTACGATTGTAAATGTTTAAGTAGCTACATTAAAAAGTAAAAAATAGGTAAAATTATTTTGAATAACTTTATTTATCCCAGTACATCCAAAATACTATCATTCACTTCAACACTTAATCAAAACTTACTGATATATATAATATATACGATTATACATATGTGACTAAGTCTTTCAAAATCTGGTGTTTGTTTTGTACTAACAGCTCATCTTACTTTGGACCACCTACATTTCAGGTGCTCAGTAGCCACAGGCTGGGCTTTCCTGCAGTCCCCAGGGAGGCCTCCCTGCCCATCCCTACCAGGATGCACCAGGCTGAGCCTGGGCAGGGTCCAAGTGTGTCTTCCTGTCCTCACTCATTTCTCTTAACTAGCTTAGAACCACCAAATGCCACTTGTCCTTCAAGGGTTAATCATCCTCTGGCCTGGTGTCCCCTCGCCTGCTCTTGACTCTGGCTGCCCACTTACCCCTGGGCAGACGCCTGCTCCTCTTCAGATGCCTGGCAGCCCAGAAAGGCATGGTGCGGGAAGTACTGAGCCTGCGGTAGGAGGTGCAGCGGTCGGGCAGAGGCCGGGCACCGCCAGGTCAGCGGCTGACCTAGGCTTAAAGGCTTGGGGCGGCTCAGGGAAGTTGCGGCAGAGCTGCGGCCGCCTGCACACTCTGCTCTGCCCGCAGGCGCTGGGCCAGGCCTTTTTGTCTCTCCTGGAACTTCCGCACTTCTCAGTGCCCCCAGGCCGGGACTGTCCCAGGCAGGGCGAGGAGGAACAAGCCGATCTCCGATCCCTGCAGCGCCCTCCCGCTGGTGCAGGGGCTGCCTGGGGTTTCCACAACGGAAATCCCAGCGCAGGTCCCTTGGGCCTGCCACCTTGCCCGCTCCCTCCCCTGCATTCTTGGACCGGAGCGCAGGAAGTGTGGCCTGGCTAACTGGGTCCAGCCAGTTCCCCCAGCGGGCAAGCGGCTGAAAGCTCAGGGTTGACCACCAGCTTTGTGCCTCGGGGTCCTCCTCTCCATGCGAGAAGGCGATAAATATGTAAGTGCTTACTGGCCACACAACCTTTCTGTTTGCACTTTTTCATCGAGAAGCCAGTAATTGGACCTACCTGGTGAGGTTCTAGAGAGGACTGAATGAGAAGAGGAAGCCATGGGCTGGGGGATGTGTGCCCATGCCTCATGAGCGCATTCACACCCTCTACTGTCACTCATCCCTGAGGTACAGACAGGGAAGTGGGAGCCCCAAGAACTCAGACACACTGAAAATGCGTGTCCCCACACCCCCTGGTCCCAGCGCAGAGTTAGAGCCCCCAAGCAGTCTGTGCGCAGTGCACCCCCTGCAGTTCCCCACAGCCCTGCACCCTCTCCTTTGTTGGGTTCTCACACCCACTCTGGGCTTTCAGTAGAACTTCTGGATGAGCTGGAACCAAAAGTGAAATTCTTGCTGACCTGAGAAAGGCAGTGGCCACAGAGTGCACACTGAGTGTTCTGAACTCAAAACCGCCCAAACTCGCAACAACAAAACCCAGTACAAGCTTGGAAGTCATGTAATGTCCAAAGCAGAGTGAAGGCTTAGTAAAGTGGGTACAGAAACATGATGGAGTCATATGTAGCCACTAAAAACGAACACTTATGGGACATTACATTCGATTTTTTAAAGAAATGAAAAACAGCGATACTTTACAGGCTGCCCTGAGACTGCAGATACAGCCCCAGAGACACAGGGAAGGTTCCTGGAGGGGCTTCGGAGACCCAGGAGCTGCCTACTCTGAGTTTCCTAGTCTGTGAGAATAACACATCTCCTTTTATTTGAGCCAGTTACATGGGCTTGTCTGCTTCCTGCAGCTGAAAGCAAAGCACCCTGGTACAGAGACCATAATAACTACCAGGCACCCCTTAAGTGCTGCACTGGCTCCCCCAGGAGCTGCCAGGGAGGGGCCGTCTTGGGCTAGCTGGGGCACACTGGTGGACCTGCAGCCCGGGTCTAAGGAGAAACCTTGGAAGGCACTTGACAACATTTAACATCATTTTGATAGAAATTCTGTTAAATAGGAATAGATGGATTCTTCCTCCACATGGATACACCCAAAGCCAGCACTGGTGGCATTCCCATTCAAGCCCGGCACAACACAAGGCATCCACTCTCACCACTGTTATTTAACATTTTCCTGGAAGTGCAATAGATCAGAGAAAGAATGTGAAACTATGAGAGCTGGAGGGGAGGACATGGCATTATTATTATTGCTGTTATTCTTTTTCAGTTATCTGCTTATATACGTATGCAGAAAACCTAAGTCAATGAACTGAAAAACCATTACAAGCAATCACAGAATTCAGTAAGGTAGACAGACACAAAATTAATATACAGAAATCAAAATCTATTTGTAAATTAGAAAAAACAGAAATGCATACCATCATGTAAGTAGGAAAACTCAACAGAGATGCTGATTCACCCTAATTTGTCTGCAAATTTAACATAATAAAATACTAATAGCACTTTTTAAAATTAGACAAGTTGATTCAAATCAACTTTGCTCATTTTGTTCATGAGCAAAAATAGCAAATATATTTTTGTAAGAATAATGAAGTTAGAGCAGCCCTACCAATTATTAAAACAGAGTAGAGTATACAGCTACAATAATAAAAACAGCAGGTACCACATAACACAAACAGAGAGGCTCAAATACATATGGGAGTGCAAAATAAAATTAGGAGTTATTTCAAGTGGGCTAATACAAGATTGAGTATTTAAGAAATGGAATAGGGACAAATGGATGAAAAATTACCAAGTTGGATCCTTACATCACACCTTGTAACAAAACAAAAATTCATGATGGATCAAGGATTTAAAGATGAAAAATAAAACGACAAAAGAACCAGCTAGGATCAGCCATGGGAGAAATTTCGTATCATCTCAAAGTGGGAAAAACCAATCTAAATATGACACAAAAAACAGAAACCACAAAAGAAAATTTTACCACAGAAAAGTTAAAAGCTTTTGCATGACAATGAAAAGAAAGTGTAAAGACAGCTGACAAAAGGAGACCGAAGAATATATATTCAGATTTGGAATATTCTCTGCTAGATACTGTTAAGTGACAAAAGCAATTATATGCTCTCATGTTTTGCAAAGGAAGGGAAGGTGGGAGGGAGGAAGAAGGGAAGATCTACTTATTTGTCCAAATATGTGCAAAATTATCTCTGGAAAAAAGGACATTGGGATCAGTTGTGCTGCGGAAAGAAGTGGGTGGCTAAAGTAGAAGTGTGTAGGGTGGCATTTTGCCTTTTGATATTTGAACTATGTCACCTATTTTAAGAACTAAATGAAAATAGACTTTAATATAAAGTGACAAATGACAGAACCCGTCTTACATCACTGTGTGTGGTGGGGGCTGTGAGTGGTGGGCTGTCGGCTGTGCACTGAGTAGGGAGTCAGCCATGGTATGCGTTTTGGCACCGGGAGTCACTCAGAACCTGGTGGAGACACCAACCTTAGGTGGACCCTGAGGAAAAGGGGGCAGACCCTTAGCAAGTTGGTAGAAGTATATTTTGTACAACCTCTCTTTGCAAAAGAATTTGAAAATATCTATCAAAATTTTAAATGACTATCCATTTCCAGGGAATGTACTCTTCCAATCATTTACACATGTGCATAGGAAGCAGTAAGGACAAACTGGGAACTTAACAACTTAACTGTCCATCATGTTAAATAATAAATAATGCACTGGTTAAATAAATTATGGACATCCAAAAAAAGACGATGAGAATATGTGACAGGGGACCGCACATTATTATGTGGAAAAAGCAAAAGACCGTGTGAAGAGTATGCTGCCATTTGCGCTAGAGTGACATGTACCCACAGGGGCGTGGCTGGGCGTGCCTGTTACTGAAAGCACGAGCAGGACAGGGCGCTGTGCTGGCTTCGGGGGAGCAGGCGAGGGGCACAAGAGGCTTACTTCTCACTACAGACTCCCTGGCGTGTTTTGTGTATGTCATCACGGGCACAGATTACTTTCTTGAATAAAGGCTATTTTCATTGTTAAGAGGTGGCAGCGCATGTGTTTGGCCCTGGAGAAGTTAGAAATGCCCCTGATGTCTTCCAAATGATTTGTTTGAGCTCCAAATTCCCCTTTCGCCAACCCATTCCCACAGCAGAGTTTCACTTCTCAAAACTAGCACCTCCCTGGAAAATCTCCTTTGGTGGTTTTGGGGAGGTTTGGGTTTTTAGGGAATGCATGTTGACCTTGCCCTGGGCAGCACCCGTGAGAGAACTGGGGCTGTGATTTTTCTCACAGGTACAGTTGCAGAAGTGAAGAGTCTGGGGCAAGCTGGGGAATGCTTGGGCGCTGCCAGAGGGTCGTCCCTGAAATGCAAGTCAGAGCTCTCCCTCCCTGGTAAGAATTCCACACCCTCTGCCTTCAAGAGACAACCCAGTTCACTGCTTCCCACTGGGGCTTCTCCATGTTCAGCTCAGGGTACCTTCCCAGCCCAGCCAGCTACTCCTCTATCTCACCAAGCACTCCAGGCACTCTGCCCTACTTCTTGTTCCTGGAATATACAATGCCTCACTGTCTTCACACATGCTGTTCCCTCTTTTTGAGATGTCTTTCCCACTTGGTCCACCTGGTAAACTCCTACTCATTCATCAAGACTCAGCTTAAATATCCCCACTGTTCCTTCACCTTCCTAACCTGTTCCCCCCTCACCCACTCCTAGTTTTCCTTATCCCATTTCTCCCATCCACAAATATTTATTGAAGGTCTATTATGTGCCACGAATTGTGCACCCCCCTCCCCCCCCCACTCAGCAGTAACAAAACCAAGAGTCCCTACAGTCCCTACCTCTTGGAGAATGCTGCCTGGTGGGGGAGACAGGCCTTAACCATAATCACAAACAAATGCAAAACTGCCACTGCAAGTGGTAGGATGCAGAGGTCTGGGGGTGGGGGCTGAGGCCACACTTGGAGAACTGCATGCTGATGGTCTCTGGGTCCAGTCTGGGTCTGTCTCCTGACCGCCCAAGGAGGCCAGGAAGCCAGGCCTCACCCAGGTCTCAGCAGTAACATAGAGAAGACACTGATTCAAGGCCACCCCCATCAAAAAGTAACTTTTGTATAGGAAAAAAATAAATTAAAAATAGTAACATATTAAAATGGAATATGTCAATTGTCAGATGAAGACCTGGTTCTGAAATGTTGGGGAGTGGGGGCAATGGGGAGGGTTGTGGGGGAGGAGGGGTGGGCCTGGCACTTAGAGTACAAAAAATGTGATTTGTGCTGAGCGACCTGGAAGGAATAATGGTTTAATTCATTTTCCAAGGAAGGGAAAGCAGCCTAACATTTACGAAGCGCCTACTCAGCACCAGATTCCCTCCAGGCTGTGAGATTCGACCTCTCCACTGTTTGTGCAGAGGACTATTTTTTTATTTCTGCAGCGTTAGAAACCGTGGCAGCTGCAGAGCAGTCGCAGGCCCCCCAGCTGCTACCTTCACGACTCCTGCCCCCCCCATGCTAACGAAGTAGCGCTCTGCTAAGCACTTCACTCTTCCCAGAAACTCCAGCAGTTGGTGCTAGTACATATTACCTTCCCCACTGCGGAGGAGGCACGGAGGCCAGTAGATCTGGTAAGGGATGAGGCCTTGCAGCGCATCCAAGGCTCCTCCTCAGTCCACGCCCCGCCCCCACCCCTGGCCCCGCCCTCTCCCGCCCAGGTCCTGCCTCCTAGGCTTCTTGCGGGTAAGAGAAGCATCCCCGTGCTACTCCTAACACCTAAGGGAGTGCTTTGCTTCAGGTGGGTGCTTCATCCGCATCTGTTAAATGAATGACTAAAGCACTATGGGCTCAGTGTAATGAACGCAGGTAACTGGGGCCTTTCACCACTTCAGGCTGCTACTGAGATTGGTTTTCCACACTAACACCTTGTGTCTTAGCCTGGATTCCCCCAAAACAAAGTCTCGTGCGCAAGTCGTGGGTTTGTGAAGTTATCCCAGGGAGGCCTGCAGGCCTGGGAATGAACCAGGGAAGGAGAGAGCCCACCGGGATGCCGGACGGAGCGGGCCGCTGCTTTGGGAGCCTAGTGGCTCCACCCTGCTGGCAAGGTCTATGCGGCCTTATGAAATGTTATCAGAATTTTCAGCCCAGGGACAAAAGCGGGGAAGGTATTCATTAGCTCCAGTCAACCCTGGTCAAGGGTGGTCCCGGGTGCTTTAACTCCTCCCTCTTCCCCGCCACCGGCTCCGGAGGGCTTGGCCTAGCTGCATGTGCAGAGAGGCTCTTTCTTTCAATGAGGCAACAGATAATCCTTGAGACCCTACCCTGTGCCAGCAGTGTGCTTGGCAATGAGGTGGAGTGGAGTGGGGTGCATGAGTGAACCAGACAAGCAAGGCCCCGCCCTCCCAGAGCTGCTCCAGGGGAGAAATGGACAAAGGCTGGAGGTGAGCTCAGATGGGGTTAGTGCAGCAGGGAGGGGTGGGGTTGCTACTCAAGGAAGGGTCCGGAAAGGCCCATCTGAGGAGGGGATCCTTGAGCTGAGGACTAAGTGACTAGAGGGGCTGGCTTTCTTGTACAGATCGGTCTGGGCATGGAGGATTGGAGGAAGGAAAGGGCAGCAATTACAAGGGCCCAGAGGTGGGAGAAGTCCTGAGGTCCTTCGTGAGGCTCAGTGCACCTGGGAGGGCGTGAGGGGGTCAGGAGGCAGACAGGAGGTTCTGGCAGGTGTCCAGAGAGCCAGGCAGGAAGGGGTGCAAGGGGTGACAAGTACCTGGGATCAGGATCTGTCTTGATCTCAGACCCAACAGAGGTTGCTGATAAATTCTGGGGATGGGTGAGTGGGGTTGGGGTAGGAGGGTCCTGGTGGCAATCCAAAGGAAGTGTAAGACAAGGATCGGCTCCACGGGTGCAAGCTACACCCCCAAGCCCCAAATGGGTAGAGCCAAGGCAGGCACTGGGGCCCAATGCTGGTGGGGGGGGTCTCAAGTCCCACTACACCCTGCTCACTTCGACTCCAGGAAAGGCAGACTAAATAAATAAATAAAAATCACTTTGTAATCGTACATATAATTTAAAATATGCTGGTGGTGTCCCTACTTTCCAAATGATCCCCACCTTGAGCTCAAGTCCAGCTGCTTGAAAAGCACAAACCCAGGGATCCCTGCTCTGACTCCCCTTTCCCGGCTGTGGGCTCCCTGTGCCCAACCCCACCCCCAGCCTGGCATCACAGGGTAAAGCCTGGGGTACAGGGCAGGGGCTGACCATCACCCAAGGACACGACTAGATTCTTACTGACACCCGCAAGAATGAGGGCCAGCTCGGGGTCTACATTTCCATTTCTCCTTTTATTAGGGGGAAGTTATTTGCCCCCAGGTGGCTGGATGCAGCCCCCAAGACAGACGCCTTGAAGGGCCTCCCCTAATCCTTTGTCCAGCAACCTCTGCAGGGCACCGTGCTACTAGGAGCTGGAGGCACAAAATGAAGCAGACGTGCCAGGCACCCGGCCTCAGGGCCTGGGGTGAGAGGGTCAGCTGCAGACTGGAAGTAACCCAGGAAGCCAAATTAACAACAACAAAGACATCTGCTCCTCACCGCGGAGTCTGGGAGGATGCAGACAAAAAGTTCCTTCCCCGCCTGTCAGCTCTTTATTATGGAGATAATCGGACGCCCCTTCCCCAATTTTGCATCCACAAAACCTCCGCCTCACAGGAGCTACTCTTCCTGGTGGGGGAGGGGAGAACCCGGCTGGCCGCAGGGTCCCTACAGCAGCCTGGAGGAGTGGGGGAGGGGGAATTCCTAAGGTAACTGATTTCGATTTCCTCCTTCCCCAGAGGATAGTTCAGTCCCCTCCCCCAGGTCAGGGTGGAGAGAGGGGTGGTCTGGAGGGCTGTAAGGAGGTGACAGGCGGCAGATGTGGCCAAAGAAGCCTGGAAGGAGAGCAGGAGAGAAGGGTGGAGTGCAGAGACTGAGGCTAGGGGAAAATGACTTAGCAAATGGCAGAGAAGTGCCCGGCCCGAGAGAGTCTACACCCATGTTCTAGCCAGCACACCCATCTCCCCAGTTCGTTTCTGCCTCCTCTGGCTGGTCACGTGGACATTTGGTAAGCCCCCATCCCAAATCTATGTTGGGCACATGAGAAAATCCCTTAATTTGACATGGACACCATGGATTTCTCGTTGATGCTCTGTTCCTCTTTGCATGGGTCCCAATAAGGTCAAGCCAAAAGTGGACCCACCGCCAGCAGGTGTGTGGGACTTCAGGGTTTTAGCTAATGTCCTCTCTACACTCTTTTCCACCCAAATTCTTCAGATTCTTAAACAACAACAACAACAAAACACTATTTTTATAAGCTGCCTCCTTTCTGGAGGCCAGGTATAAACAACCAGACAAGTAAGAAGTCTTGCTAGTGCCAGGATGGAAGTATAACATACTTTGCTGTTACACCACTTCCTAGCACAACTCCAGGAGGCAGCTGTTCACCTTATAGTTTTAATAAATGGCACCCCAGGAGGCTGACATTCACATTATAGTGTAAGTGACTGGCAACTCCCACCCCTAGGGCAGCCATTCTCATTATAGTCTAAAAAATGGCACCCTCCAGAGTCACCTGTTCACGTTGTAACTTACGTGAATCCCCTCTTCCTGGAGTTATCCAATATGGTGGCCTATATGTTCTCACATTTAAGCCTCAAGACAACCTTGACAAAGGTACCATCTTTCCATTTTCTAAAAAAAAAAAAAAATTGCCCAAGGACTCTCAGCCAGAGGGCCAGGACCAAGATTTTATGCCTCATCTATCTTACATTCAGTGCTTTCCCCCTCAGCAGAATCAGCTGAGCTCAGGAACAAAACCTCCATTCTTCCAGCCTGCCTGGGTCTCCTGCCCCCTCAGTCAAGTCTGCAAGATGGACCTTGGAAAATACCTTCTTTGCTAGGGTCTTCATCCGCTTAGCCTTCCTCTTTTGAAGAGTCTAGTTGCATAGCCAGAAAAGCCGCCAGACCCAGGGTGACTGCCCATCTCTCCCACAAATAGGGCATTACAGAAACACCTTGTTTATCCAGAAATCACTTATCTGACAACCCTATCCATGTAGAGTCCAAGGACAAATGAAACAATGAATAAATACCGTGTTTTCCCGAAAATAAGACCTAGTTGGACAATCAGCTCTAGTGAGTCTTTTGGAGCAAAAATTAACATAAGACCCAGTCTTATTTTACTATAATGTAAGACCAGGTCTTATATAACATTATATAATATAAGACTGGGTCTTATATTAATTTTTGCTCCAAAAGACGTATTAGAGTTGATTGTCCAGCTAGGTCTTATTTTCAGGGAAACAGGGTAGGAAGCCAAAACAGGCTTCAAAACACTAAGAACCAAATAACTGCCCCTCAAGGAACTTACTCAGGGCTTGCTTACTCTTATTTTACACAAATCTCTAACACGCATGTCTCCCTGGCTCCGTGGTACTCAGTGTATCAGAACAGATAGTTAAAGAAGGATTAGGAGAACTAATACAGGCTGCCATAGTGACAGCATCAGGAAGTCACAGGTGATGGCAAGAGAAGAAACAAGACATGAAAATTCAGAAAGATTAGCCTTTGGGGCTAAGGATGAACGACATCAACAAAATCAACTGTTGAAACGTACACACCATGAAAAGTCAGGACCCTCCCCACAGAGCAGCAGCTCAGATCAGGTTCTTATGTCTCCTTTTAGGACAGCCATCCATGCATGGGTGGGTGTGCACAGGACACCAGGATGACAAGCAGTCCATCCTGTCCGCAGGGAGCTCACAGCCCCAAGTTGGGGTGATGGCAGGCAACAGAAACTGCAAAACCTCCCTTTTCTTTGGTGATTCACAAAAGGATAGAATGCTGCCAGTCACAGAGGTCCTGCTCAGCCAGGCACAGTCATCACACCAGCTCCTCATCCTCACAGCAGTCCGCAAACCAGCCTTACAGACCCCACCTTACTGGTGGGGAAACCAAGACACAGAAATGCCATGTCCTGCCTGAAGTCCTGCGGCTCATGAGTGATGTGGGCCTCCTCGTCTCAGAGGGCCTGCTTCCTAGGGCCACCCTGCGCGCCACCAGGATGGGCAGATTCCACTTCAGTTGCCAGGACTCAGACACTGAGGCAGCCATTCTTCTTCACATGGTGGTTCTTCAAGAACCAAAGCCATCCTGGGACATTCATCGGGCACTCATGCCAGATTTGTATTGCTCAACAGGGCCCTTGTCAAAAGGCCCTGCAGTTTGTGCTGCAGGTGTGGGTAATGACCCCACCACTGGTCAGGGAATGGCCCAGTGTCCTTCACCACCAGCTGTAAGAGGGACTTGTCTGTGGGTGACCTGTTAAAGCTTAAAAACCCACCACAGGGGCCTGGACATCAGTCTTCTGGAAGCAGGACACTGCTAACAGATGCTAACGGATGCCAGCCTGTTAGCATCTCAGGCTGGCACAGCTGCTCAGTGAGGGAGCTAGTGGGTCTTGGCTGCCGAGCCTTTCCAGGCAGTAGGCAGGGTGGGATCCTGCCAGGCACTCCCAGATACAGAGCAAGGCCCATTGCAGGTGCTTGGCCTGGGCCACGGGCTGGGACAGCTAAGCTGCCTCTTTTTGGAAGGATGTCTGATTTTTCTGTGCAACACATGGTTAGGTACCCATGGTGGAAGACAACAATTGGGAAGTTATCAAACCCTTTGATAATCACACTGCCTGGGGCTCCAGCCACACCCACATCTGAAGAGAACACAGGAAGGTCCTGCTAGAGCATCACTGCCCAGTGTATGGCTCATTAGCATGGGAGAGGCTCCCAGAGGTTCACCAGCAGGAAAACACTCAACTCTGCTCAGCTTCTCCCAGGTACCACAAAATGCACTGCTAATGGTGACACTTACTAACATCCCAAGGGCAAGTGGTCCTGAGAATGCACTGTGGATACTGCTGAGGCTGGGGCAGAGAGAGATGCACATGGTGAGGACCCTGATGAAACTGAGCACCTGGGAAACGAGGGAATGAGAATGCCAGAGTTGTTGAATCTGGACGAGAAAGGCTTTATCCTCCTGGGTCCCCTCCCTGATGACCCCTTATTGATTCTTGGTTCTTGCCCTTCCATCCACTGTAACTGAACAAGCCTGTGTGAGACCTGATGACGGGGTGAGGATGGGAGGATGGAGACCTGTTGGCCATGCAAAGGGCCCCATCTCACCTACAGACAGCTGAATGCCTTCCTGCACTCCCTCTGCCGGCCAGCCTGGGCCAGGGCCACACCAGGCCAGTGTGGGGAACCAAAGTCCGTGCTGGACCACACAGGGCCTAGTAGAGTTTCCAGGTGGGAATTCCTGCCTGTTCTCAGGAATTGTTTTTGCTTTTCCGTTCCTGAATCCCAAGAAAAATTGGTCGGGAAATCGGGAAAATCCACACCTTGAACCCATGGTTGGTAGCATCAGCCGTCACTTTGTGGAAACAATTCATCGTGGAGAACAGAAAACAGTTTATATCTCAAGATTCGGGACGGGGAAAGTAAAAAAAATTCCTGAGAACGGGAATTCCCTCCTGGAAACCCTAGGGCCTAGGCTCAAGAACATCCAGCGGGGAAAAGTGCCAGCACCGCATCCGTGAGGTGGAGGGGGCATCCTCCGGCAGAGGCCAGAACTGGATGCTGAGCACAGCAGAGCTTTGTTCCAACCTCCGCCATCGACTGCCGTACAGACACTCTGTGAATGGCACTGTTGTGGTATTTTAGGGAGATTCTACAAATAGCACTCACGCAGAATGGGCCTTAGAGCCCGCTCATGAATGTTCAGTGGCAAGGGCGGCCAGCCTGGGAGCTTGAGCAGGACAATGGAGCCTCACAGGGCAGGATGTTGGTGACCCAAGCCTTTTCCGGGGCTCTGTGGCCTCATTTCCCCCAGACTCACCCCCACCCCCAGAGTTTATTGGGAAGGAGCAGCTCCCCAGCCTCTCTGAATAAAGGGAGGGGGTCGCGCATCATTTTGGCGCCTGCTACTCCCGGATTTCCAGGATTTCCAAGCTCTGCCGATGTCCTACAGGTCACGGAGGAGGGAGGCACAGGAAGGAAGGATGTCCTTAGGTTTTCATCAGAAATCACTTTATTAGGTAGCCAGAGAAACCTCAAAGACCCATAGTCGTAGCAACCAAGGACTCCTAGTTGGAATCTTTCCAGAAGAATCCATTCTTGAGACTTGAAAGACAGTTAAAGGAAGAGCAAAAGAACCCGGGTTTGGGAGTCATTCAGAGCTGAGTTCAAACTTAGCTTGACCAGTGACTTGTGGGTGGCCTGGGACAATTTCCCTCTCAGAGCATCAGTGTCTTCACCTCTAAAACCAACAGTCTTATACCCACCCTGGCCGGGAAGGGTGGGAAATCTGAGCCACAGCATGCACTCTGTTTGGCACAGGAAGCACTCAGCGAAGGTTAGCCTCTCAGCCTTCCCAGATGAAGGTGGTTGACTTAATATATGAGTGCATCCACCTGTAAAGTGTTTCTGTACTAGGGCTGAGGAACCTGGCAGACATAAAGGGAAGCCCTCTTGACCCTGTGAATCTACAAAGAAGTCAGGGCTCTGGAGTCCATGCAAATGAGCAAGGAAGGGCCACAGAGAGGGCCAGGGCCTGTGCAAAGTAAGGGCGCTTACATCTCCTCTTGGCCCAATCGTTCCCTTCTGGTACTTGGAAAATGTTAAGACAGCAGAGGAAGGATCATTTTTGACAGAGCACATTCAGAGCAGGGGCCACGGCCAAGGGGCTGACTGTGCCCACCTAGCTATCAGAGGTGGCATGAGAGAGTGGTACCCCGACACCAACCTGCTCCCTCCCCCCAACCCTCATCCTTGTCTGGAATAAGTCTTGTATGTCCTGCTCCTTCCCTCAGTTACTAAACGTTTCAGAATAAGGAAGGTGCGATCCCCACTCTGTAAGTGGCCCAGCACAGTTCTGTGCACAGAACTTGCAGTCAATTCATAGGGGCTAAACTAGAGCAAAGTTAGGCAGCCTTGTTCAGAGTCAAGAGCACAAGGACCCTGCTGGGCCAGGCATGAAGCTTCTGGTACTGGACAGTGGGGAGGCCGAAGGGCCCAGGGAAGGTTAGGGGCAATCACGATTTACTAACTGTACAGAAGTGTTTCAGCACCTCACAAACCTCCTAGCCATGTGGGTGAGTGCCATCTGAATATCTGCCTGGCTGCACAAGGTACTTGAAAGCCTGCCCTGGTGGTGTGGGATGGGGGGAGGGTCTGAGGAGGCTGGAGGGTAGGTGAAGTGGACCACACCACTTCCTGACCCACACCTCATGCTCTGCACTTACAGAGACAGTCACACGGTGGGCAGTGGATACTGTGACATCACCGATTATGACAGGGTGCATTCGAGTCATAAAAGACTGAACAGAACCGCCAGGAGTGCCTGTGCCTGCAGGAGCCTGGTGTGTCAAGGTGAGCACAAGTTAGTAAACATCTCTCCCCCTACGGCTGGTGCTGCTGGCTGCTGGGCCTCTGCATGGGGAGCTGGCTGGGAGGGGCTGCAGCAGTCAGAGCCTCAGTAATCACAGGCCTGCAGTCTGTGTGAGCGTGTGTGAGCAGGTTTAGGGAGAGGTGCTCAGGGCAGTGCACAACTCCAGGGAGAGCCTGCATCTCCTGCCCCAAGAGGAACTCCGATGGCGGGTGGGGCACGCAGGTCCTGTGTGTGACTGATCCTCAGAGAGGAACCTGGCCTGGCCAAAGCCACAAAGGAGAAGCTGCTGGTTTGTAACCTTTGACTTTTCCAAAATTGGATGTTGCCTAGGGAGTGTCCAGTCCTTTTGTTCCAAGTTTCACTGGTAAAGGGCATAGCTGCTTTTTGTTTTATTCTCATTTTAGTGTTCTCCACAGCTAGTTGTCAAAGTGAACACCTGGCTATGAGTTGTATGGCGTTAAAATGAAACCCAGAGCACACACTCTGGTGTTAGGCAGCCTATTGAAATCCCAGAGCTGACTGGCCTTGGGCAGGAAACTCCATTTAGAGTTTCCTCAGCTCTAAAATGAGACTAATAATAAAATCCACTGCAGGGTTATCGTGAGGATTAAATGAATTCCTATATATAAAGTGCTTAGGACAGGGTTTGGCACATAGTGAGTGTTACACGTGCTTTTATTGCAATCAAACCACACTGGCCTCATCATTTTTTAGTCTTATCCTAAGTCTCAAGCCAAATAATTATGTCCATTATTGGGCATTTTTTGTGTGTGTCAGCAACCTCACATAGAGAGACCAATTTAATTTTTCTGTTGACATACCTGGTGAGGTTACTGGTATCCCAATGTGCATATGAAAGCATCCCACTTTGGCTCAGAGAAGTAACTTGTCCCCAAGGCTGCACAGATAGTAGGTGACAGAGCCTGAATTCAGACTCAGACCTGCCCAACTCCCAGCTTCATGAGCTTCCAACATTTCACACTGCCTCCCTGACACCAAGCCCTCAGGAACCTACACTCACACCTAAGTCACCACTTAGCATCTAGGTAAAGTTCAGGTAAGAAGGACAGGCCTTGAGGAGAGAAGATCTAATTACCTGCCCACATACCTTGGAACGATGTTAGCATCTCAGAAAGTCCCATCCCCAGAGCACTGTCACAGTCTGACACAATCTGACTAGTCTTGCTACTCCTTGAAAAAGCCCCATTTACAGAGCATATCATTATTTGACCTGACTCACTCTGTAGAAAAGCCCTAGCTCCAGGGCATTTGTCAAAAACTATCAGTGGTAATTCTTTAATATTACAGTGGCCAATTGCGATACTAATTGGGGCAAACAACAGCTGACTGAAAGGAAAGCCTGGGGAAGGAGAAATCTATGGGGGCTCTGAAATGCTCCCACATATTTCTGGAACTCTATGAGGCCATATACACGTGTGTATGTGTCCATGAGCAGGAAAGACCCGAGAGATCCCTAGTGTCTCACCTCTGGCTGAGTTTGAGTCTGTGCACAAGTAGGAAGTAAAAACTAAAGCAGAGTCATAAACTACCTATCACTGAAGGTGTGCTCCAACATATGTGCACACACACACACACACACACACACACACACACACACTCCAAAGGGTAGGAGACTTAATGGTTCAAGGCATTTAATTATATCTCTGATAAATCATTAGTTGACCACTAAACTAAGGAGACACCTCAGTAGCTATATACTACCAATTTCACAGATTTAGCCGGGAAAGTTATTAAACAGCTACATGACCACCACGACCTGGACAAAAAGGGGAAGATGATTTTCAGTTACCATGCTATATTATCTATAATGTCTACTTTTCAACAAAAGATTAAAAAATACACAAAGAAACAAGAAAGTGTGGCCCATACACAAGAGAAAAAAGCAGTCAGTAGAAACTATCTTGATTCAGGTGTTAGACTTACTAGACAAAGACTTCAAATCAGCTATCATAAAGATGTTTAAATAACTTTAAAAAACCCCACGTCTAAAGAATTAAAGGTAGGTATGACATTGGTATCTTAACAAATAGAGAACATCAATAAAGGAATAGAGATTATAAAAATAAAAGAATTCTGGAGTTTAAAAATATAATAACTGAAATGAAAAATTCACTATAGGGATTCACTAGCTGGTAGAAAAAAGAATCAGTAAACTTAAAGAGAGGTCGACTGAGATTATCCAGTCTGAGGAGCAAAAAGAAAAAAAGAATGAAGAAAAATGAACAGAGCCTCAGAGACCAGTGGGACCATCAAGTGTACCTACATACACATAATGGGAATCCTAGAAAAAGAAAAGAGAAAAAAAGGAGTGGAAAGACTAGCTGAAGGAATAATTGTTGAAAACTTCTCAAATTTGTTGAAAACCTTATACATCCAAGAATCTCAATAAACTCTTAAGTATAATAAACTCAAAGAGATTCACACCTAGACATATCATAGTCAAATTGTCCAAAGACAAAGAATCTTGAAAGAAGCCAAAGAAAAATGAGTCTTCATGTACCAGGCATTCTCAATAAAATTAACAGCTGATTTTCATCATAAGCCATGGAAGTCAGAAGGCAGTGTGATTACATTTTCAAAATGTCAACCAAAAGACTGTTAACCAAGAATTCCATTTTCAAAAAAACCATCCTTCAAAAACAAAGGCGTAATTAAGACATCACCAGATAAACAAAAAGAGAGCATTCAGTTCTATATCCTAACAGACCTGTACTATAAGAAATTCTAACGGGAGTCCTTCAGGTGAAATGAAAGGACATTAGATGGTCACTTGAATCCACATAAAAAACAAACAAACAAAGAATACCAGTAAAGGTAATTGCATAGTTAAAACAAAAGACATTATAAACGTACTTTTTGTAGCTTTTTTCTCCTATATGATTTAAAAGACAACTGCATGAAGCAATACTTATAAAACCATGATGATAGACTTATAATGCATAAAGATGTAATTAGTATGCCAATAATGACACAAATGAGCAGGACTGAATAGCTATATTGGAAAGAAAATGTATACTATTGAAGTTAAGGTAGTATTAATCTGAACCAGATATGTTAAATTAGGAAGATTATAATCTTGGGATTATAATCCCAAAAACAGCCACTGAGAAAATAACTTTAAAAAATACTGTAAAGATAAAATAAGGAAATTAAAATGATACAATAAAAAAAATCTAACACAAAAAGAAGACAGTAGGGAGGAATAGAAGAAAAAAGGCAGAGACTTACAGAAAACAAACAGCAAAGTGGCTGACATAAATCCTACCTTATCAGTAATTACATTAAATGTAAGTGCATTGAACATTTAAACAAAAAGGCAAAGGTTGACATGGATTTAAAAGACAAACTAAATTCTTTCTGCAAGAGACACATTTAGATCTAAAAACTCAAATAGGCTGAAAGTGAAATGATGGAAAAAGACATACCATGTAAACAAAACCCAAAGAGTGGTAGAGTGACTCTACAAATATTAGACAACATAGACTTTAAGACAGAAATATTACTGAAGACAAAGAGGAACATTTTATGATGACAAAAGGGTTGATCCAGCAGGAAGATATAAAAATTATAAACATATATGCCCCTAACAGAGCTCCATAATTCATTAAATAAAAAAAAGACAGAATTGAAGTGAGATTCACCAATAATAATTGGAAACTTTAGCATTCCACTTTCAGTAATCGATGTAACTAGGCAGAAAATCAATAAGGAAACAGAAGACTTGAACAACACAAGGAACCAAGTAGGCTTAACGTATATCTATAGGACATTCCACCCAATAACAGCAGAATACACCCTCTTCACAAATGTACATGGAACATTTTCCAGGATAGACCATATGCTAGATCATAAAGCAAGCCTTAAATATTTAGAAGAACTGAATAAAACAAAATATGAAAGTATATTTACCAATTACATAGGAATGGAATTAGAAATCAGTAAGAAAAGAAAACTTGGAGAATTTATAAATATGTGAAAATCAAACAACTCAGTCCTAAATAACCAAAGAAGAAATCACAACAGAAATTTAAAAAACACTTTGAAGTGAATGAAAATGAAAACACACGTATCAAAACTTATCGGATGCAGCGTGTTGAGAGGGAAACTTATAGCTATAAATGCCTACATTATAAAAGAAGAAAGATCTCAAATCAATCAGGTGTAATCTAAAGTTACACCTGAAGAAACTAGAAAAAGAACAAACCAAACTGAAATCAAACAGATGGAAGAAAATAATTAAGATTAGAGTGAAAATAAATAAAGATTAGAAGAATAGAGAAAATCAATACTAACAGAAGTTGATTCTTGAAAGATCACACATTTGACCAACTTTAGCTAGACTGATCAAGAATAAGAGGAAACTCAAATTACCGAAGTCAGGAATGCAAGAGCAGACGTCACTGCCAACCATAAAGAAATTAAAAAGATTATAAGGGAATAACATAAAAAACTGTACACCAAGAAATTAGATGATGTAGGTGAAACAGACAAATTCCTAGAAGACATAAATACCAAAATCAACTCAAGAATGAATAGAAAAATCTAAATAAAGCTTTAACAAGAGAATAAATAACTTCAACATGCCTAAAAATGTTTCACTGAAGAATTCTACCAATTATTTACGAAGAATTAACACCAGATAGTACTGGTAAATTCTACCAAACATTTGAAGAATTAATACCAATTATTCACAAACTCTTCCAAAAAATAGAAGAGGGGGAAATGTTTCCCAGCTCCTGTGTAGCCCGTAGTCCTCTGATAACAAAACAAAAACATTGCAAGAAAACTATAAATCAACATCCCTTATAAACACACAAAAATACTAGCAAAATACAATCCAATTGCTCATCAACTGATGAATGGATAAATCACATGTAATGTACTCAAACTAAGACTATATTCAGCCATGAATAGGAATGCGATAGTGATACATGCCACAACATGGATGAACCTTGAAAACAGCATGCTAAGTTTCAGAAGTCAATCACTAAAGGCCATATGTTCTATGAAAGTAGTTTAGTGGCTGCCTGGGGCTGCAGGACACGCGGGGAGGGTTGTCTCAGGAATGGGAAGTGACTGCAATGGGCATGGGAGTTGTTTTAGGGGTAATAAAAATGTTCCAAAATTAGCTTATAGTGATGGTGGCGCAACTGTGAATATACTAAAACTACTGAGTGGTACGATCTAAGTGGATGAATTCTACAATATGTGAAATATATCTCAATAAAGCTCTTTAAAAGAGTCTGGTGATGGGGTGTTTGTGGGAAGAGCCCAGCAAAAGATGTAACTCAGGCAGAATGTGCATTAGCTACATAGCTGGGTTGGGGAAGGTAGGATAAGAACTATTTTAGGGGTTCACTTCATGTGCATGTCCCGCATTTTGGCCCCAGGATTCCTGAAGGACAGTCTCCTTACAGGTGCAAGGACCACAGACTAACGGGATGAGAAAACTCCCGTCAGGCATTTTCTTTCCCCCTCCTTTCCAGAATTCAGGAGTCCAGCTCTTGGAAGGCTTGCTGCCCTAACTGTCAAGGTCAGGGACTTCCCCAATGCTGGCTCCTCTCAGGGGCCATAAGCCCACCCCTCAGCCCCACCCCCACAACCAAACCTCAGGGGCCAGCAGTGCTGACTGGCTCTGTGCTGGTCAAACAGACCTGCTCAGAAACTTTGTCTGGGGGGGCTGCTGACCTTGCTGTTTCACATACCCCCTACCCAGCCAGATGACCACTGCCACTCAGAGAGGGGCTAGGGGAAAGGCATTTGGCCTTCGAATGCCCTGTTGTTAGGAGCACAGAGCAGCTCAAGTTTCCTCCGTTGTCTGAACTTCAAGCTGACAGGGACCCTAGAGATCATCCGTCTTGCCTGGTTCCCTCTTCACAGATGAGGAAACCAAGGCTCTGAGTGGTAACCCAGCTAGACAGGGGTGGAGCTAGGACTATCACTGAGCCTCTGACAGCGCTTTAGGGCAGCACGCCTGTCCCCATTTACAGGCGGGATGCAGAGGCTCTGAGAGCTAACCAGTGGCCTGTGGTCCCGACTAGGAAATGGAACCAAATCCTCTGCCTAAGGCTGGTTCCTTTTTTGAAAAACCCACAAGACAGATGCCCAGGGCAGTTGAATGGGGAAGAGGTAACAGGGTCACTTCTCAGAAACAGCATGGAACACCCTGAGCTACAGAGGGCAGGCCTAAGGGCTCGTCTCACTGCGAATGCCATTGGAGTCACTGAGCGTTTGTGAGCAGGGAGCGTGAGGTCATGCAGGCAACCTGAGCAGTCACTGGTTGCTGCTGGAGAATGGGCTAGAGAGGGAGGGTCCAAGTTAAAACCCATCAGGAGGCCACTGCCGTGATCCGGCAGCATGCTGGTAATGGGGCCAGACAGCCGGCATGGGATACAGACAAGCAGAGGGATTCAGAGGCACTTTGGAAATAGAACTGGCGGGACTTACTGATGGCAAATCAAAGCAGGATAAAACCAAGAGTTCAGATTTAGCCTGATTAGCCTTTGCATAGCTCTTGTCCAGGAGATACCCAATGGAAGTGTCAAGTGGGTCTTTTGCTCAGAGCAAGGCCTGCCCGGGGAAATGACCAGTGACTCTGAAGTTTGCCAGCAAGGGGGTGGAGTGGGTGGGGACAGAAGTGAGCTGGAGGAGCATCGGCTTGCATAGGTCCCTAGGAGCAGCTTGGGAGGGAGGAGCGCAGCTGGCGCAGCCACTGCAGCTCCCAGAGCGCCTCGGCCGGGCGGGCACACCTCTACAGGCCTGGAAAGCCCTCCCCTATTTCTTCTGCTGGGTTGACTGTTCTTCCTTTAAGACTCAGCTCGGACATCAGCTGGCCTGGGCATTCTCTAAACCTGCAGGCTGGGTGGCATCCCCGCCCCCAGTCCACTCAGAGCACCCAGGTTTACTTGTCTCCCTGCATTTCTTCTTGGCCTGCCACATCACTGACTGTTTCCAGGCTATAAGCATGGTGGGGGCAGACGCTGCAGCCTCCCCAGCTCTTCATTCTTATACTGGGCACAAGGCCTGGGGTAGAGTCAGTACCCAACAAATGATTGTTAAATGAATGGCTAGAAGCCTGGATGGCAGCTTCCTATTTAGCAATCCTGGAAGACTACGTGAAAAACGGAACCTTCTCAAAGTGGACTCAGAGGCTGTCCAGGAGTTTACACAGCAGGACCAGTTCTATCACCCCCACCCAGTGATGGCCACACCTCTCTCTGCCCACCGCTGGGGGAGCAAGGGGCACCGGGCACAGCAGCCGCAGCCTTCCTGCCCGGTACACTGGCCTCTGCACCCTGGCCGCCAGGTGCCCTGACAAACGCTGTGTCCATCAGGAAAGGGGCATGGAGTCTAGGCCCAGCACCTCACTCCATCACAGCAGAGAGATACACTGAGTGCGGCTGGACTCTCCCAACTAGGCTGCCACTAGGATCCCCTGGGCATCAGTGACATGAACAGGTGAAGGCGAGCATGACCATCTTCCCCGTCTCTACCTATTGCTCTCTCGCCAGTGTTTACTGAGCACAGATTATCTGCTGAGTCTGGTTCCAGATCACAAAGGTGACGAGATGACTGTCAGCTAGGGGTGACAGACCCAGACCAACTGGAGTCTGGTTCCAGATCAGCTAGGGGTGACAGACCCAGACCAACTGGAGAATGAAATGAACTGGGCCCATGGGCCAAGGTATCACAAAGCTCCAGGTACAGGCCACCTTTCCTGGGACTTGACCCCTCTCGGGGCAAATTAAAGGTGCTGTGAGAAGGTGTGGTGTGTACAGGGACCAGAAAGGTCCAGGCTGTGGCAGGGGGAGGCTGAGGGGGATGGAAGGGGGGACACCCAACACCAGCGAGGCTAAGAAGTTGGGTTTTTTTATGGAGGTGCTGTGGGGCCAAGGCAGAGTTTGAGGAGAGACACGTGACCGGAGCTGTGCGTGAGGTGCTGGCTTGGGCAGTGGACGAGAAGAGGCGAGGATGAACTCGGGGTGACCAGTCAGAAAGCCAACAGTCGAGATGATGAGGGTCTGCACAGGTGGCCTTGGGGACGGGTGGGAATACTGCCCTGGGTAGGATCACAGGAGCTGTCAGCCTTTGGCGGGGGGAAAATGAAGCAGAAAGCAGGGCTGACAGCCAGGAACCCAGAAGGGGCAGGTAGGAGTGCAGGACTTCAATTGGAGTTCTGGGCTTGCAGGCTAGAGATGGGCAGGCAGGAGATGGGCATTGCAGAGGATTTGGGGGCGTGTATTTAGAGGCAATCACAATCATCAGGACCCTGGGGGAGATGCCCGGAGGAGACCCACAGACAGAGATCAGAAGGCAAAACAAAGAGAATTCACAGCTGAATGTGGTGTATTAAAGGGGGTGGGGTGGGGGAGAGGAGTGGGCCAAGGAGAGGTAGGAGAAAGACTGGGCAGGGGCAGCCCCTGCAGACCAGGAGGAGGGCAGAGAAGGGGGTAGGCTCTCAGCCAAGACTGGTCACCATGTCCAGCACAGTGACAGGAATAAGTGCAGGAGGAGGATATGGGAAAGGCAGGGCCATGTAGACTGTTTCTGGGGAGCTGGTGATGGAGGGAGGGAGAGAAGGGCAAGGCTTGTGAGCACACTGGGGAAAGAGAATGGCTTTTTCAAAAATGTTCTGATTGGGAGACTCAGGCAGTGGAAGGAAGGGTGAGGGTGCTGGGGAGAGAGAGGACATGACAGGGGGCAAGATCCCAGAAGACAAAGAAGGACTCCAAGTACTGAAACCAGCAGGAAGTGTGAAGGGTGAATTGGGGGATGAAGTGGCAGCAGGCGCCAGTGCTCCTTAAGATCTTAGGGGCCCACCAGTCTGCCCTTTTACCCCACCCTGGTCTTGAACAAAAGCCACCTCAGTGCTGTACTCCTATACTGCTTCCTGAAAGTCTCAGTCGTGGACCACAATGCAAAGTTGAAGAAAATGAAATTTGCCATTGAACAGACCCACCACAGAGCTCTACACAGCAGAAGCATCTGGAAACATAGCCCAGAAACAATAAAATCAGACAGTACCCTCAGAGTTCCGAACAAATCCGCTTGGCCTCTGCTTTTAGGAGGGTGTAACCCTTCTCCACACATCAGATCCTGCTCACTGACCTCTGGCTTCTTCAGATGCACGGGAACCCAGGACTGCTGCATTTGCAGCCATCTGTCTGGCATAGGATGGCGTGATCAGTATCAGTGTGTCACACCCCAAAGTGCCTGTGGCAGTCCCTCCCCAGGTCCATGCTGCCCACCTGCAGCTGGGAAACTACTGGGAGAGCAGGTGTCTCCTGAAGAGAGTGCCAGGCTTTGGATTTTAAAGGCGTAATGACTAGATCCACTGTGGTGACTCTGGCACGTGCTGCCTTTTTGCTGCTCTCTTCATGGGATTTGCGATTTATTATTTGAGCTTTTCTACTTTATCAAGTCCACTTTTACACAGGGACAACATGCTCAAATATTCTGTTGTAAAAGTTCTGATTCAGAAATATCTAAGAATAAAATTGACAATGACAGCTGTTGTCTTGAGAAAACTTAAATTATATCAATGACTAATTGACTTTCTTTTGACCTTTCCTTAAATAAAATACATACACACATTTCTTGTCTGGAAAGTCAGAAAGTTCCTTACATAGGTAGCTTGCAACCGCTAAACACAACACAGACATACGCACAGTCCCCCTTGGAACAGATGTACTGTGTCATTGCTGTGACAACTGAATCGATTAATGTCTAGAGCAGCATTTCTCCAAGTGTTTCCCAAGATATGAAGGCTATGAGCAGCTCTGTGAAAAGCTGGCTCCCTGGGTAAAGGTTTAGAGACTGTACCTACAATTCACCTGACTTGGAGATACACAATCACACCAATGTCTAAAGGCTGATATGTCTTGCAGTGACAAACCTTCCCAACTTTGATAACTCGTGATTTCTAAGGTTATTTGATCAAGGAACCCCTTCCCCTGTTTAAGGCACAACTCATTTTGAACAATGGACCAAACTGTCCACTAACTACCCGGATTGGCCACATGAGTTCAAACTTGTTAAATGAAGTAACCTCTAAACATTTGCAAGTTTTACATCAGAAAACCAACGGCTGCCTTCCTTGAACCACAGAGGCTGGCTGCCCGCTCTGGACAGGGCAAGCATTCTGGCACCACAGTGCTCCCCACCCCCTTTTGTCCCAGGTCCCAGACTTGTCCAGCTTTGCTAATTTACACAGGCTGCAGGACCTTGTGGGTCCTCAGACAGGGTCCCTGCTCCTAGGCTGCTGCGGCCAGCTGTGCTTTTGAAGTGGGTGGGAGGGTGGAGGCAAATTGGGAAACACTCCTACACCAGCTTGTTCTTCACCTGGATCAGTGTAGCCTAGTATCCACAACCCCAGAAGACAAATCAAGCAGGAGTTGCCCCTGGCTCCCCTCTGGGACTGCAAGTTGAGTATGTACCCTTCCTAATTAAGTCCTTGCAAATCCACCCTTGCTTCTGGGACTCAGGCTCCACCCCCTCTGGGGAAGACAAAAGCTGCTCTAGCCCTGCCAGCCCCCCAGGGAAATCTGTCCTCCTCTGCTCAGGGCTCTGACCTGCCCTCAGTGAGCATGAGGCAAGACCCTGCCTTCTTACCCACTGGAACAGCCAAACAGGCCTGCTCTCAGTCCCCTCCAAGCATGAAACCCCCACATGCAACTTCTTTTTAAAATCAAATTCTAAGAAAACTGTTGCTCTGGGACAATGAGAACCACGCAACTATTCACATTTCCTATTTGGTTTTGGCTGCAAAGAGGCTCAATCACAGAGAGTATCTTTCTTATAGCGGGATTAACTGGGCGCTTTTCTCTTTTTGCTCCATATGTCCTGTTTAAATATAGGGTCCTGTTTAGTGTTTTCATATTTATTTATTATACATGCTATAAGCTACCTACCTCAAACCCTTTGTGAAACAAACCTGTACATTTGTGGCATCATTATCACCTGGAAAAAAGTCCAAGATGCTTGACACATTCATACGCTTTATTTATCTGTATCCAAAATATACTTTGAACCAGGACTTGGTGCCCATTCTGGTAAAGCCTGCTTTAACCTTATAGTTTACAGACAAGGCTTTCCAACTCACCTGGTGACAGCAGTCACTTAAGGAAGTCCTTAAACACACAGCTACACAGGCTCTTCCCCAGAGCCTACCCAGGGCAGGGTGGGGCCCACGGAACTGCATGTTTAATAAGAGGCTGGACGGGGCGGGTGAGTTTTAGGGTCAGGCGAGCTTGGGAAGAGCTGCCGCATGCTTGCAGTATAGGGACGCCCCACTATGTTCCCCCAAAATCAACAGGGATCGTATCAGTCAGTCAAGGGTTAAGTCTGAAGGGCCACTGCCTGAGGAGGCCGGACCTTTATCGGTATCCTCAGCGTTGTTTCTTGGCTGGGAGCTCTCTCCCAGCCGCTGCATTCCATAAGCAGCTCCCCTCACAGGTTCCGGCGCGACTTTCGGAAAACTCTGACTCAGAGCCCATGGGTCCAAGTTTGTGACAGAGGCGGATGAGAATGAATGGATCCGCTCCCTGGCGGTTAAGCCGCAGAGGCGGCGCCGGGCGCTGGCCCGGCTCCCTCTGCAGAGGACCTGCGTGTGGGGCGGGGCGGGGCAGGGCACCCGGGACTCCTCCTCCCCAGCGTGAACTTGGCGGACCTGCAGCGGGTGCCCACTGTGCGCCCCACACCGCTCCTCTCCCGCCCAGGGCCCGGCCCCAGGCTCCAGCTGGCACCGCGGAGCAAGAGCAACCCTCGAATGCGCACTCCAAAGTTCGGAGACGCGACCTGAGTCCTTTCCAAGGCTGCGGCAGGTGTCGGGCGGCCCAGGAAAACTGGCAGACAAGTCCGGGATGAGGAGGTAGTAGCCCCCAGCCGCAGCTGGAGGGAGCCGGCGGCGCGCGCTCCGCACCGAAGCGCAGAGGTCCCGAGCCCGCGGCGCACGTGCGCACCGAGAGTTACCTTTGGGCGCTCGCAGGTGTTCCCTCCAGTCCTTGCAGCAGCACAGCCCCATGGCAGCTGCTGGCCCCCCAGCCGCCTGCTGCCGGCACCCCCGGGCGGCGTGGCGGAGGCTCGCCCGCGGGCAGTACCCAGCCGGGCGCGGAGCTGCCGGCCTGGCCTCCCTCGCCCTCACGCTCAGTCCTGGCCCCGCGCCGCGGGCATCCCAGCTCCGGGCAGACCCTGCTAATCAACAGGAGAACGCGCAGATCGCGCCAGCGGCGCCGCCAGCCCGCTTTTATCTCCGCGCGCCGGGGCGGCCCTGCGCGGCTCCCAGTCCTCGCGGGCGCCCTCCCCGCGGCGGGTTACCCGGGGGCGCCGAGCTGCGCGCTAGCGAGGGACCGCCAGGGGGCGCCAGCGCTGTCTCCGCTCCCACCTCCGCCCTGCCCCGGGAGCCAATCAAGGGGTGGGGGCGACATTGACCTGACCCCTCCGCGCAAACCCGAAAGAAAGATGCCCTCGCTGTGTAAGCGTGGCGCCTCCCCGCCCCCGGCCTCTGACCTCATGGGTGACTGGCAGAGCGTATACCAGGGCCACCCTGCTCTCCTTTTCCCAGTTCATCTGCATTCTACAACTATGCAGTTGCGGAAAAACTGTTTGCCCAGGCTATCCCCAAACCTGCCTGGGCTACGTATGGACTGCGTGATTTCAGGGAAGTCACTTTCCCTCTGAGACTTTCTTCACCTGAAAAGTGAGGGAAACAACACCATTTCAGATGTCGTTTAGCACAAATTAAAGGTTTGCTGGTATCAAGTTGAACACTCAGTTTCCCCGTCTATAAAACAGAGAAAATAATAGAACTGCTTCATTGGACCCTTCCAAAGATTACATGAGTTGAGATATATACACTTGCACAGATCCACTTATACATAGATTTTTTTCATTAAATACATACAGTACTGTAAATGTATTTTCTCTTCCTTATGATTTTCTTAACATTTTCTTTTCTCTAGCTAACTTAATGTAAGGATACAGCATATAATACATATGACATACAAAATATGTGTTAATCAACTGTTTATGTTATTGGTAGGGCTTTTGTTATCAGTAGGCTATTAGTAGTTACGTTTCTGGGGAGTCAAAAGTTATACTGGAATATTGGACTGGACGGGGTGGGCTCCCCTAACCCCACCTTGTTCAAGGGATATATACATATAGAACACAACTTAGAACACAACTGGCATGTTGCTAAGTGCTTTGTAAGTGCGAACTATCACCATCATTAAGTGTTGGTTAGGATTTGGGCAAAAGGTGCTCTTGTCGTGAAGGCGCGCTTCGGTGTGATCACTTTTGGAAGGTAACACGTGAGCTGCTTATTAACAGTAAAAGTGCTCATACCTGGGACCAAACAATTCCATTTCCCAGTATGTACCCTACAGAAATACTTGCCCACATGCCCAGGAAAACCTGTACAAGGCTATTCACAAGTTAAGAGACGATCAAATACACTGGCATTTTCCGAAACGGAAATCCTATCTCAGAGGAGGGAGCTGGAGCTGAATGCTTGCGATCTATGGATTCATGGCACTTATGTAAAACACATACCCACAGAATATTCCTCCAGTGTTCACTCTGTGCTGGGCATTGCTCTGGGCACCAGGGCCCAGAGACATACATGGGAGGAAAACAGGAAACCTAGAGTGGTTCCCTCTGGGAAGAGAGTGAGGGACAAGAATGGATTGAAAGTAGGTGTCAAGTGTTCTTATAGTGGTCTAATCTCTTACAAGGAAGGTATATTTATATATTATTGTGTAATTAAACAATCAAATGAGTTCTGATCAAGTGTCTGGCACAGAGTGGGGTTCTTAATACCACGTTCTTTCTCATTCCTCTAGTTTCTAAGATCTCTTCCTGTCCCTGAAACTGGGCTGTGGCTTGACGGAGATTGTCTCCCTTCCACCCACCCTCTTCCCATCTTAGGAAACAGCAGTAGTCCAGGGTGAGAGCTTGGCCAGGCCAGGCCAGAGGCAGAGGCTGCCTGCGGCCAGGAGCAGAAGAGTTAAATGGCTTGGGGGGAGGAAGGGAGGATAGAATGACTTGGAGCGGGAAGAGGTTTTCCCAGGAGTTAAGTCTCATTCAAAGGAGAGATTAACAACGGTGGGGCAGATTTCTGCCACCCTCTCCTTTAACTCTCCAGAAAGACCAGCGTGAGGCTTCTTTGGGGAGAGAGAAGGATTGTCCTGCACTAGACCCGGAAAGAAAGATATTTTCACTTCATGACACGTAGGCGGGGGTTACGAAGAGGGAGTAACTGAGAAAAAGCGGAGAGACCTGACTTCTGGTTGCTGCCAAGTCATTTTAAACAGTTTTAGCACCAGGCAGGATGACTTAGTCACAGCGGGCTTAATGAGGCCCCAGGAATTCTAAGCTAGGCTCCTGCATTCTGGGAGTGCATGTGTGGGGAGCGAGCCCCCGGGTGATTATCCAACGGCCAAGTCCTACATTTGGAGAGGAAGATTTAAAAGAAAACATCACAGCGGCCACTGTGGTCTGTTGTTTATCTTTCTAAGAGGAAGTAGCAAAGCGGGATCATTTCAAATGAGCCTATTATGGAGGGTCAGCACCCTCGCTGAACTGTTCAAATAATTTTGGGATACTTGACTTTTCCAAGTGGCTTTAAATAGCAACTCCCAGGGCAGTTTAGGAGGCAAAAAGCAAGGCAAGAGCTTCTATTAGTGCCTTTGGTTTCACACACTTTAATTCCTGATTATACATTGTGTTTTTATAGTTTTCTAGCTGTGTGTTTATTCCTCAAGAAGGAAAGAAAATAAAGTTCACTATGTGCTGCCTACCATGGGCCAGGCAATTCACAAATGCTGTGTTCTCAGTTAACCACCGGACAAACCTATGAGGCAGTTGCCATTAGATTTGTCTTATACTAGAGGAAGAAGCTAAAGTTCAGGGAGGTGAAGAGACTTGTCCAAGATGAATGAAGTAAGTGTAGAACCAAGATAGATGGTGGGTGGGTGGGTGGGTCGGTGGATGGATGGATGGATGGATGGATGGATGGATGGATGGATGGGCAGATGGCATTTCACCATAGGCTGCAATTGGCAAAGCACATACTGAACATAGAATTTGCCTGAAAAATCAAACTTCTTGAACATAGCTCTGTCCCCTGAATTGATCATGACCCCCAACCATTTTGAATTGAACCAAAATGTCAGGATGAGTCAGTGTTGCAAGGCTCCAGCTGCGCTCAAGCCATCCCACTCCAGAAGAGTGATGGGGAGGTAGGGACCTCCGGGACATCTTCCTGAGCTGGAGGGCCGGCATCCTGCAGGCCACAGGGAAGCAGTGCCAGAACCCGGGGCTGTGTATGCAGTGACTGCAGTAGGCTCCGGGGGGAGCTCGGAAGGACAAAAGCTGTGGGGGGCAGGGGTTGCCTCCAGCCACCCAGAGCTCCACCTCCTGTTGCTTTATTCCATTTCTCTGGGAGACCCCAAGTGTGACAGTGAGGATATGGGGTTATTTCTAGGGAGGCCACTGCTACTGCTGGGATCCTGGCCTTTCCAGCTACGTCCCAGGGCACTCGAGGATTTCCTTAAGAGACTCAGGGCCTGGCCTGATACCCCTCTGCAGGAGTTTGGTTGCTCTTCCCCAGACATATCCATAACCTTATGATACCATCTCAAGGCCTGAGCTCAGTCCTGGGCAACTCAGGGGAGGGGAAGAAATGGAGACATGGCATCTTAGTCACAGGTGTAGCTTTGGGGGCTATGATGGTAATTCATTCATTCTTTCATTCATTTATTCATCCATGTACCACACGATGACTGAACACAACTGCATACCTGAGAAAGCCCAGGGCCTGAGCTCTGGGGAGGCCCGGAGGGCACCGTGGGAGCTCCAGAGACAGTGATCCAGTGACAGAGGAGAGGTCTCTGAGGTGAGAGTTGAGGTGGAGAGGTGAGGAGTCCAGCACTTCAGGGGATAGAGTAGGGCTGGTCCTCTAGTAAGCAGTGTTTTTATGTTTAGGAGCTGACTTTTGGGGTAGGGCAGAGCACAGGGTGTTTCGGGTAGGGGGCTATGACACAGCCTGTGATTCTGGATGGTCAGCCTCGTGCTGGAGTGCAGTGGGAACTGCAAGGGGATGACCAGGAGCAGGAAGAAAGCTAAGAAGCAAAAGACATAAGCAGATCAGAGATGGAGACCAGGTGGGGCTATGTGCTAGCAGGTTGGCCCCCAGTGACCCATACCTCCCAACTCTCATGCCCCTTGTGTTCTGGCCCCTTGACTCTGGGCTGCCCTGTAACAGGCTTTAACCAATAGATGGTGACAGAAGTGATGCTGGGCCAGTTCTGGGCCCTTGTCCTAAGAAGGCTTGGCAGCTTCTGTTGCTGTCTTCCAAGGAAAGTCACTGCCTTCTGAGCAGGGGGGTCATCCTGAGACTGCTGTGCCCGGGAAGCCCAACCTAGCAATGTGGAGAAACCACATGGAGAGGTGAGGCTCAGGCCAGCAACCGCTTCTTCCAGCCACGTGACGGAGGAAGTGGGTGCACTGGAAGTGGGTCCTCCAGCTGATACCTAAGAGCAGAGCTGTCACAGCCCAACCCTGCTCACACGGCGGAATAGTGAGCATATAACATGTTCAAGTCATTAAGCTCTGGGTGATTGTTATGCAGTAATAAAACTGAAACATGGGGAGTAATGCATATTAATAGCTAACACTGTCCGGCCCTGAACAGTGTACAAGGTTAAGAGATTGACATCCCACTGGAATTGAGAACAACCCTATGTGTCTGGTATCATTATTATCTCCACTTTAAAGAGGAGGATACTGGGGCACAGAGAGGTGACATACTTAACACAAGGTCACACAGCTAATTAATGGCTGAGCTCAGAGTGGAACCAGCCCATCTTGCTCTTAACGACTCTGGTAGATAATGTGGAGGCAGAAGGGAAAGCACCTGGTGATGAATTCAACGCCCCGTGGATCTAAGGCATATCTGTAGGTGACACTCGTGGTAAAAAGACAAACCCTGTGCCGTGCTGGAGGGCACCTAGCAGGAAGGCCACGTGAGGTTCATTGCTCTGTTAGCTTGTCTGTTGTCTGCGTCCTGTTGGCACTGGCACCAGGCAGAGGGAGCTTCTTGAAGGTGGGAGTGATAAGGGTGTCTGTCGACCCCCTACTACAAGCCTGCTTCTTACTGGCATTAGTACCACACAGGCATCCTCTCATTGAATTTGCATAACAGCCCCGTGATGGTGATATGTCATCGCGCTCATTTTACAAATGCGAATGTGGACACTCGCCCAGGTTGTGTGAGCTCCCAGCCACTCAGCTGGTAGGTAAAAGAGCCTGTACTTGAATCTGGGCAGCCTCACCCACCACAGGTCACCTTCCTATTGAGCAGCCCCCTTCCTCCTGCCTCCTGGAGGTAAGGGTCTCCATCTGGGCCTGGCTCCCCCGCCTCATCCACTCCTCCCATTATAGCTCTGACCTGTGTTAGGAGTTTGGCCAAAAGCCAAGCATATGAACAACACCATAGACACACAGACATTCTGGAAGTAAAAGGGCCTCTACATTTTACTACTGCCTCCTCATCTTTCATGGGAAATCTGAGGTCCAGAGGGGCTAGATCCATTCCACATCAAATATTTCTCGAGGGCCTACTATGTGTCAGGCACTGAAAGGTGAGTTAGTGACAAGTTGGGGCTATATCCAGTCAACTTCAGTTTTCACGCGGAAACAAATAGACCTACAAAAGTGATAAGCAAAAAAAAGAGGCTTCTCAACCATCTCTCAAAATAAGTTCTGTGCACTTTTACCACAGTGCATTGAAAGCCAACTGATTTGGATTTAGATATCTGGTTAAACGTGTTAACTTGCACCCTTTTCCCCATATTATCTCTAATCAACAGCACTGTATTTATTACTCACTTTATACACTCATTGTTTTGATTTTTTTTTTTTTTTTTTTAATGAAGTATGTTACTCTGGGGAACGTAGAGTCTGTTTGAAGCAAGCCCACACTACTTGTGCTGGAAAAGGTTATGGATCCCATAAGGCTAATACCGTGTTTCCCTGAAAATAGGACCTAACCAGAAAATAAGCCCTAGCATGATTTTTCAGGAGGCCATCTCCTGAACATAAGCCCTAATGCATCTTTTGGAGCAAAACTTAATATAAGACCCGGTCTTATTTTCGGGGAAACACGGTATGCTTTTTCCTTTCTCTTAATGAGACTTCAAGTCTGATTTCTCTTTTTCCATTGGCTGCCAGGAAGCTCAGGGAAAATTTAAAGTTTGGTTTTGGTAAATAAGTTGACGGCCCTAAAATAGGCCTTCATATTTGTGCTTTGCTTCCTGATTTTGCTTTTCTACTTTTATTTGCATTTCTCAGGTCCTTAATTTTTAAAATTACTATTGTGCTTATTTTATCCTAAATGTCCTCTTTAGAAGCCATTTCAAATCCTTTGTGTCGGTAACACAGGATAAGTAAATAAGTGAATGTAATACATTCTATTTTAAATCAGGAGTTGGTAAAGGTTTTCTAAGGGACAGAGAGTAAACATAGCTAAGCTTTGTGTGCCACACGGTCAACTACCCAACTTGGCCCTTATACTGTGAAATCAGCCGCAGACAATACATAAATGAATGGGTGTGGCTGTGTTTCAATAAAACTTTATTTACAAAAGCAGGTAGTAAGCCACACTTGGCCCATGGGCTTTACATAGTTTGCAGCCCTCTGTTTTAAAAGAATTGTAGAACATTGGGGAATTGTTTCCTCTGAAATTAGGAAGTACTTAGAAAAAAAATAAATTCCCATCTCTAAGATGTCTAGTTTCCACTTCTGGGTGAGATTGGAGGAAAGCAGCTACACAAACTCTCTGGACAGTTGGCTCTTGAGAGGGGCATGCAGTGCCCAGGCAGAGTCAGTTCCTGACAGAGCAGGCTCTGATGTCTGCCAGCAAGAGTCCGTTCCCACCCCCTCCCCCCACCTCCCCCCACTCTGCCATGTCCACTCCTCAGGGAGGGAGCACTGGAGACAGTGCCCTAGGGGTATGCAGCTAGCTGGGTTCCCCAGCTCAGACCAATGGGTCTTCGGCTGCTGTGAACGTTGTTCAAGGAAGGAATGTGTCTGCAGCTCCAAATTCCCACAGAAAAAGACAAGGGGAATCATTGGGGCGAAATTCCTGGGCCACATTTTTCTTGCTGTTCATGTGGCCTGAAGCCATTGAACTTAGCCAGACTGCCCAGAGCGGGATTTTACAAAGCCCATTGTCCTTTCCCCAAGTCTTCCTCTCATCCCTGCTCCCACCTGCTCTTTCTGCCTGCCTTTCTTTCCCCTACCCCCAGGAGAAACGCAGCATGGGAGAGAGCAGGTGACCACAGCCATGGCCCTGAGGACTCTCACTTCCTGCCAGCCGGGGATGGGGACAGCTTCAGCAGCAGCGCCAGGAGGGAGGGAGGCAAGGCACTTCCCTGCAGCTGTGGGGGCATCAGCCCTTTCCGCGCACTAGAGGGGCGGAAGGCTGTCTCAGCGACTTGACCAGGAGTTACCAACTGGGAGACTTGCCTCAGTAATAAGAGCAACACATAGTGGGCACCAATTGTGCGCCAAGCACTGCTTTGAGCATTTTGCACTCTACATGTATTTACTCATGAATCCCCACAAAAGCCCTTCTACAACTCTCATTTTACTGATGGGGAAAATGAGGCACAGTGCTGCTGAGTGACATACCTGGGGTCTCACAGCTAAGAAGTAGAAGACACAGGATTTGAAGAGGGGTGTCTGGCTCCAGCGAGACTCTTACCTCTCACTTTCAGTATGTGTGACCCCCATACTCTCAGCAGTTCACTTGCAGATACTGCCCTGATGGCATGGCTTTGCAGTTACAGCAAAAATTCAGGTGGGCAAAGCATTTGCATAGATGGACCTGTGCACCTTTGAAGACTCCCCAGCATACCTGCATGCCACTCTAACATGAACCTGGCCCACCTGGCACCTGGTCCACTTGACTGGGGGCACAGCACTGTGACCTGAGGGTTAACCAGTCCTCCTTGCTATTGTCACCATTGTTGCCGCAGCTGCTGACAGTGCAAGGGAATGACCTGTTACCAGTGAGTCTTTGAGTATTTGCAATGTGCCAGCTCCCAGGTTTGGTGATTTACATACATACATTTACATACATTACATGTCACGGACACCACAATGCTAAGACTGAGTACTGATAACCCCATGTCACAGATGAGGAAACGGGCAAATTAATCCGGTAGTTTAATGCTTGCTGCTATAACAAACTACAAAAGCTCAGGGGCTTAACTCTATGAAGATTCTTTCTTTTTATAATGCAGGAACTCAGCTCCCACTCCCTGCACAAGAATGCAGGATATGGTGAGGCCGAAAAGGAACAACAACAGAGCCATAGATAGGGGAGTCCTACCACTATATTCTTGATGGCGGCCGGTGGAGACACAAAAGCAAACATCGCCAGCACCCCAACAGGGGGGTCTTCCTGCACCCTTGTTGCGCTGTCGGCCAGGCAAGACACAGGAAGTAGGATCCACACGATCTGCAATCTGCCATCCACACTTGCTAACCCTATTTGCTACCCGCAATCTGCTTGCTAACCGCACTTGCTAGCTGTGTCATCCGCAATCCACGCTTGCTAAGGTAGCTATGGCAGTTATATTAGTGGCTAATGGCTAACTGGTTACAGCTGATGGCCGTCTACTACCTGAGCCAGCACCTTTCCACATGTAGTCGAGATCCTGGAAACTGCTCTCTGGAACTCTGTCCCTACACTTGATCATGTCACCATCTCACGTACGGGTAGGTCAGCCTGAAAAGCGGGGAGGGGGCTCTGCTCCACATGGTCACTCAGGGACTCAGGCTCCTCCTAGGACCTCAGCAACCTCCATCTGCTTTGTCAGATAAGGGAAGAGGGAGCAAGGTGATCTTAGGGAGTTTTAGAGGCTATGATTGGGCCTATATCGGCACTCCCACCCATATTCCATTGTCCAGAGTTCAGTCATGTGACCTGTCATACTGTGGGGAGGCTGGCAAGTGGAGTCTGTCTGCATGGCCAAAGGAAAAGGAACCAGGCTTGGCTGCCACTCGGGTTCAGACGAATGAGGTGCTATGAGGGGCAGCTGGACCATTTGATGCCCAAGCTTGTGTTTTGCCACCATATTGTCTTGACTGAAACCAATGCCAAAGCTGTCTGAATTGAATTTCAGTTTCCACCATGTTAAAAGCTCCCCAGTGCTTCAATGGACAATTGTAAGGGTGACATTCGGTAAATCGATAACATAATTAGACTTAGCTAGTTTACAGTTTGACTCACTGCACAGCTTGCTATCTAGCCACCTGTAATTGGACTTACTAGTTTGCAGTTAGATCCACCCTGATATTCAGCTGTTCTCTCTTTGTTTCTCCCCTCACTGATTAACGAAAGAACTCTGTTCCCTTTCTCAAGGCTATCCATACATTGTTAATCTATTTAATTAACAAAATCCTAAACTGGAAAAGAGCAATTTCTTAATCCTCAGGCGCCCAGACACCGGCACCCGATTTACAACTCCCTTGCAGTATTTACTCGTGATGCATAAAGTCCCAGGTTGCTGTCCGAGTCTGAGTCTGGAGTCCAGAGATAATATCATCTTCAAACAGATCAGACCCCAGGAAGGATGTCAGCCCTCACAACTGCCTGACCAACTCCCCCTTTGCTATATAAGAAAAAGCTAACCTAAAGATCAGCGCAGCTGTCCACTCTGAGACTGCTCTGGCGACCCCACTGCCCCCTCTCCCCACTGGTGTTTCTCTCCTTACTACCCGGGACAGGTGTCCCTATCAGACTCTGCCCTGGCAAACTCCTTTTTGCCAGCATTTCTCTTTCAAGCAGAAACCTGTGGCAGCTGTCTTCTTTAGACACTGCCATGGCATTTTTTTCTTTGCCTGAACTTTAATAAAACTTTCTTTGCTTTCCCATTTTGTAGAGTCTGTGAATTCTTTCACATTCTGCAAATGACCACGGGTTAATTCCATGCCAGGACAGCAATGAGTGGGGCTGAAGTTTCTGAAGTGCTATGAAGATTAACTGGGACACTAAGAAAAGCTAAGAAAAGAGCTTAACACATAGTAAGTGCCCAACAGCCTCTCCTTTCTCAGTAGAGCTGTGTCCCGGGGTGTTGGGCAGGTGGACGGCAGGACTGGGACAGAGGTGTGACAGCAGAGTCCATGGGAAGGTATGGAGCACGTGTGCTTGCTGCTGCTACTTCGTTGTGGATGGAGAAAACACAGGACAACCTGGTTTCCCATTTCTGGTGCTCGTAGGCAAGTGCCCAGGCCACTTTTGCCCCATCCTGAGGCCCAGCAGCCTGCTGAGCAGAATCTGGTCTTGGTTGTGCCTAAAGCACAGATGCTGAGATGGGTGAAGTCCCTGTTCTCCATGGTTTTGCTGGAGAAGCAGCAACTTCTCCAGGGCGATCTGCCCTTGCATGCTGCTCAGTCTGGAGGGCTCCCTGCCAGATAAGGCAGGGCCTGGGGTATGACTGAGTCTCTTACCTGGTCACTCACGCAGGGTGCTGGCTGCAGCAGGGGTGATGGGCACAGGGCTGGCCCCTCCCAAACTAGCCTTGGTGGTGACAATGAGTTTACAGTTGTGTGGTAGTGGGCTGCTGGGTACCACAGAAATATCCCCATGGGGAGGGAGAAGGCGACCAAGTCTCTCCAGGGGCACACAGCACCTCCAGCACATGACTTCCTGCTTGGAGAGAGAATCTATAAGCTCCTCATGCCTCTTTCTCTCTCTCTCTCTCTCTCTCTCTCTCTCTCTCTCTCTCTCTCTCTCTCTCACACACACACACACACACACACACACACACAATTTGCAGGGGTGAGTTGGCCTCCTATGGCCCGGTCAGATCCTGTTCTAACATCTGATGACTCCCAAGGACCATAGTGCCTCACCTCCTTCCTTTCTCAGTACCAGGTAGGGTTCACTGACCCCCAAGGCTTCTACTTCTATGGCCTCAGCACCCTTTCTGTAGCCAGGCCTTGGTCAACCCAACAGATCTACTAATACCAAATTCCAAGATGCATTTTTCAGACTATGGACTCCAAACAATTAGGGCGTCATGAAATCAACTCATAGTGTCTTAGCCAGTATTTTTAAAAATGAGCTAGAATCAAGTAGACTAGAAAATGCCAGTGGGCACCTCATGGAGGAACAGCACTGTTTCATGTAACTTGCTTCAGTGTGTGCCTGGGTCCTGGGATGCAATGTAATGTTTATTTCTTGTCAAAAAAGTGTGAAAACACTGTGCTGGTATGTCCATCTCATTCCTTCCAGAAAACTTGGTCTCTTTGTGAAAATAAATCCACCAATTTTTCCTCGACCCCAACTATCCCGACAAATCCCCTGTCTGCTGCAAGCCTATGAGGGGCACAATCTCTGCCGAGCCACTCACAAATAAAACATAGAGCCATCACCAATAGCCACAAGGGTTTTGTTACACAAACTGACCTAAGGACCACCTGGCTGCTTACTTGTCTGCGTTTGCATACCCAAGAGTGCCACTTAAGTGACCCTTCACAGAACAAAGAAGTTTAGCTTCTCTCAAATAATAATAAAAAAAAAAGAAAGAAAGAAAAGAACCCTCTGCTCTGCACATTCCTTCAGTACAGGCTCTCTGGAGACAGGCTGGTCTGACAGCATTTTGACACATCTGGTGAATTGTTCTTTCCTTTTCCAATATTATTCCTTTGACAGTAATTTGTGGAGTGCCACTCTGGGCCAGACACAGGAAACCACAGACCAGGGCCCTCTGCCTGATGCCTCTTCTCAGCCCGAGGCCTGTGCACGTGTGATGAGGATAGGCAGCTCCCACCTTCCTATCCCGAGGAAGGCGCTGCCCACTGCAGGTGTGTCCAGCCAGCCCCACCTGCTCCAGTTCTGCTGCAAGCCTGTGCGGAAAGGCCTGGCTCTCCAGGCCACTCGTATTCTCGATCATTCCTACACTGGGGTGAAAGGAGTTTCTCACACGTATTGAGTACCTACTACGTACCAGGCACTGCTGGATCCTGCCATCCCTGCCAAGGCCTCTAAAAGTCGTTACTGTCATCATGCAACAAGGCTCAGGAATATGAGGCAGCATACAGAACGAGGAAAAAGCCAGTTCCTTCCTGAGTCGCTTGTACTCTCACAGCTCTTGGACACATGGTTCTTCCCACTCAACCACAGCCAGCAACTGGACGTCACCAGACCATGCCATGGGCCAAGTGAATGACACACCATAGTAGGGGCAGGGCAGAGAGGAGATACAGGAGGACGGGGAGCTTCCAGGGGAGGACGGTAGGAGTGAGCCAGGTCTTCTGGGAGTTGGCAACTAACAGTGTGGGCTGGATTCCCAAGTTCGGTGAAAGTAGTGTCTTACTGTGAAGGGCGAATCACTCTGGCAGCTTCACAACTGCATTAGGTTCCTAGGATGCTGTAACAAATTACCACAAACTGGATGCTTGAAACAACAGACAGTTGTTCTCTCAGAGTTCTGGAGGCCAGAAGTCCAAAATCAAGGTGTTGGCAGGGCCATGCTCGCTTTTTGAAGGTTCTAGGGAAGGATCCGTTCCAGGCCTTTCTACTAGCTTCTGATGCTGCTGGGAATCCTTGGCATTATTTGGCTTGTAGCTGCATTACTCCACCCCAGTCTCTGTCTCCATCTTCACCTGGTCTCTCCTGTGTATCCAAATTTCCCTTTTCTAACAATACCACTCATTGAATTTAGGCACCCCCATCCCCACTCCTATAGGACATCATCTTAGAGAATTGCACAGGCAAAGACTTTGTTTCCAAATATGGTCACATTCTGAGGTTCCCGGTGGGCATCAATTTTAGGAAGACATTATTTAACACAGTCTAATGATCTCCCTCCTTTCCCAGCCACCATCTCCCCAGCTCTGCTTCCTCCCACTCAAGTCAGTGGAAAAGCATCAAGGACAGCTGTGCACTCAGAATCCAGGAAGGTGTCACCAAACTTCAGAAGAACTTCCAAATCTGGTGTTTCAGTGATTATAACCCAGTTTTTAACATTCTGGTATTCCAGAATAATGTGCTTTTAAAAATGCTGAATTACAGGTATTATTGTGATATATTTTCTAAAAACATGAATTATTTACACTCAAGATATGCTGCAGTAGAAGTTTGGACCAACTAAAGGAAAACTTGGTCAGAAAGTGTTTTTCTATTCCTCCATAATACACATGGGAGAAATAGAACCCAGTTGCCTCTATCATAACATGAGTCCTTATTCTCATTCAAAGACTTTTCAAACAGGTGAATTCAAACACAACAATCTGGAAAATGTTCTAGGTGACCCACAGGGATCTCCACCTACCCAGAAGAAGATGAAGACAAACTAGAAACTTTTTCTTTAAATAAACCTAAAACTCATGATCAATGAAAAGATGTAGTTCCTCGGGGGAGGATATAAGATGACAGAACAGATAAATGTTGTGCTTTCTACCTCCAGTGATGACATTAAAATTACAACTAAATTATAGAAAAATCAACCTGAAGAAGCATCTGAACTCTAGTTGAACAGAAGTTTTATAACTAAGGATATAAAGAAAAACCACATTGAGACTAGTAGGAGAGGCAGAGACACAAAATGGGCAGGCTCCACACCTGCTGGGGCAGATGAGCATCAGAAGGGATAGCTTGGTCACAGAGGTCCCCACCAGAGGAGCCTCACACTGGGCTCCCAACCTGGAGTGCCAATGCTGGAAAGAAAACCCCCCACAATATCTGGCTGTGAAAAACAGTGAGGTTCTGACCATCCTTGTGGGACAGAAGGTTGTTGAAAACACAGATGTCCTCTGAAAGGGCCCTTGCACAGACTCACATGCTCACAGGTACTCACCCTGGGCAACAGTGGAGGGACAGTGACCCAAGAGGCATCAGAGACATATGTGGAGAGACTGAGTTGTGTGGCTTCAAGGCGAGGACTGGACAGACAGTTGCCATTTTCCCTGTGTAGAGTCTTTCTCCTATGAACCCAATAGGTGGGCACCATCTTTCCTGTATTAAACCCTGCCCCACATGGTCAAATCTGAATCTGCATTGTCCTGGTGAGCTCCACTTGCTCCATCCTTGTGACTCCCTAGAAACCTGCACAACCCAACTCATACAACACTGGGGGCACTTTCTTGGCAAGCAGTCAACCCAGCCTGTGCTGCACTCTTTACTGGACAATTCTCAGGGGTCTGAGGGCCTGAGGTGGGTAGCAGCTGGCCTTGGTGTGCTCTGAGACTTTTGCTAAGTAGCTCCAGGCTCAGCACTGGCACCAAACCAGAATCTAGCCTAGTGAATGCCACTTGTCCCACCATGGTGACTCCCTGAGACCTGCCTCACCCAACTTGTATACCTCACAAGGCATTATCGGCAGCTCAGGCTTATGGGGGCCAGCAGGTGACAGCAGGCCTCAGAGTGTCCGGGGCTTTTGGTGGAGCTACCCCAGGCCTGGTACTGGTGGCAACCATCCTTGGTTCGCAGTGTGACCTTTTCCATGTGCCTCTTGGTCTAGCACTGGCAGCGACCAATCATGGATCACTTTGTAGTTCCTACCAGGTAGCCCCTACCAGTCGGTGGCTGACCTGGACCTGCATCAGAGCCCTTCCCAAGAGGTCCCAGAATCAACATACTTGGAGGTTGGCTTCAGACCACAGCAGAGCATGACCCAATTAGCCCAACGAGTGCCATACCCAAAGGGTGGTCTCAACAGGTACCAAAGCCCACTGGGGCAAATCCCACAGCATGGAGTAAGCTCCCCTCCCAGCAGCTCATAGGCTGTGGACATGGCCAGACCCTGCAACCAGTTAGCCTGAGAGTAAATCCCACCCACTGATGTGTCAATAGCAATTAAGTTTCAACTATTACAGAAGGTCACACACAACCCACAAAAGGGACACTCCTGGAGCATCCATTGCAAGTGACCAAGGAGATGGTGTCACTGGACCCATAGGGCACCTACTGGATAAGGCCACCTGGCCAAGTCTGAGAGATGTAGCAGATCTACCTAATATATAAAAACAAACACAGAGAGGCAGCCAGAATGAGGAAACAAAGAAATACCACCACAAATGAAAGAACAGGACAAAACTCCAGAAAAATAACGAAATGAAATGGAGGCAAGCAAAATGCCAGATACAGAGTTCAAAACAATGGTTATAATGAAACTCAATGAACTTAGGGGAAGAATAGATGAACTCAGTGAGAACTTCAACACAGAGATAGTAAGCATAAAAAAATGACATAGAAATGTAAAAAAGAACCAGTCAGACATGAAGACTACAATAACTGAAATGAAAAATGCACTTGAAGGAATCACCAGCAGACTTTCAGCGGACTAGATGAAGCAGAGGATCAAATTAGCGATTTGGAAGACAAGGTAGTATAAAACACCCAATTGGAAGAGCAAAAAGAAAAAATAATTTAAAAAATGAAAAGAGTGTAAGAGACCTCTGGGACATCATCAAGCATAACAACATTCACATCATAGGAAGGAAAAGAGAGAAAGCAAGGGATTGAGAACCTATTTGAAGAAACAACAACTGAAAACTTTTCTAACTTGGCAAAGGAAATAGACATACAAACCCAGGAAGTCCAGAGTCCCAAAAAAGATGAACTGAAAAAGACCCACACAAAGACACATTATAATCAAAATGGCAAAGGTTAAAGACAAAGAGAGAACCCTAAAAGCAGCAAGAGAAAGGCAGCTAGTTACTTTCAAGGGAGCTCCTGTAAGATTGTCTGTTGATTTCTTTTTTTTTTCTCCCCCCCACAGGGTACGTTTTTGTTTATTTGTTTCTCTGTGTGTGTGGTTTTTTTTTTTAATTTTATTAAATGTATTGGGGTGACAATTGTTAGTAAAATTACATAGATTTCAGGTGTACAATTCTGTATTACATCATCTATAAATCCCATTGTGTGTTCATCACCCAGAGTCAGTTCTCCTTCCATCACCATATATTCGATCCCTCTTACCCTCATCTCCCACCCCCCACCCCCCACCCCCTTACTTAATAGGAACTTTGTAGGAAAGAAGTGATTGGCATGAAATATTCAAAGTGATGAAAAACAATGACCTGCAACCAAGACTAGTCTACCCAGCAAGGCTATCATTTAAAATTGAAGGAGAGATACAGAGCTTCCCAGACAAGAAAAAGCTAACAGAGTTCATCACTATCAAACAAGTGTTACAACAAATGTTAAAGGGGCTTCTTTAAGAAGAAGAAAAGGGGGGAAAGAACATAAAGATGAAAAATTGCAATAACTATGTATCTAACAATAATCACTTTAATTGTAAATGGATTAAATGCTCCAATTACAAGATATAAGGCAGCTGAATGGATAAGAAAACAAGAACAATACATATGCTGTGTACAAGAGACCAACTTCAGATCAAAAGACACACATAGACTGAAAATCAGGGATGGAAAGAGATATTTCATGCAAATGGCAATGAAAAATAAGCTGGAGTAACAATACTTATATCAGACAAAATAGACTTTAAAACAAAGGCTATACTAAAAGAAAAAGAGGGACATTATATAATGATAAAGGGTAAACCCAACAGGAGGATACAACCCTTGTAAATACTGATGCACCCAACATAGGAGCAACTACATATACAAATCAAGTATTGATCAACATAAAGGGAGGCATCATAGGGGACTTTAACACCCCATTGGCACCAATGGACAGATCTACCAGAAAGAAAATCAACAAGGAAACAGCAGCCTTAAATGACACACTAGATCAATGGATTTAATTGATATTTTTAGAGGATTTCATCCCAAAGCAGCAGAATATACATTCTTTTCAAGTGCACATGTAACATTTTCCAAGATAGACCACATATTAGGCCACAAAACAAGTCTCAATAAATTTAAGAAGACTGAAATCATATCAAGCATCTTCTTGGACCACAACGGTATGAAACTAGAAATCAATTACAAGAAAGAAAAAAAACCACAAACACATAGAGGCTAAATAACATTCTACTAAATAATGAATGGGTCAGCAACAAGATCAAGGAAGAACTCAAAAGATGCCTTGAGACAAATGAAAATGAAAACACAATGACCCAAAAAGCTATGGGACATAGCAAAAACAGTGATAAGATGGAAATTCATAGCAATACTGGCCTACCTCGAAAAACAAGAAAAGTCTCAAATAAACGATTGAAACTTACATCTAAAGGAACTGGGAAAAGAACAGCAAACAAAGCCCAAATTGAGTAGAAGGAATGAAATAATAAAGATCAGAGCAGAAACCAATGAAACATACCAAAAAAATACAAGAGATCAATGAAACCAAGAGCTGTTTCTTTGAAAAGATAAGCAAAATTGATAAATCTTTAATGAGACTCATCAAGAAAAAAAGACAGAGGATCCAAATAAATAAAATCAGAAATGAAAGAGAAGTGACAATTGACAGCACAAATATACAAAGGATTGTGCGAAAATATTCTGAACCATTATATGCCAACAAATTGGACAATCTGCAAAAAATGGATAATATATAATCTTCCAAGACTGAATCAAGAGGAAACAAAATCTAAACTGACCGATTACTACTAATGACATTGTATCAGTAATCAAAAGACTCCCAATAAACAAAAGCCCTAGACTGGATGGCTTCATAGGTGATTTTTACCAAACATGCAAAGAACAATTAGCAGAGATCCTTTTCAAACTATTCCAAAAAGTTCAAGAGGAGGGAAAGGGGAAAGCTCCCAAACTCGTTTTATGAGGCCAGCATTACCCTCATTCCAAAACCAGAAAAGACATTACAAAACGAAAAACTATAGGCTGATATCCCTGATGAACATAGACACAAAGTATTGGCAAACCAAATTAAACAATACATTAAAAAGATCATACACCATATTCAAGTGGGATTTATTCCTGCGATGTAAGTTTGGTTCAATATCCACAAATCAATTAACGTGATACATCACATAAACAAAAGATAAAAATCATATGATCATATCAATAGATGCAGACAAAGTGTTTGACAAAAGCCAGCATTCATTTATGATAAAAAAAACTCTTAGCAAAGTGGACATAGAGGGAACATGCCTCAACATAATAAAGGCCATGTATGACAAACCCACAGCTAACATTATACTCAATGGGGAAAAGCTCAGAGTGTTTCTTCTTAAGGTCAGGAACAAGACAAGCATGCCCACTTTCTCCACTTTTATTCAAAGTAGTATTGGAAGTCCTAGCCACAGCAATCAGACAAAATAAATAAATAAATAAATAAAATAAAAGGCATCCAAATTCGAAAGGAAGAAGTAAAACTGTCATTATTTGCATATGACATGATACTACATATAGAAAACCTGAAAGGTTCCATACCAAGAAACTGTGAAAGCTGATAAATGAATTCAGTAAAGTAGCAAGATGCAAAATTAATATTCAGAACTCGGTTGCATTTTTTTATATCAATAATGAATTGTCAGAAAGAGAAATTAAGAAAACAATCACATTTACAACTGCATAACAAAAAAATACCTAGGAATAAATTTAACCAAGAAGGTAAAAGACCTATACTCAGAAAACTATAAGACCCTGGAGAGAGAAACTGAAGAAGATACAAATAAATGCAAGCATATACCATGCTCATGGATTGGAAGAATTAACATCGTTAAAATGTCCATACTACCCAAAGCAATCGAAATATTCATTGCAATCCCTATCAAAATATCAATGGCATTTTTTTTCACAGAACTAGAGCAAATAATCTTAAATTTTATATGGAACCACAAAAGACTCCAAATAGCCACAGCAATCTTGAGAAAATGAACAAAATTGGAGGTATCATACTACCTGATATCAAACTATACTACAAGGCTATAGTAATCAAAACAGCATGGTACTGGCAAAAAAACAGACACATAGATCAATGGAACAGCATAGACAGCCCAGAAATAAACCAATGCATATATAGTCACTTAATCTATGACAAAGGAGGCAAGAACATGCAGTGGGGGTAAAGACAGGCTATTCAATAAAAGTTGTTGGGAAAACTGGACAGATACAGGCAAAAAAATAAATAAATAAATAAACTGAACCACCTTCTTCCTTCATATACAAGAATAAAACTCAAAATGGAATAAAGACTTAAGTGTAAGATCTGAAACCATAAAACTCGTGGAAGAAAATAATAGGCAGTAAACTCTCTGACATTGCTCCTAGTGATATTTTTTTTCTGATTTATCTCCCTTGGCAAGGGAAACAAAAGAAAATATAAATGGGACTACATCACACTGAAAAGCTTTTGCAGAGTAAAGGAAACCATCAACAAAATGAAAAGACAACCTACTGAATGGAGAAGATATTTGCCAATGATACATCTGATAAGGGTTAACATCCAAAATATATAAATAACTCATACTTAAGTGTAAGATCTGAATACTCAATACCAATAAAAATAAACAATCCAATTAAAAAACGGGCAGAGGACCTGAATAAATAGTTTTCCAAAGAGGACATATACATGGCCATTAGACATAAGAAAAAACGTTCAACATCACTAATCATCAGGGAAATGCAAATTAAAACCATAATAAAATATCACGTCACACGTGTCAGAATTCTATCATCAATAAATCAATAAACAATAAGTATTGGCGAAGATGTGGAGAAAAGGGAACCCTTGTGCACTGTTGGTGGGATTGCAAATTGGTGAAGCCACTATGGAAAACAGTTTGGAGGGTCCTGAAAAAATTAAAAATAGAACTACCTTATAACCCAGCAATTCCACTTCTCGGTAATTATCTGAATAAATCCAAAACACTATTTAAGAAACGTATGCACCCCTGTATTCATTGCAGCATTATTGACAATAACCAAGATATGGAAGCAACCCAAGTGCCTATCGATAGACGATTGGATAAAGAAGTGGTACATATACAAAATGGAATATTAATTGACCATAAAAAAGAATGAACTCTTACTGTTTGTAACAACATGGATGGACCTAGAGGGTATTATGCTAAGTGAAATAAGTGTGACTGAGGAAAAAAAAGTATTTGATTTCACTTATATGTATAATCTAAAGAACAAAATAAGTGAACAAACAAAACAGAAACTCATAGATATAGAGTACAAACTGATGGTTGCCAGAGGGGAGTGGGGTTGGGGAGCTGGGTGAAAAGGTGAAGGGATTAAGAAATACAAATTGGTAGTTACAAAATAGTCATGGGGATGTTAAGTACAGTATGGGGAATGTAGTCAATAATGTTGAAACAACTATGCATGGTGCCAGGTGGGTACTAGACTAATCGAGGGGCTCACCGCATAAATTATATAAATGTTTAACCACTATGCTGTACACCTGAAATAATATAAAATAATATTGAGTGTCAACTGTAACTGAAAAAGAAATAAATAATAATAATAAAAAGACGTAATCCCTGCCAACAACAACAAAAAAGGAGTAAAGAAAAAAATCTCTAAAGTATCGAATAAGAAATGGGACTATTTGAAGATGAAGAACTCAAAGGATAATATTTGGAATTAGCTTGAAATTCAGCTTGGAACAATCAATCTTCTCAGCAGTGGAAAGTAAAAAATGTCTTGGCAGCTAGAAAAAAATGGGCCCAAATATATGCTCAAGATTCAAAAATAACATCAAATAGTATTTTACGTCAAGTGTTTATTATTATTATTAAAATTTTCTTTATTTTATATGGTATGGTTTGTTATCTTTGAATATTATTTTACTAATTTCATCTGTTAATAATTTTATTAGAAAAATATTATTTTTAATGTTTATATTTCATAGGTTTATGTTTTCACTTAATTCTTTTAATATGTATACATTTTTATTTGAAATGTATAAAATATTTAGTTTCATTGAATTTAAAAATTTTATGTATTCAGTATGCCTTTTTATGGAAAATATTGATAATGGTGACATTTTAAAAACACAGGGAATCAATACCTGCACTCTTATGTGTGATTTTGCTCTGGCAACTGCAATTACTAATGTCTTACCATGTTTCCCCGAAAAAGACCTAGCCGGACCATCAGCTCTAATGCATCTTTTGGAGCAAAAATTAATATAAGACCTGGTTTTATTTTACTATAATATAAGACCAGGTATAATATAATATAATATAATATAATATAATATAATATAATATAGGACTGGATCTTATATTAATTTTTGCCCCAAAAGACGCATTAGAGCTGATGGTCCGGCTAGGTCTTATTTTCGGGGAAACAGGGTACTAATTATCCACTGCTAACCCTGTGCCAGGCCCATGGCCCATGGTGCTTAATGCTCCACAATGAGCTCTTGGATTGAGACCATTTTACAGATGAAGAGCCTGAAGTTTAAGGGGTTCTATGACTTACTTAGGACCCCAGACCCGGAGAAAGGCTGAGACAGAACTGAATCTCAGACAGTATGACTGACACCTCATCCTTAACCATAACCCCACATGACAGGTAACTGGGGGTGTCACATGATTCAGCCAATACACTATGATTATCATTTAATTTTGAGTGTTTTAGTATCTATTAGGGCTCACAGACTCAAACCCGTATAGAGAGATCAGGCAGGTAAGATGGACTGAGAAAGCAGACTGGGGTGGAGGGGGCAATAGGAAGAGGTGGGCACATGGGCCAGTTGAGAACACTCAAGCTCTGTCTAAAAGGGGCAGCTGTTATTAAGTTCCTGATAATTGTTTGTATGGAGAAAGCAGGCCCACATTTGCCCTACAGAAATCTCTATTTTCTATGGGTAAAATCTTTTGCTTTTACAAATATTTCGTGAGCCAAACAAAATATGTCTTGTGGGCCAGAATCAGCCCAGGTGTCCTCAGCCCTGGTTGGCAGCTCAGTTTGCAGCCTGAAAACTAGACTCAGTTTCTTGCTTTTCGTTGCCTCTCTCTACCATCACTTTCAGCTGTCTTCCTGCTTTTTAATTTTTGCCAGTTCATTGGTTTAATTTATCAAGCACCTTTAAGAGCCAAGTCCCAGGCTCTGAGTGCACAGATGCAATCTTTTCCTTCAGGAGCTCACAGTTCAGGGTCGGGTAGCACCAATGTTTCATTCATTAGCAGTGTTTCTCATATCTGAATGTGCACACAAATCACTCGGGACAAATTGCTCTAACAGACTGTTTCGGTAGTTCCGGAACCTGTGTGTCCAACAAGCCCCCAGGAGATGCTACGCAGCCGGTCCATGGACCACAGCGTGAGCAGGCAGAACAGCCTCGAGTCTAAGAAAGTTCCTAATGGAAGGCTCCTGGATGGAGCAGCCTCTGTTCCTGGGCTTGGCTTTCCAGAGGTGACCTGGGTCGTCCTACCTCCCACTCATTAACCCTTTGCCACAATCCTCCTCACATCCTAATTTATCTAGAGATTTAGTCTAGCTGAGATCACTCATAAAGAATTTTATCTACATCTCTGTTCTGAGCTGGCACCCAGCATGCTTCCCCCTGCCCATCGTCCCTTTCCTTTCCAGTGCACTAGCTCTAGCTGAGGAATTTCTGTCCGCACCCCTCCGTGTCTCAGAGCTGTAGTACCCAGCACCCTCCAGGGCTCCTGCTGGCAGCCTGTGTGAGACCCTGGATGGATGCTGGATTCCACATTGTACTAGTCATGTGACTTTGGACAAGGTACCCTTCTGTGCCTTGTTTTTCCCATCTGTGCAACGGGAGCTTAATGTCCACTCACTGGTCTGTCAGGAAGATCGAGCCAATCCATTGTAGGGTGCCCTCCCCATTTCCCTTTCTAAAAAGAAACTCTGCTAATCACTTTAAGACTCTCGCATTGCTTGTGTCCTGCAAAAAATGTCAATATAGGGAACTCATTTGTATTGCTGCGTCAAGAGCACAACCAATTGTGCTTGAAGGAGTTAGCAGTTTTCCCTCTGTGAGAGGCCTTTCATTCTGTCAGCAAACACATACTTTTTTTTTTTTTTTTTTTAATTGGGGAATATTAGGGAACAGTGTGTTTCTCCAGGGCCCATCAGCTCCAAGTCGTTGTCCTTCAGTCTAGTTGTGGAGGGCACAGCTCAACTCCAAGTCCAGTTGCCGTTTTCAATCTTAGTTGCAGGGGCTGCAGCCCACCATCCCATGCAGGAATTGAACCGGCAACCTTGTTTAGAGATTGTTGTTTAGAGATCGCACAGCTCATCGGCCCATGTGGGAATCGAACTGGCAATCCTGTTATTCAGAGTTTGCACTCTAACCAACTGAGCCACCCAGCAGCGCTAAACACATACTTTTTAAAAGATTTAAAACTGCTTTACATTTAGAGGGATTTTTACCTGGAAAGGTTATAGTGGTTAAAGAAAAACAAACGGCACCTATTATTTGAAAAGGTTACTAACATCCGCTTTAAAACTAAGTTTATCCTCTTTTTCTTGATATTGCAGACACCCTGTTTTAACACTTGCTAGACTTTACTGAGCACTTTACACGGACCAGGTATTACCATAAGAGACAAGTGCATAATGTTATGACACTCTGGGGAAGGTAATTTTTTTTAATTAAAGTTTATTGGGGTGAGAATTGTTGGTAAAGTTACATAGATTTCAGTGTACAATTCTGTATCACATCATCTATAAATCCCATTGTGTGTTCACCACCTAGAGTCAGTTCTCCTTCCATCGCCATATATTAGACCCTGTTTACTCTCTTCTAAAGCCCCCCCACTCCGCCTTTATTCTCTGGTAACCCCTATACTATTGTCTATGTTTATGACTTTTTGTTCCTTCATTTGTTTGTCTTGTTATTTTGTTGTTTTCAGTTTTATATACCACATATCAGTGAAATCATATGGTTCTCGACTTTTTCTGTCTGACTTATTTCGCTTAGCATTATAATCTCAAGATCCATCCATGTTGTCACAAATGGTACTATCTCATCTTTTCTTACCACCAAATAGTATTCCATTGCGCATATAAACCACAACTTCTTTTTTGTTTTAATTCATTTTTTAAATTTATTGGGGTGACAATTGTTAGTAAAATTACATAGATTTCAGGTGTACAATTCTGTATTACATCATCTATAAATCCCATTGTGTGTTCACCACCCAGAGTCAGTTCTTCTTCCATCACCATATATTTGATCCCCCTTACCCTCATCTCCCACCCCCCACCCCCCTTACCCTCTGGTAACCACTAAACTATTGTCTGTGTCTATGAGTTTCTGTTTCTAATTTTTTGTCTTGTTCTTTTGTTGTTTTTGGTTTATATACCACATATCAGTGAAATCACATGGTTCTCTGCTTTTACTGTCTGACTTATTTCGCTCAGCATTACACTCTCAAGATCCATCCATGTTGTCACAAATGTTCCTATATCATCTTTTCTTACCGCCGAATAGTATTCCATTGTGTATATATACCACAACTTCTTTATCCATTCATCTATCGAAGGATATTTTGGTTGTTTCCATGTCTTGACCACCGTAAACAAAGCTGCAATGAACATTGGAGCACACATGTCCTTATGGATAAATGTTTTCAGATTTTTTGGGTCGATACCCAGGAGACGGATTGCTGGGTCATATGGTAATTCTATTCGTAATTTTTTGAGGAACCTCCACACTGCCTTCCATAGCGGCTGCACCAGTCTGCATTCCCACCAACTGTGTATGAGGGTTCCTTTTTCTCCACAGCCTCTCCAACATTTGTTACTATTTGTCTTGTTGATGATAGCCATTCTGACTGGGGTGAGGTGATATCTCATTGTGGTTTTTATTTGCATTTCTCTGATGATTAGTGATGTTGAGTATTTTTTCATATGTTTATTTGCCATTTGTATGTCCTTCTTGGAGAAATGTCTCTTCAGGTCCTCTGCTAATTTTTCAATTGGGTTGTTTTTTTGTTGTTGTTGAGTTGTATGAGTTCCTTGTATATTTTGGATATTAGCCCCTTATCACAGGCGCTGTTTGCAAAAATCTTCTCCCATTTAGTTGGTTGCCTCTTTATTTTGTCGATGGTTTCTTTGGCTGTGCAGAAGCTTTTAAGTTTAATATAGTCCCATTCATGTATTTTAGCTTTTACTTCCCTTGTCTTTGGAGTCAAATTCATAAAATGTTCTTTGAACGCAAGGTCCATAAGTTTAGTACCTATGTTTTCTTCTATGCAGTTTATTGTTTCAGTCTTATGCTTAGGTCTTTGATCCATTTTGCATTAATTTTGGTACATGGTGACAGATAGCAGTCCAGTTTCATTCTTTTGCATGTAGCTTTCCAATTCTGCCAGTACCATTCATTAGAGAGGCTGTCTTTTCTCCATTGTATGTTTTTTGTTTCTTTGTCAAAAATTAGCTGTCCATATTCATGTGGGTTTATTTCTGGGTTCTCAATTCTATTCCATTGGTCTATGGGTCTGTTTTTCAGCCAATACCATGTTGTTTTTATTATTGTTGCCCTGTAGTACAAACTAAAGTCAGGGAATGTGATACCTCCAGCACTGTTCTTTTTTCTTAGGATTGCTTTGGCTATTCAGGGTCTTTTGTGGTTCAATACAAATCTGATGATGTTTTCTTCTCTTTCTTTAAAAAATGCCATTGAGATTTTGATGGAGACTGCATTCAATCTGTATATTGCTTTGAGTAATACAGCCATTTTAACTATGTTGATTCTTCCAATCCATGAGCACGGAATGTCTTTCCATTTCTTTGTGTCTTCTTTCTTTTAAAAATGTCTTATAGTTTCCAGCATATAGGTCTTTCACATTCTTGATTAAGTTTATTCCTAGGTATTTTATTCTTCTTGTTGCAATTGCAAAAGGAATTGTTCTTTTTATTTCTTTTTCTGAGATTTCATTGTTAGTATATAGGAATGCAATGGATTTGTACGTTGATTTTGCAGCCGGCAACTTTACTGTATTCGTTGATTGTTTCTAATAGCTTTTTGGTGGAGTCTTTAGGGTTTTCTATATATAGCATCATGTCATCTACAAAGTGTGACAATTTAACTTCTTCATTCCCAATTTGGATGTCTTTTATTTCTTTCTCTTGCTTGATTGCTCTGGCAAGGACTTCCAACACTATGTTGAAAAGCAGAAGTGATAGGGGACAGCCCTGTCGTGTTCCTAAATGTAGAGCAAAGGGCTTCAGTTTTTCACCGTTAATTATAATATTAGCTAAGGGTTTGTCATATATGGCCTGTATTATGTTAAGGTATTTTCCTTCGATACCTATTTTATTAAGTGTTTTAATCATAAATGTATGTTGTATCTTGTCAAACGCTTTTTCTGCATCAATTGATATAATCATATGATTTTTGTCCTTTATTTTGTTTATGTGATGTATCACATTGATGGATTTGCATAATGTTGAACCATCCTTATGCCCCCTAGGATGAACCCCACTTGGTCGGGGTGAACCCTACGTGGTTGGGACGAATAATCTTTTAAATTCATTGTTGCATTCGATTTGCTAGAATTTTGTTTAGAATTTTTGTATCTGTATTCATCAGAGATGTTGGTCTGTAGTTTTCTTTTTATGTGTTATCTTTACCAGGTTTTGGTATCAGGGTAATGTTGGCCTCATAAAATGAGTAAGGGAGTATTGTCTCTTCTTCAATTTTTTGGAAGAGTTTGAGTAGGACAGGTATTAGATCCTCTTTGAAGGTTTGGTAGAATTCACTAGTGAAGCCATCTGGTCCTGGACTTTCAATTTCCTTACTGGTGATGGGTCTGTTTAGATTTTCCAGTTCTTCATGGTTCAGTCTTGGAAGTCTATATGTTTCTAAGAACTTGTTCATTTCTTCTAGGTTATTGAATTTGGTAGCAAATAGTCCTTCTTGGATGATCCTTTGTATTTCTGTGGCATCTGTGATAACTTCCCCTTTTTCATTTCTGATTTTGTTTATTAATGTCTTTTCTCTTCTGATCTTAGTGAGTCTAGCCAAGAGTTTGTCAATTTTATTAATCAGCTCTGTCACATTAATTTTTTCTATTGTCTTTTTGTTCTCTATTTCATTTAGTTCTGCTATGACTTTTATTATTTCTTTTCTTCTACTGACCTTGGGTCTCATTTGTTCTTTAAGTTCTTTAAGGTGCAACGTGAGGTTATTTATCAGGAATGTTTTTGTTTCTTGAGATAGGTCTGTAATGATATAAATTTCCCTCTTAGAGCTGCTGTTGCCGAATCCCGAAAATTTTGGTAGGATGTATTTTCATTGTCATTTGTTTCTATGTATCTTTTGCTCTCTCCTCTTATTTCTTCTTTGACCCGGTCATTCTTTAAAAGTATGTTGTTTAACCTCCACGTTCATTAAATTGCCTGTCTGTGTTTTCTTGCATCTTGTTGAGTTTTTTAAGAATTGCAATCTTAAATTCTCTGTCATTTAAGTCACATATTTCCATATCTTTAAGTTCCTTTTCTGGAGACTTTTCATTTTCTTCCTGAGCTGTCTTGTTACCTTGGTTATTCATGACAATTAATGATTTATTATTTCTCTTCCTAGACATCTACAGGAGTGGGTTCTGCAACAGTTCATAGAAAGAGGTCTTTCTTTTGTTTTCCAGTATGTGTTGTAGAATGTTTTATTTTCTCTCCAAGTGCAGGCTTTTGTTCTGTCTCACACTGTAGTGTTATATTTTCTCTTCACTATTCCGGCTTGTCACACCATGGGGGGATTCCCTGGAAGGCAGGCTTTGCCTCTGTGAACAATTCACCTGGGCCATAGGGTGCCACCTCCGTGGAGGGACGTGGAGAGCTTTTGAAGTTCCAAAGCTCTTCCTGCACCAGCTTCAGAGCTTGTTTTCAGGAGCTCTGTTTACTCCTGCAGGGATCCACCCAGATAGGTGGGGACAGGGGTGGGGTGGATTGTTAGAGGTGGCCCAGGGCAATGGTGGCGACCACCACCACAGCCAGTCCTGCTTCTATGGCTCCCTCCCCTTTGACGGAACTAGTTGGGCTATGAGTCCGCGTCTGGGGACCACAGTTCTCAGAACTGCAAATATTCTGTTCTTTTGATCTGACACTGCTATTGTTCTGCTTCTAGCACTGGGCAGGTGGGGGTGGGGGGAGCTCTGGGAGGGAGGGTGGGGGCAGCTAGGCTCAGTGCCTAATTCTGTTCTCTGCTCAGCAGTGAGGGCTTAAACCACCGTTTTCAGCCTTCTTCCCTCAGTCTTTTCTCCGAGGTCTCTGCCGTGAGTGTTGGGCTCAGCCGTGTTATATGCTGTCCTCTCAGCCCTGTGGGCCATTAGTGGAGCCCTAGCAGTCTGAGTTCTTCCCTCTCCCACAGCTGCGGCAGTTCTGGGATGCAGCGAGCTCGGAGCACTGAGCTAGGTCTGCATCCTGCGCCCGTGCGGGTCTGTCTCCTCACTTCTCCCTTCCCTCCTCCCCTGCTTGTGCAATCTGCCCACCTTTAGGTGAATTTAGTAGTGGGCCTCTTTATCGTGCCTGTCTGCTGCGCAGGGAGTCCTTTGTGGAGTTATAGTTGTTCAATTAGTTGTAAATTCCAGGGGAGATTTCAAGAGGCCTACCTCACACTGCCATTTTTGTGATGTCATCCCTCTCGGGGAAGGTATTTTAAAAAGACTTTTTATTTTGAAATACTTCTAGGTTCACAGGAAGTTGCAAAAAAAAAATGTATTGCAAGGTCCCCTGCATCCTTCACCTAGCCACCCCAGTGTTAGTATCTTAAGTAACTATAGCACGAGACTGAAACCAGGAAACTGACCCACTACAACCCACAGAGAAGATTCACATCTTACCAGTTCTGCATGGACTCGTGTGTGGGGTTGGGGGGCTGGGGGGGGGCTCTATGCAGTTTTATCACATGTGTAGCTTCATGGAACCATCACCACAGTCAAGATACCTAACTGTACCATCATCATAAGGCTCCTTCTTTTGCCCCTTTATAGCAACATCCAACCCCTTCAGCTCCATCCCTAACCCAAGGTGTAGAGACTTTATCCTCAGAGAAGTTAGTAATGTGTCCATGGTTAAGTAGCTAGTAAGTGCTGGATCTGGCTTTTGAACTCTACCATTAAAGAGACTTATTGTATGGAGGGGGTTGGGAGAGCATTTGGGAGTTTAGCCTGAAAAGGCTTCCTAGAGTAACTGATCATTAAACTTGGTTTTGAAAGAAGAATGAGCAACACTTACAACTGAGGAGTGCTGGAACATCGGACTCCATGAGAGTGGAACAAAACAGCCCTGCTTCCTACAGCACTGAATCCAGATTGTCACAGCTGCTAGCCTGAGCTTCTGTGACCTCACAATGACCCAGTCAACTGTATCCCCAAACTGGTTCTCCTCCTGTATGGCCAGAAGCCTGGCAGTCATCCTGGACTCCATCCCCAGCATATGGTCCCTTACCAGGTCTGGCCATCCTGTTTCCCAGGCTTCTCCTCCCCCCATAATCCTCCCAGGCCCTGCTTGGTTCCACCTTGTCAGCATCTGGTGCTTGGTTCCAGCTTGTCTGCATCTGGAGCCCCAGCTGGTTCCCTGGGCCCCTTTGTTACTGTGCACCCAATCCTGTCTTCTCATTGTTGCTAAGTATGCTCACACCTTTCCCCTGTTCAGGGGCCTCCAGTGGCTCCTCATCACCTATTAAGACCGTCCAAATGCCTGAGCTGATAGATACACAAGGCTCTTCAGTGTCTGACTCCAGCTGACCCTCCAGTGAATCCAGCCACATTCCCCTTCTACCTGACACTACACATACTTCATCACAACGAATGGCTCAGTTCGCCAAGCAGCCTCAAGCCCCAGGACATTTGCACAACGTGTGTGACTCTTCCTAGGCTCCTCCTCTCGGTCAGGCACTGAGCACGGGGCTGAAGTTATAGGCATTAATCTGACATGGACTCTGCCCTTGAGGAGCCTTACGCCTGACGAGGGAAATATCACTGCCACCCAAGAGAAAAAGGGAAAAAAAAGAGGTATTTTCAATAGTGTGTGGAAGCAGTGACCACAGGAGTAAGTTCAGGTTGGAATGAGAACTCTGAGGTGGGAGAAGTCAGTCACCTGGCTGGGATGAGGAAGACAGCAACAAGCCTGGAGTCTGGAATCGGGCACCCACCCCACTGCAGGGCGGGACACCTCCTGGAGTGTCCCCTACTGTGCATATCAGCAGCCTGTGGAATTGGGGAGTCCGGCAGAGTGTCACACCTGCCAAGGTGGTGTGAGCACCCTGGCATGAGGATCGTGTTACACACTCAGGGAGCCCGGCCCCAGCTGGCAGACCTGGCGGGCCGCTAAAGGCTCTTTCTGATAGGAGGCCTCATTCAAGAGAGACGGCTTCAGGTTCATCACCTAACACAGCATGGCCTGGATCTGCAAGGATGCAGGGGCAAGCCAGGCCGCCTGGGGTAACATTCCTGTGGCCTCTGTGGGGGCATTCCATAAGGACCCCTCTCCCTCCGTGGTTAGGATGGGGGAGAAGTGGAGGGAGACTCTAGGCCAGCAGTCTCTGCAGCACGTGCAGAGGTGTTTCTATCACAGCCTGGAGGGAGAAGACAGAAAGGGGAGTGGCTGCAGGCCCAGGGCTGGTGCCAGAATGGGCTGGGGTACAATGGGTCGAGTGTGCTCAGGCCCTGAAGAAGCCATATCCCCTTTCTGGGTGCCAGGTTCGTAAGTGGGTAAGGACTCTGATAAGATGTGGGCTGCATTCGTTTGACTCGAGGCTCTGAGGGCTAGTGAACTTGTAGGGAGAGATCAACATGGGGTGCTAGTGGCTGCACTCACAAAGCAAAGCCTAGGACAGAGACAGAGAGTCAAGTCCACCTTTACATCCAGAAGCCCACAGTCAGGGTCAGTCAGCTTCATGGGGCTGCGACCAGAGCAGGCACAGAGGGCCCCCACTCAGAAGAGCCCTGTGCTAGGAATTTAATGCTCTATGGTTGCTGTCTTAAAAGTTTTAATAATTTTGTCTAAATTTGTGTTTTATATGTGGAGTTTCATGAGCCAGTAGAGTGTGTGCTGGGGCTAGAAAGCTCAGCTCTCCCATGTCCTGCCTTCTGCAGCCTCTAGCCTTTAGGGATTCCTAGCCACCTAAAGCCTCCTGGTGCCCTGAGGCCTCCAGCCCCCTCCCAATCTCTGCTCTGTGACTGCTCTCCCGCCCCATGCTTCCCTGCACCTGGAGGAGGCCTGGGCACAAGTATGGCAAGGGCCAGGGTTGAAGGCACACACCCTGCAGTCTTGGTGTGTGGCACATGGTGGTCCTTGCCCCAGGTGGCAGCACCAGTGCACAGGGTGAGGATGGCAGGCTGAGGGAGGTGAGATGCCTGGTTTGACTTCCTCATCTGGGATAGGGCATAGTGCCTGGGTCCAGTGGATGGAAGGAGAGAGACCTGACAGCTAGTGGGTCTGTATTTGGCAACTTGGGGGACCCTGGGTGCTTGTAAGAGTCTCCTCTTATCCCACAAGTATCCCCGTGCCCAAGGGAATGAGTAATTCAAATAGCAAATGAAAGGTACCATGCCTGCTCAACTCCTAGGCCTGCACGAAGTACAGCTACACCTGCCCCTGTATCAGAGCACTTCACATATCCATTAGTGCTTCCATCAAGTCCCTCAGTGTCCTTTTCTCCCATAGCGAAGCTCCTTAGAGCGGCAGAGAAGTATGGTGGCCTCCAGCCTCCCCACCAGGTTGGAGACAACCCCATATGCACAGGTCCCTCCTGACACAGCACCAGAATGGAACAGGCTCAGGGCTGTCACCTTCTTTATTGCAGACTCATGTCTCCATGAACACAGCCCCTGGGCTTCTGGCTTCTGTAGTCGCTCCTCCACTGACCTTAGGACTGGCTACATAATTTGTGGAACCCACTGCAAAATAAAAACACAGGGTTCCGTCTTCGAAAAGCAGGAAAAAAGTGCCATTAAAAGTATTGAATATAAAGTTTTTCCTTTATTCCCTGAACTCTCTTTCGACCTGTCAAAGGGTGGTTCCGAGACCAGCATCATGTGGCAGCTTGTTAGAAATGCAGATTCTAAGACAAATAAGATGGCGCAGTAGGTAAAACGCTGTGTTTACCTTCTCTCACAACCACATCAAAATTACAACTAATCTACAAAACAACCATTATTGAGTGTAGGGGCAGAGCCCCAGAAAGTAGTTTGCAGGCTCTCAGCCTCACGTGGAGGGGTGCTGGCTCGGGTAGTAGATGGCCATCAGCTGTGGCTGATTGGCCGTCAGCTGTAGCCATTGAGCCATTGGCCACTAATATAACTGCTGCGGCTACGGAGGAGAGCGGAGGAGAGCGGAGGAGAGCGGAGGAGAGCGGAGGAGAGCGGAGGAGAGCGGAGGAGAGTCGTCAGTCGGTTGCAGAGAAAACGGACAGCAGGTCGCATGTCCAGTGAACCCAGCCTCCAGTGAGACCACAGTGGTATGACTCCCCTACCTATGGCTCCGTGGGTGTTCCTTTCTGGCCTCACCATATCCTGCGTTCTTGTGTGGGGAGCGGGAGCAGAGACCCCGCAGGCCGCCCCGCACAACAAATGGCGCAGCGAGCAGGGTCTCCCGCACGACATTGAGAATCACCTAAAATCAAGCTGAACTGAAGTCTTTCAACTAAGGACTTGTAGAAGAGGCTACCTCCAGATTGGTAGGAAGGTCAGAGACACAAACAGGCTGGTCTCACACCCGTATGTGACCATTAAAGATTGGGAGGGCTATTTTGCCTGTGGGGGTCCCCTCCATCCACTAGAGGAGTGAGAGATCCCAGCCCCACCCCAGCCCAGGGTTCCAGTGCCGGGGAGAGAAGTCCCCATAATTTCTGGTTTTGAAAACCAGCGGAGACTGTGACTGAGTGAGACAGTGCAGCTGCACTCACAGGTGCTTCTCTTAAAGAGACTGTGTGTGGACTTACCCACCAACAGAATCACACACTCTGAGCTCCAGTACTGGGGCAGCAGCTGGAAGGGCAGCAGGGACAAATGGTGGGGAATTGAGTTGTCTGTCTTGAGATGGGGGCTGAAGAAGCGGCTTTCTCCTGGACGGAGGAGCTGGTGGAAGCCATTGTTTCTTTGATGAGCCCTCCCCTTCCCTGCATACAAACATAGGTGGCCGCCATTTCTGAGTCTCTGCCATTCCTTCACCCCACCCTGGCGATTCGAGACCTGGCCCTGCCCAACTTTCGGGCACACCCAGGCTGTTTTCAGTGGCTTTTTCATGCAGACCGCCTGCCTTGGCTCAAGCTGCAGACTTTCCTAGGGTCTCTCAAAGATTCGCAGAACCCAGACAAGCAGCATCTGGCTTGAGGGTGTCCTGTATCTCTGGCTGAGCAGCCCTAAGCCGGCACTATTGGCAGCCAGCTTTGGTTCACAGCTTGGCCTCTCAAGGCACTTCCAAGCACAGCATAGGTGGCAGCCATCTGTGGATTTCTTTCTGGCTCCCGCTAGGTGGACCTGGGTGGGGCATGGGCTATGGTTGAAGTAGACCTACAGCAGAGCCCTTCCAAGGTGGTCGTGGGGCTGGCACCACAAGTGGCCAGCTTCAAAACGAGCTGGAACATTACCTAGCTGCCTCCAAGTACAAAACATCCAAGGGGCAGATTGGGCAGGCACCAGAGTCCTGCTGAGGCAGGCCTGCTCCATAGGATCAACCCCTGCACAACAACCCTTCCACTGTAGTCAAGGCCAGTGCTTACAACCAGTGAGCCCAAGGGTCAGTCCCTCTCATTGATGTGCAATGAACAACCAAGGCTCAACTACAAAAGAAGGGCACACACAACCTACACAAGGGACACACCTGGAGTGCACAGCTCAGGTGACCAGAAAGACTGTGCCACTGAACCCCACAGCACACCTACTACATAAGGCCACTCTACTAGGATCAATAGAGATAGCAGTCCTACCTGATACAGAGAAACAAACACAAGGAGGCAGCCAAAATGGGGAGACAAAGAAACAAGTTCCAAATAAAAGAATAGAACAAAGCCCCAGAAAAAGAACTAAGCGAAGCAGAGATAGCAATCTATCAGACACAGAGTTCCAAACACTGGTTATAAGAATGCTCAGTAATCTCAGGGAAAACTTCAACAGAGATATAAGAAGCATAAAAATGGAGATGGAAACCATAAAAAAGAACCAGTAGAAATAAAGGATACAATAGCAGAAATGAAGAATATATTACAGGGAATCAACAGTAGACTGGATGATGCAGAGGACCCAACCAGTGATGTACAAGATAAGGTAGCAGAAAACACCCAACCAGGACAGCAAAAAGAAAAAAGAATCCAAAAAATTGAAGAGAGTTTAAGGTGACTCCAGGACAATATCAAGTGCACCAACACTCGCATCATAGGGGTACCAGAAGGAGAAGAGAGCAAGGAATTGGAAACCTATTTGAAGAAATAATGACAGAAAATTTTCCTAACCTGGTGAAGGAAATAGACATACAAGCCCAGGAAGCACAGAGAGTCCGAACGAAGATAAACCCATAGAGGCCCACACCAAGACACATCATAATTAAAATGCTAAAGGTTTAAGACAAAGAGAATCTTAAGAGTAGCAGGAGCAAAGCAGTTAGTTACCTACACGGGAGCTCCCATAAGACCGTCAGCTGATTTCTCAACAGAAACTTTGCAGGCCAGAAGGGATTGGCAGGAAATATTAAAGTCATAAAAAGCAAGGACCTACAATCAAGATTGCTCTACCCAGCAAGGCTGTCATTTAGAATTGAAGGACAGATAAGGAGCTTCCCAGACAAGAAAAAGCTGAAGGAGTTCATCACCACCAAACCAGTATTACAAGGAATCTTAGAGGGACTTCTTTAAGATGGAAGGGGGGTTAAGGATGGATGAAAGGGGAAGGATTAAGAAGTACAAATTGGTTGTTATAAGGTACTCATGGGGATGTAGGTTATAGCATAAGGAATATAGCCAACATTGTTGTAATTACTAGGTATGGCGCCAGATAGATACAAGACCTATCAGGGTGATAGATGGGAATGGGGTTGGGGACAGGTGAAAAAGGTGAGGCATTAAGAAATACAAATTTGTAGTTAATACAGTATGGGGAATATAATCAACAAATGTGTAGAGATCATGTAAAGTGCCAGATGGGCACTGGACTTTATGGGGATCACATCATAGAATATGTAGATGTCTGACCAATATGCTATACACCTGAAGAGCTGAAGTAGAATGATATTGAATGTCAACTATAACTAAATATATAGGTGTATATATAGTCACAAGATGTGGAGTACAACATAGGGAAGACAGTCAATAGTATTGTAACAGCTACATAAGATGTCAGTGGGGTAGTAGCTTGGGGGGTGGGTTATCACTCTATGAGGTGTTTAAATGTCTACTACATTGCTTTGTATAACTGAAATAAAAAAAATAAAATAAATGCAGATTCTTAGGCCCCACCACAGATCTCTGAATCTGGAACTTTGGGGGATGAGCCAGGGGGGGGGTTCTGATAAAAAAAAAATTTGAGAACAAATGCTGTGGAGATAGGGGATAGGATTTTTAAAAAAAAAAAAAAAAAAAAAGCAACAGAACTAAAGAAATTAAAAATCTTACTTGAATCTTTCTTAAATATGGCAGATAAAAGAGTTGCAAGAGAAAGAAAGAAAAAAGAGTGAGCGAGAGGGAGGTGGGGAATGAGCAAGGAAGTGGCAGGGGGGGAGAACTGTACTCTGCACTTCCACAGATCTTAGTTCACTTGATGGTTACTGCCATCTTCCAAGCAGGTAGTTTAATTTCTGTTACATGATGATGAAGATGAGAGAGAAGAATTTAAGTTAATTGGCCCAAGTTCTCACAATTTAGCGCGGCAGAGAAAAAATGTGAATCTAGGTGTCTGTGTGACTTGAAAGCCTAGGCTTGCCCCCCTCTCTCTTTTTTCTCATCCTAAGGGTACCTGCAGCACACCGATTCTATGGCAGCGCGTGCACCGGGGACTCTCTCTCTCTCAGCAGCATTCCACCACACACACCACTGCTGCTGACACTGAAATGCTAATATGACTGAGCATCACAACAAACAATTTCATCATCACAGTGGCTTGCATTCGATTTTCTTCTGAACAGATCTGCCGTAGAACACGATTTTGGCCAAAGGAATGAACTGCACGCTCCTCTTCAAGGTCATCTATTCCAGGGACACCAGTGGTGGTTTCTTCACACACCTGGGTGTGTGTTTTGTTGAAAAAAGTGAGGTTAAGGGGGGGGCGGCGCAGCAGGAAGCACAAGCACCACTCTTGGACTCTCCCACTCTCAGGGGTGGAGAGCTCCTGTGAACTTCTCATCTAACTTCATTTCTAGTCATTACCCATCATCTGGTGCTCTGCAGGCAAACTCCGCGGGGCCGCGTGAGGTCAGGCTGATACACAGGCTGGCTGGTACCAGGTGCCGAGACAGGCCAAGATTGGCATCCCACTCTGGAGGCGGGAGATGAGCGATGCTCTCTCTGTAGATGTCAGGAGCAGGGTATCAGTCTACTTCTACAAGTAAGCTGTGCGTGCTGGCTCTGTTTCAAGGTCAGGCCTCAGAGATAGCAGCAGCAGTTCTCTTATCAGCTTCAAGCTGTAGGCCAGATAAGGGCAGACAGCTGTAAGGTCAATGCCCAAGAGTGGCTTCAAAGACGCAGTACAGCCCTAAGAAACGGCTGGCACCCATTCTTTCAGGGTGCCAATTTGGAGGTCATCAAGTCCAGCCCTCTTATCTTACAGATGGGGAAACTGAGACCCAGAGAAGAGGGAAATCTGATTTGATTCCCCCAGCGAGTTAGGGGCTGAGCTGGGTGTGGAACCCCTGAAACAGGCCCCAAAGGCAGAGATGCTGTGTGTGATCTGGCTGCCTTGCCTGAGACCTTGGCACACGAACTTGTAACTGAACAGAGAGAATCAGGGCTGAGCTCTGAGTGGCCAGGTTTCTGAGTTGCTTCCCCCATGGGACCCTGTGAGCAATGTGGCAGGGCCCCTCTTCCTGTTCCTCCTGTGGCATAGAGGTCTTCTCTAAGGACACTGATGGGGGGAGGGGGTGCATAGCACAGATCAACAGCAGTTCACCCCCTGCCACCCCCCCATTCTCCTGGCTGGTCCTTGCAACTTCCATCGCTACCCTAGTGCTCTTTCTAACAGTAGTTTTGAACCATCCCTCCAGCCAGCCGAAGATTTTCAACAGCTAAAGTCCAGGCTCTTCGTCCAGCATCCCTGACCTGTGTGACCTGCCCCCTGCCAACCTTTTCATCCGGTCCTCTATTCTCTGAATCTCCCGTACACCATGTTTCTCTAGGCCTCTGTGCCTTTGTGAACTCGATCCATCTTTCCAGACCACTCTGGGAATATCCTTCTCCTGTTTGCCCATCTGGATAATTTTTACTTTTCTGTCAAGGCTGAGTGAAACCTTTCCTAACCACGAGGGCAAGTCCCCCCATCTCCCCTCCCCCAGGCTCTCACCCTAGGGTCACCTCTGTCCGAGCACTTATCACACAGTATTGGGACTGTTTACTTACAGGTGAGAGCTAAACTATGTTGTTTCTATACAGAATAATGATAAACAGAGAGACTGCAGGGAGGAGGGAATGCAAAAATATGAGCCAGGCACTGGATCTCACTGCCACTTCCCCAAACCCACGGCTCTCAGTTCTGTTATTATCCTGTTCACAAATGATGAAACAGAGGCATGGGACATTCGGTGACTTGTCCCGGGTGGCAGGGCCGGGCTTCTGTCCCGTTCTCCCTGACTGACAAAAAACAGGTCTAAACAGGGAGATGGCTCCTGGGCTCATCTTCCAGTTCTCTCCCTGCAACCTTCCTTTTTGCATGCAGACCCTGGCCTGCCCCACGAAACATCTATCTGCATTCCTGGCTTTCTTGGGCACAGTCAGCCACATCTCCCTGATTTCCCTGGGGTGCCACTGACCACTTTGCTGTACCTCAGCCCCCAACTCCCCCAAGACCTCAAAGCCATCCCCACCTGGCCTACTGCCTTCAGGGTACCCAGCCAGTGCTGGGGAGTGGGCTGGAGGCCCCAGCAGCCTGGTGGGAGGGAGGCAGCCCAAGAGCTGGGTGCAAGAGCAGGCACCTGGCAGACCTCTGGACTGGGTGGCTTCGCTGAAGCCACCAGCACTTTATCTTGAGAAATACTGCCTGTGGGGCCCAAAGCAGACAGACGTTCTGCCATGGGAACGAGGCCCAGGCTTCAGAGCAGCCATTACATCCTCCTTGGAAGATGGCACTTCCTTGGTCTCCTATTCCCTGATATGCAGGGGGCAATCATGTCTCACGTGCTGGACGCCCTGCACTCCCAGGAGGAAATGCACCCATCCTGGGGCCCTGGTATGGCTCTGCAGAAAGGGCTAAGACCAGCGATGTGACACTTGGCCTGGCAGAAACAGAACCATCAGCTGCGTCTGGTGCAGCGCACATTGATGGAGACTGCCGCCTGTCACTTCCCCTGCCTTCCTGAAGACACTGACTACCTTTTTGGGGCTCTTTGCTCCCACTGTCAGAAGGCTTGGTGAGAGGGACAGGCCTGTCCTCACCACCACAGTGTCATCAGGGGCAGGCATGTGGCCTAAACATGGCCACTGAGATCAGACCCCCAGCGAGCAACGCCAGGACTGCAGAGTCAGGGGGGATTCAACTTTCCAGCACCAACCCACTCACTGCTTTCTGTTCCTGGCTCCAGGACCCCTGAGCAGCCCTGCGCCTTCCCCTTCCTGCCCCTTCCACAGGCAGCTCTCTCACTCCCTGATGATTGATGATTCTGTGGCCCCATAGCCTCTGGCCAATTGCCCCTGCCTGAGTTAGCCAGAGCTGGCTTCTGCTACCTCCAGCTGGGTCTTGAAAGACATACCCAGCAATGGAGGAGACACCATAGTCCAGCAGTTACTTGCTAGAAAGACCTGGGGCTCTGTCTGAATCCCTGTAGTGAACCGACCTCCTCCCTTTGGTAGCATTATGCTGACACCAGAAGAGGGATGTCACTCTGCTTTACTGATAACCGAATTCTTCCCACCAAACACAAGCACCTAATGGGTTTAGCAACTCTTTTTGTCCAGAGTGCCAGAGCAGGCCTCTACCGCCACCCCATCCCTGTGGTTTCAGAGGGAGGCCTACGTTTTGCTTGGTGCCAGATGCCTGCATTGCCAGGATATGAGAGTCTGGGAGACCAACACGATCCAGTCTGTAAGGAAAAGACGGCTTTCAAAGGGCTGGGTGTGGGCAGTTTGCCAGGCAAAATTCTGGTCACCAATTACAATGTGTGGGGGGGATTTTCTCCACACCACCAAGCAACTTTCAGACACTGGCTGAGTGTCCTACAATTTAACTCCATTCTGACATCATCTACCTGGAGATAGCATCAAATTTCACAGGTCAAGGGTTCAAGCCCCTCTTCCCACAACACAAGTCCAGGTGGTCACCTGTGCTTCTGACCAACCTGCTATTACTGGAACTTCTAACAACCCCTTCCTTAGGTTCGATTAACTTGCTAGAGCGGCTCACAGAACTCACGGAAACATTTTACTTTTTAGGTTACCACTTATTACACAAGGATATAACTCAGGAACGGCCAGATGGAAGGTATGAGCAGGTATGTGGGAAGAGTCGCAGGACTCCATGCCCTCTGAATGTGCCACGCTCCGCACATCTCCACGTGTTCAGCAACCTGAAAGCTCTCCAAATCCTGTCCTTTGGGTTTTTACGGAGGCGTCATTACGTAGGTATGGTACATTGAATCATTGGCCATTGGCGACGAACTTAACCTCCAGCCCTTTTCCGCTCCGCAGAGGTCAGGCTGGGGACTGAAAGTTCCAACCCTCTAATCACAGGATTGATTCCTGTGACAACCAGCCCTCACTGTTAGGTGCATTCCAGGAGTCACCTCATTAACATAAAAAAGGACACTTTTACCGCTCGCCTCAGGTAGGAAATTCCGAGGGTTTTAGGAGCTCTGTACCAGGAACCAGGACAAAGACCAAATATATATTTCTTATTATAAATCACAATATCACAGCAGGCAACTACCGGTAACTGCCCAGGTTGGAGAAGAGGCCCAGGTGTAAAGGTGACTGGCCTATAATCCCAGCTGCTTCCTGGGGCCTGGCTCCTTCCGGCCTGACCTGGAACCAGCCTCAGAGTATTGGTGGAGCGGGGCTCTGCGGCTAGAGCTGGCGCAAGCTGCAACCCCCATCCCCACCCCACACTTAGTGATTGTGGGGCCCAGCAAGAATCAGAGGTACGGCTGCAAAGGTTGGGGGTGGGCAGGAGGCAAGCACCTCCTGTCCTGAAATTGTCAGGTTTCTCCACTAGATGGCACTCACAGTATAACTTTTCTTTATCTTTCTGTCTTGAAAAATTGATTTAAAAAAATATTGTTGAAGAGCACAAATAGAAATATGACTTAAAATTCACACAGTTGATCGTCTGCATCGTCATACCTGGGTTTTCTATCGTATTTCCTAGGGTTGTCGTTTTCCCCTCTGGGGTATGGGGTATGGCAGACATGCCCCCTCACCTGATCTTCCCCAGCCAGAATGATGAGTCCAGGGGAGGCTATTGAGTCTTTCCTCCGCAATGCTCCCCAAAGTCTGACTGAGCTCCTCACGGCCCACACCTGGCCTGCTTTCTCTGAGCAGCCTCCCAGCTGCCTGCGCAGCCCACAGCCCCCAAGGCCCTCAGGCATGTGCAGAGGCAAAGGGTAGAGATGGCAGCACTTGGCACCTGCATGAATCTGGTGCTCAGACCACTGCAGTGCTTGAGACCTTGATGGGGTGCAGGGAGCTTTCCTTCCTACAAGTGCATCCCTAGACCTCACAGTCCCCGGTGGGAAAGATGCTAGAACCTGTGCCAGGTGCCTGTCCTGGAGGGCAGCTTCAGTGTGTGTTTTTGGAAGTCACACTGCCGGGGTACAAGCCCTGAGCCAACTACGATCTGGCTGTGTGTCCTTGAGCAAGTCTCCTATCCTTTAAAGTCCAGTGCCCTTTTTAATAAAATAGCCATAAAAGTACCCCTTGGATGTTTCGAGTACTGTGGTAGGAAAAATAAAGTCCCCACAGAGATGTCCCCTTCCCACTCAGTGTCCTAATCCCCAGACCTGTGAATGTTACCTTATATGGCAAATGGGTTTTCATCCTCCCAGAATCAAGAAATCCTTGTAAATAGCTCTGACCCAGATAAAGAGCGTGCACACTGGTGATTTACCCCATCTGGTCCTTGGGGCACCAGCCTTCCTGAATTTATGACGGGGGCGGGGAGGGTTTGACCTCCACCTTTCCATTCTCCAGGCCAGGCGCCTCCCCAAGCCTTTCCTTCCCTGTGACCAGCTCCCCCTCCCCAGATGGCAGAGCTCTGTCTACCTCCTTGCCCTCCCTCATTTCCTCTCTGTCTTCTCTGCAGAAGGCTTTGCTCCTGTTCCATAGTCAACCAAGCCTGGATCTTCCACGCCCTACCCGGGATCGCTCTGTTGCCACCTTCTAATGTGCAGTTTAGTACCTGCAATAGATGAAATGCCCAAGCCGGGAGTGCCCACAAGAAACCACGGTGCGGGAAGTTTGCCTGCCAGGTTTGCAGCTGGAGGCTTCCCTGTATGTCAGCTTTGCCCGTGCCTCCTGGAATTCCCAGGATGCACAGAGCAAAGATGAACACGGCCTGCCCCAGGCTTACATGTGGTCACTCTGGCCGCTTGCTGCTGGCTGGCCTGAGCCTGGGCTGGTCCGTGGCTCGGTCACCTCATCAGAGTCGTTGGGTTGCCATGCTGCTCTAAAACTATAAACTTTCTGGCTCAGGACCCCAGTGGGGCCCTGACTCAGTCAGTTCACAGCCACCACTTCCCAGAAGGAAGTCTAAAATCAGATGCACACTGCTAGGACACCTGCCCAGAGCCCTGGCACAAGATTCCTATCCACAGGGGTGGCCTCTTCCTCAAGCACCTGTAACTCTCCCTGGAGGCCTTCTCTGTCTGTAGGCAGCTTCGTCCGTGGCCAGGGCAGACCAGAAATGCCAGCATCAGCTACCCAGGAAGCAGTTCTCAACTAATGGCTGGTGGGAGTTGGCAGGTACACCTCCAGCCTCCTCAGTCCCTGGGCGAGACCCCCTGGGGCCTGCTCCCTACAGTCTCCACAAGTCCCCACTGAAACGGAGCCCTGGGTGGCACCGCAGCAGCTGGCTGGCAGCATACTCTGATGGGCTCTCGTCCGTTCCTGTTCCCTTCCCCATGCTTTTTGGGCATCACCTCAGAATAAACTGCTCAGATACCAGCTCAGGCTCTGCTTCTGGGGAAGGTCAGTCTAAATACAACACAGCCTGATTGCAGAACCTGGCCTTTCTGTGAACAGACAGGCTCATCTGCAAGACACATTTACCTAGCTCATAACAATCACATTTTAAAACCAGAGACTTTAAAAAATTGTTTTGTGACTGCTAACATGACAGCAGTTCTTTGGGTTAAATTATTTCCTTTCCTCCCACCACACAGCAATTCTGTTTTGGGATTCATGATAAAGCTTATTTTAATGCTCTGAATCCGTACTAGCGACTTATTTGCATATAACCCAGATTTGTTGTGTTTGGACTTTCACCCTAAAGCAGGGGTGTCCAAACTTTTTTCAACTATTTTACCAAGGGCCATATGTGGTAAAATACACAAACAGCCGGGCCACTCACTCGAGGTGAAATACGTATTGCCTCACGTGGTTTATTTAAGTAAACTAAATATATTTTTGGAATTTGCTGCGGGCCAATTAACAACGGATCGCGGGCCGCAGTTGGCCCGTGGGCCGCAGTTTGGACACCCTGCCCTAAAGTATTCATGTTGATTGGTTTCTTCCCTTGTGTTTACTGTGAATTTTAAAATTTACATTTTCCTCTTTCTACAAAGCTAATGACCCAGGTAACTGACTGGATTTTCTAATTTCCCCCCAAATTTGCAATATCCTCTAGATTTGGCCCAAATTTCCAAGTCATGCTTGGAGACAGTGCTGGAGCATCATGAAAGAGCTTTGCCCTTCCCAGGCTAGAGGTGCAGTGACATCCCCATCAGGGCCACCAGCGCCAGCACAGCACAGAGCTGCAAAGTGCTCAGGCCTACCTGGGCTGATCTCAAACAGGTGCTTTCCCACATCCTCAGGGCCAGGAAGAAGCTCGGTCACCTGTGTCCCTTGTAGAGAAATAAATCCCTAAAGGAGAGAGACAAACACAAACACAGGGGTATGAGATGGCTGGCAAAGGACTTCTGTGGTCAGGGCCCCTGGAGAGGGAGGGCAAGGCTGTGGGGTCAGGGGCCTAGCCCTCCAGGCCCTGGCTGGGCAGGTTGGGTGCCAGGAGGAGCGCCGGCCTCGTCTTCAAGGCAGGTGTGAGGAGAGCTGAGGCCCTGCGTGGGTCCCGGGTGGAGTGGGGACATAGTGTCTGCATATACCATCAGAGGAGCTCCGCCCACAGGCACGGCCAGCACTGCCCAGACTTGTTGTTCCCTTGGTTACGGCATGGAAACCTAAGTCTGGAGCAGGGGGAAAGCTCCCATCAACCGGAGGGCTCCCCTTTCCAATGTACCCATCTTCAGCCTTTTGGCAGCAGAAGTTTTAGGCTGCAGAGGGCCAGGGAGAGAAAGTCTGGCACACTGGAATTGGCTTCTCCTAGTATGTAATTGTCTCTGAGGTGACATGAGGGAAAGGATCAGCAGAGCCGCGTGGGTCCCTCCTGGCTGGGAGAGATTTCACTTGTCTTAATTGTTTAATGGGAGTCAGCTGTCACACAGGAGGTACCTAGCACACATCATGCCACATGCCTGGTCTACTTGTGTGTGTATGTGATGCTAAAATCTGGCAGCAAGGCTGAAAGATGCAAGGAAAGAGCATGGGGTGTAGGGATGGCTAGGCTGGGTTTGAGTCCCAATGCTGTACTTCCTGGCTGTGTGACCTCAGGGAGATGGCTTAACTTCTCTGAACTTCAGTTTCCACAGCTCTACAATGAAACAGTAACTGCTACTTCTCAGGGATGTTGAGACTGCAGATTCCTGTTTAGGAAGTTCTGCTCTAGATGAGGTACTGTCATAACTATCTTGACTTACCTTTCCCCACCCACAAGGGTAGACCTCCTTTGTCTCCCTTCTCTGTTAGTGTCTGATATCTGTTGAGGCCTTTCTTTATTTGGTTCATGCTCAGATTTGCTTAACTCATACTGCGTGTGGCTCTGACTACACATTTTTTAGCTCTCTCCATGGGAAACCCATTTTAAACTCCATCCCTACAGCCTAACCATCTGGGTTCGAATCCTGCCTCAGCTACTTACTAGCTGTATGATTCCAGGCAAATTGCTTAACTTCTCTGTGCAGCCTACTAAAGTACTATATAGTAGTATAGTAATAGTACTTTGTGGGGCTTTGGTGAGCATTAAATTAATTAGTATTTGGGGAGTCCTTAGAGCAGTGCCTGGAGCATAGTTGTGTGTTTACCAAACAAACCCCAGTTATAATCAAGTGTCAGGGCTTCTGTCATGCAGGATCTCTGGTCCCGCTCCCTACACAAGAACGCAGGATATGGTGAGGCCAAAAAGGAATACCAATGGAGCTATAGGTAGGGGAGTCATACTACTATATTCTCGATGGCAGCTGGGTTGGAGACACAGGAAGCAGGAGTCACAATCTGCCTTCCGCTTCTCTGCCAACCAACAAACAAACCCCTTGTTAACTGCAATCCGTGCTTGCTAGCTCAGCCACGGCAGTTATATCAGTGGCCAATGGCTAACTGGTTGCAGCTGATGGCCAACTAGTCACAGCTGAGGGTCATCTACTACCTGAGCCAGCACCTTTCCACGTGAGGCCGAGAGCCTGGAAACTGCTCTCTGGGACTCTGTCCCCACAGCTTCCTACCAGGTGGGGAACAGCATCCCTGTGTCTGCACTTGCCCAGGTGAGGGGCGTGGTCATCTGCTTTATCTACATGGCCTCCAGCCCCCCACCCTATGCATGCTTACAGAGCACTCCTCTTCCCACCCCCATTTTTTCCAGGTGATTCCTGGCTTTAAAGGGTGACTGAGCCTCCATGTGGCTGCTGGAGTCTGGTGCTGCAAGCACTCATGGAGATGCCTTTGCTCATTTAAGTGAGTAAAGGTAGAAGATTTTTACCCACAGATGCTTGCTTTAGAGAAATTACAGCAATAAACCAGAGAACTGTCTGGTTTTCGGTGTAACTGAATGACCGCTTACTTTGTTTCTAGGGAATCTGGAGCTACTGGGAATAATTAAGATTGCAGCGTCAGGATGGGGAGCCATGCTTATTTGAAAGTGTGGGCGAGATCCATCACTGGCTAATGGGATGGGTCTTGGTGTTTGCTGTTTCAGTGACTGTCTCTGTGTAATTCTTGGCACTTTGCTCTTTTTTTTTTCTTTTTTCTTTTTTGTGTGCCTCAATATCTGTCACCCAGAAAATGGGAGTAACAATACTGACATTGATATTACTTTCTACCACAGCTAAAGGAAAAAGTAGTAGTAGCTACTGTTTACAGAGCTTGTGCTATATTCCTGGTTCTTTGTCTAAATTATTGGATTTAATCTTTCAAAAGGCCCTGTGGGAGTAGCTACTACTGTCCCATCTTCCTGGATGAGCAGATGGAGGTCAGAGAGATGAAGCAACCAGCCCCGGGTCACCCTGCTAGCAAGGGTGAGCTGGGGTGTGCACCCAGTCATGTCTGATACTGGAGTACTTTGTTCTCCATATTTTTGACAGCAGCTGCTGGCTGGCTTTGTGTGCACGAAACAGCTGCAGAAAGCCAGGCTGTGACTTTGGGACCCACCACTCACCTTTCTCTCAGGTGAACCCCAATGTTGCCCCCACCACTGCAAGGGGTCCTCAGAACTGGCTTGTGGAGCCACCAGGTCCCTCCTGCCTCCCATGGGTCAAGAGCATAGTTTTAATCCCAGCATTTTCTCAGGCACAGAGTGTGGGGGAGGGGCTGGGAGGGACAAGAGCAGAGGGCATCTGCTTTCCTGTTCTGGTGTGACATTGGTTAAGACTGTGATGAAAAGACACGTGAGGAGTCAGTATGAAGCCTCGCTTGAAACACTGTAGGTAGGTCTCACCCTTGAGTGAGCATCAGCCACCCCAGGGCTTGTTAAAACACAGACTCTGAGTCTGGTGTTGTGGTGGTAAAAGATTAACAACAGGCCCTCCAAGAAACACATGGCTACCTGATCTGTAGTGTCTGCCAACTCCTGTGACATAAACGCATGGCTGATTCCATGACATAATGGAACATGGAGCCGGGACGAGATGCTCCATGGCGCTTCCACCACACAGAGGCAATGAGCTCAAGAGCACAGGTAAATGAAGTCAAACAATCAGGGAGTGATGCATTCTGAGTACTTAAGCCTTTGTTTTTAATACAATTTACCTAATTGCAGGTTTGTATGATTTAATTCCTAACAATGGAAGTGTCTAACCACTGGCTGGCAAGCATAGGACTGATGTTTCTGACTCAGTATGGCCTGGGGAAATAGGAGAACTTACATGTCTAACGAGCTTTCTAACCAGTTTTCTAGGGAGCAACTTTGAGAACTACTGGTGTTAGGGCACTTAGAGAAAGTAGCCAAAGGAAAGTTCCCTTTCCATGAGCTGACTCAGCACCTGTTTCCTCATATGTAAAAATGAGGATAATAACAGTATCTACATCATGAGGCTGCTGTGAGGATTAAATGACTTGATATTTGCTCACTAGCCTTGGAGAGCTGGGTCTTCACTGAGCTTCTGTGCCTCGGACACACGCAGGTCACAGGAACCAGGGCTACCTGCCTCAAGCCCCTCAGACAGTGCCTTAGATGAGAGGCGTTCTGGAATTTCCCTGAGGGGCCCAAAGCGAGTGTTAGCATGTTGGAGAGGTCAGCCAGCCTCCTTACTGCAGTGCTTGGCAAGGGACAGGGCACGTCGTTTGTGCCTAGAACCGCACAGACAGGCACCTAGGTGCAGAGAGAAAGTGTGTAAATTCCGGCATATAAGAGGTTCCCACAAAGGTTAGTCCCCATCCCCCTTCCCTGTGTGTCTGAGCTCACGTGCATTGGCTTTGTTTTACTATTTACTCAGGCTGCGTGTCCAAGTTTGTCCTGAGAGGTTGCAGCTGATTTAATTCTTCTGTAGCTCCACACCAGTGCAGTCCATTGGTGTAAGTGGCTAATGACAAAGGATGTGCCATCCTGTCTGCATCCAGTAGGGCTCCACTCCCAGACCGGCTGCTGTCTCACCATAGCTCCACCTCCCCAACCTTTGTGAATATGCCAGCCTGAGGGTTCCCTGAGCAGCAGGTGGAGCCCCCAGCCAAATCTCCAGAAACTCATTTGCTCAGCGAGTAACCTCTGGGAAAAGGGTAAGGTATGCCCAGTAGAGGGGTCTTTGGGATAGAGTATATTTCTTATATTAGTGTCTAATTCACAGGTTTATTCAAAATCCATCACTTCTACAGCATATTAAATGCAAACTCCAAGAACCCTGCAGGGAGGGGGGAGCAGCCTTGTGGTTAGCCTCGCTCCCCTCATTTGACTAAACCCAGCAATGGGGAACCCAGGATGTGGTGCAACCCTCAGGGGCTGGGGAAGATGCTCAGAACCCAAACAGCCTCCTAGGTCAGATTCCGCACATATTAGTTATCTATGGCTGCATTATAAATTATCCCAACACTTAGCTTGAAACAACAGTACATATTATTCTCTTGAGGGTTTCTGTAGGTCAGGGATTTTGGAGTGGCTTAGCTGAGTGATTCTAGGGTGGGGTCTTTTATGAAGTGATAGTCAAGATGTTGGGTGGGGCTACAGACATCTGAAAGCTTGAGTGAGGCCAGAGGATATGTTACTAAGATGGCTCCTGCAATGGAAGATAGAAGAAAAGACTCAAATCAAACTTCTAGGGATGAGAAGTACAATATGTGAATGAAAAATACAGTGGATGGGATTAATAGCAGATTTGATATTTCAGATAAAAAGATTACAAAACTTGAAGATATAGCAATATAAACTATTCAAAATAAAACACAGAGAAAACAGAATTGAAAAAATGAAAAGAGTATCAGTGGGATGAGAGACAACTTTGAGTAGTCTAATATATGTGTAATTGGATTTCCTGTAAAAGGAGAGGGGAAGTGAAAAATATTTGAAGAAATAATGGCTGAAACTGTTCCCAATTTATGAACAGTATAAAACCACAGATCCAAGCAGTCCAATGAGCCCCAAGCTCAAGAAACATGAAGAAAAATACCTGAAGACATATCATAACTAAATGACTCAAAGTCAGTTATGAAAAGAAACTCTTAAAAGTAGTCAGAGGAAAATGATATACTACGTACAGAGGAGAAAGGTAAGGATGACATCAGATTTCTTGTCAGAAACAATGCAAATGAGAAGTTAGTGGAGCAACATCTTTAAAGTATTGAAAGTAAAAACTGTCAACCTAGTAATCTGAATCTAGTGAAAATATTCCTCAAGAATGAAGGCTGAGAAAAGACCTTGTAAGATATACAAAAGTTGAAATAATGCATTATCACCAGAGTCACACTACAAGAACTGCTAAAGACAACCCGGCAGAAGGAAAATAATATTAGGTGGAAATAAGGATCTACATAAAGGAATGCAGATTACTGGAACGGTAACTGTGAATAAGTATATAAAATTATTTTCTTACGATTTAAGTCTCTTTAAAATGTAATCGACTGTTTAAGTGAAAAGAATAGTAGTATAGTGTGAGGCTGATAACATATGTAAAACAACATATGTATCACTAATAGCATAAAGGATGGGATGGAACAAATATAAGTATACTGTTATAAGTTTCTTTTACTATACATAAGATGATATAATACCATTTGAAGGCAGACTATAAAAAGTTAAAGTTGTATACTAAAATCTTAAAGCAACAACTAAAATAATAAAATGGTAAAGCTAAGCCAGCAAATGAGATAAAATGGAATACAAATTTTTTAATTAATGAAAAAGGCAGAAAAAGAGGTGAAAAAAGGGAATAGGACAAAGAGGGAACAAATAGAAAAATGATGATATATTTAAACTTAACCATATCAATAATCACATTAAATGAAAATGATCTAAATACCCCTAATTAAAAGGCCACACTGGACAAAAAAACACTGGACAAAACAAAACAAAACAAAAAACTAAAGCTGAACTGGTTACATTAATATCAGACGAAAGAGATTTCAGGCCAAAGAATATTATCAGTGATAAAGAAGACCATTTCATAACAATAAAAGAACACGATGATCGTAAAAGTTTATGCACCTAATAAGAGAGCTCCAAAATACATAAAGCAAAAACTGATAGAACTTCAAGGAGAAGTTAAAAAAACAGTTATAGTAAAAAAATTTCAATATGTCTTGAAATTTGTGAAGTAGACAAAAAAATCAGTAAGGATATAGATGACCTGAAAAAATACTGTTAACCAACTTTACCTAATTGCTGCCTCCCACAACAGCAGAATACACATTCTTTTCAATGGGCATGAAACTTTTACTAAGATGGGCATAAACAAGTCTCAATAAATGGAAGAAAATTCAAATACATCATATGTTCTACAACCACGATGGAATTAAGCTAAAAATCAATAACAGACAGATTTCTGGGAAATTCTCCAATATTTGGAAGCTAATTAACACACTTCTAAATAATTCATAATTCATAGGTCAAAGAAAAATTAAAAAGTATTTTGAATTGGATAAAAGTGAAAATAGAACATATACTGTAAGACAATATAAGGAAGGTAAGTAAGCTCATGGAAAGATTCTCCATATCACTAGGGAAATGCAAATTAAAACCACAACGTGATACCACTACATATCTATTAGAATAGGTAAAATTTAAATGACTGACCAAACAAAGTGTTGGTGTGCGTGAGGGCCCAGAACTCTCACACACTGCTGCTGGGAGTGTAAAATGGTGCTACCATTTGGAAAAGAGTTCAGCAGTTCCTTAAAAAGTTAAATGTACATCTAGGACATGATCCCGCCTCGTTATTTACCCAAGAGAAATGAAAGCCTATGTCCATACAGAGATTTGTACATGAATGCTCACAGCAGCTTTATCTTTAATATCCAAAAAGCTGGATACAGCCCAAATGGCCATCAACAGGTGAATGGATATACAGACCTCAGTACAGACATATAATGGAATACAATTCAGCAATAAAAATGAATAAAAATACATGCTACAAATATGGATGGATCTCTAAATAATTATACTGAGCAAAAGAAATCAGAATATGTACTGTCCTATTCCATTTATATAAAATTCTAGAAACTGCACACCAAGCACATCAGTGGTTGACTGAGTTCAGGGGTCAGGAGGGACAGAAGTGGGGGTTACAAAAGGATATAAGGAAACTTTGGGGATAATAGATATATTTGTTATCTTATTTGTAAAGATGGTTTCATAGGTGTATACGTATATTAAAATTAATCAAATTGTACATGTTAAATAGATAGTTTATGGCATGTCAATTATACTGCAATAAAGCTGTTAAGAAAAACTGACACTTGATTTACTTATTGGAAAACTTAAAATATATATTAACATATATAATATATATTTGTTATATATTTTTCAATATATATATTTGTTTCCTAACAAATTACCACCGATTTAGAGGCTTAAAACAACAAAAACTTATTTTCTTACAGTACTGGAGGGCAGAAGTCTGAAATGAGCCTTACTGGGCTGCAGTCAAGAGCTGGCAGGGCTGTGTTCCTCCTGGAACTCAGGGGAGATGTTTCCCAGCTTTTTCTAGCATCTAGAGGCTGCCTGCATTGTTTGGCTCCTGGCCCCTTTCTCTAAAGCCAGCAGCACTGCATCTTGAAATTGCTCTCTGGTGCCAAGCTCCTCTCCTGCCTCCCTTTCCCACTCTAAAGGACCCTTGTGATTATATTGGATCCACCTGGATAATCCAGGATAATTTATTCATGTTAAGGTCAGCTGATTAGCAAACATGATCCCATGTGCAACCTTAATTCTTCTTGAATAGAATAATATTCACAGATTCCCAGGTCATGGACATCTTTTGGGGACCATTATTCTGCCTATCACACACAGTATATTTGGAACAATTTGGGTGTGTGAATCTGCTTCTTCAAATGTAAATTTCATGAAATCCAAATACAGACCAAGTATTTTTGATGAAGACTTTATGTCCAAATTGAGATTGCTGTAAGTGGATTTCAAAGACATAATATAAAAAGGAATGTAAAATATCTCATTGATAATTTTATATTGCTTACGTATTCAAATGATAGTTTTGGATATGTTGGGTTAAATAAAATGTATTATTAAAATAAAAGACAAAGAACCCAATAGAAAAGTGGATAAAGGTTAGTAACAAGAAATTAGTAGAAGAAATACAAATGGTCAATAAACAAGTCATGAGATTCTTAATTTAAAAGGACTGCTATCTAATATTGGGGAGAGCAAGCAGAAACGGGCATTCTCATAAACTTTTGAATGACGATAATTGGATAAAACCTTTTGAAAGCAATTTTGCAATGTCTAAAATTTGAAAATGAAATATTGTTTAATCTAGTGTTGAATTTTGAGAATGAATTTGTTCCAAGGAAAGACAAATACACAACAATATATATAACGATGTTCACAGTAGCATCTTTCTCTACCAGAAAAAATGGAAACCAACTTCCTTGCCCATGACTTAGGGAGTGGTTAAATAATTTCTGGCACAGCCACATCAGAATGAAGTAAATACAAAAGGCTTCTAAGCTGAAATGTTAAAATAAGAGGAGTCTAGAGAATGATTTTAGTATGATCTCATCCCAACTTCTGTTACTGCCCTCACTCAAGAACCCACAAGTTACACATAAATACATAGAAATGGCACAGAAAGCTTACACTTTGGGAGAGAATGGTGGGAGCACTGAGGTAGCTTTTATGTTTTGCCCTAACATGTGCATTAAAATAAGAAACATGTGCATTAAAATAAGAAAATTTAACATAAAAGTATATATATATATATATATATATATATATATATATATATATATATATATATATATATAAAGGTAGTTAGCTAATTCATGGGGCATGGCCAGTGCCTGAGTAATGGGCTCTTGCCATCTTTCCATTGTCACTCCCCGACTGAATGCTCCCCCACTTAAAGTGTCAAGCGCCAGGCCAGCCTTTCTGCAGCCCAGAGTGCCCATCTATCACTCCCAGGCAAAGGAGAGAGACTTTCCCTCTCCTCTCCCTTCTGCAAACATTTGGAGTGGCAGGCCTCTTCACTTTCAGTGAAAATTACTTTCCAAGGTCTCTAACCAGAGAGCACACAGGCCCCGCGAGGCTGACGTAGCATGTTTGGCAAGGACTGAACCCTCTGGGGACAACTCCCAGGGTGCTGATTGTCTGGAGAGCTCTGTCAAGGGAAACTGAGAGTAGCAATAATAACAATGACAAAGATTTCTGTTCACTCGTCTCCATTCAGATGACTCACACTCAGAACTTACCCAAGTTGTGAAGAACTAAGCAACAACTACATCTTAGTCTGAGATGATGGGGAGCAGCCATGAAAGCTCTCAGGTGCTAGCTTCAGACAGATCTGGTTTCATCCTGACTCCACTGCTTATCGAGAGTAAGCTAAGTGTTTAGACAAGTTTGCCTCACTCAGTCTCAGTTCCCTCTGTGTTCAATGGGATCCTCTGGGAACCAAAGGGCAGAGAGTGAGCAGAGGACCTGGAATGGGGCTGGGCTGTAGCACGCACCCAGGAAGGCAGCACGGTGGAGGCGTCATTAGTGAGAGCTTAGGACTGGGCTCGGGCTCAGACGGGGCCGTTAGTCAATGCCTGTGCACTTGGGCGAGCCTCAGTTTCTTCCTCTGTAATGTAGTATGTTTTGAGGATTTCATGAACTAATGCCCTGACAGCATGGGGTTTAGCACCTGGCGAGAGTAAGTGCTGTTGTTATGGTTTGTGAATTATTACAGAGCCAAGGAATAGAGTCCGCTTATGACCATTTTACGGGAGTTGGAATATATATATATATTCCAAATGTGTGTGTGTATGTGTGTATTATATTTTAAAAAATAATTATAGGGGTTTGTAATTAGGGTGCCATTGTAACTTAGGTGGGACTCAAGCAGGTCCAGGATGGAGGCCTGATTTTCTCACTATGAAAATGAGGATATTAACCAGTGGGCTTCATTCCTCACTGGGCTGCCTGAGCTGGTGCTCTGTAAGTGCTAAAGGCTGGATGAATATGAATACTTGTCATAATTATTCTCTTAGAACCTATTCTGACCACTATATTGGTTTATTTGATTTGTTTCTAGAAACACCCCCCTCTGCCAACAATACCATCGCTTGTGCCACAAAATAAGGTAGGATGTAGATGCAGGAGTCTCCAGGAAGGTGGAGGGCGGGGTTCCTCCTTCCTGGCTTGTGGTGGCAATCCCCTGGGGACCTTCTGCAGGGCCGGGATGCCTGTACTTGTCCCACACATCTGAGTTTCGGGGTTTGGGATAGTTCTGAGATCTTCATGCTTAATTCCGCTCTCTCTCCAACCAGATCAAAGCCTGGCTCTCTGGAAAGTCCATTTTTCACCTTGTGTAGAGGGAGACTGTCTGAAGAACCAACTTCTGAAATGCTTCTTAGCAAGTGGCATGATAAGATTTTCCACTGGGAGCCTCTTGGAAAATTGCAGACACATTTTAAAAAGTAATCACTCAGGGTTCCTTATCTCCTATAATTCTGATTATGGTCTCAGATCAATCTTAAAAAGCTTTAGCCTCTGACACCCAACCAGGAACTGAACCGCTCCAAATTTTAAATAACAGATCAGAATGAAGTTCACTGCCAAGTACAGAAACATCCTCCCTCTTCCTTATCACGAAAGCCTGTAACCATGGTCCATTACTGTCCAAAACGTAGATATTAAAAAGGCAGCCTAAAGTTGGTGACAAATTGTCTCTTGGTTGAGGACTCTCCCTTCGTTAGGAGTTGAGATGAGTCATGTGTCAGCCTCATCCTTTGTTTAGGACTTTGTCCTGAAGCTTCTCCTGACAGACTTCAGTGCACTCCAAATGCCCTTGGGACGCTCCATGGTCTGCCTTCCCACTGTGTCTTGGGCTACACTTGGTGTCTAGAGAACCTGTCAGCATGTGAGCCATGCCCCTTGGGGCAGAGTGTTGGAGGAACAGCACTGTGCCCTGCAAAAAGCAGGGGCTTTGGGGTCTGAGCACCAGCTTCCTGCACCTTCTCGTACTGCCGCAGCTGGCCACAGCCCGAATCCCTCATCGGCAGGGCCACCCAGCCCGCTGGGGCCTGGGACAGACTTGCTGCTCTAAGCCTGGGGCCTGGGCAGAGCCTCTCCCAAACCCCAGAGGGTGGTTGGGTCCCCTTCCTGTGGTCCTGGATTTCCCTTCAGTTAGTTCCGTGTCCCTCCAGGATCCCGATCTAGACTACCCTGGGAGGTTGTGGAGTGTGAAAATGACTGCTCTTTCTCCTTGGCTCACTGGACTGAATAGTCTAAGGCGGCTTCTTTGCCTCCTCAAAGTACCTGGTGTTCCAGGTGGAGGAGTTAAGGGAAAAGCTGAGATAAGCCTAATCCCTCTGGCGCCTTCAGAGTTTGGTGGTTGTGTTGGTCACTACAGTGGAGGGCAGGGGTATGCAGAAGGGAACCAGCCCACAGAGCGCATGTGCTTGGAGCTGGCTAGAGGGGCGAGGTCTTCACTGGCTACACACTTCTTCCCAGTATCTTTTCTGACCCAGGACTCAGGAAGATGTGGGTATTGATTTCTGCCCACATTGAGACTCACCGTGCCCTTGGCTCTTCAGAGCCTGCCTGGAGGGTTTGGAGAAGGCTCTGCTGTTTCTCCAGAATAGGGAACCCTTGGTGGGCCATGCTGCCTGGCCCCTACTCCACACCGTGAGGAGATCAGGGGGACACAGGGCATCTCCACAGCCCGAGGTTTGCGGCACAGACCACAGGCCTGCTCGTGCATGGGTCGTCTTGCCATGTTTCTGGGGCTGCACAGCTTCCAGCCGTCTCCGCCATGATGAACAGGCCGTTCCTCCTGGAGGCTCACCCTGCCTGCTCAGGCCGGCCTGAGCCTCAGAGCACACTCCCTCAGAAGCCTGTTCCTGCTCAGAATACACACTGTTGAGACACGTTGGTGCTGGGTCTGTGGGCTCGCCTTAGATGGCAGGGGCCCTCCCTCAGCTGGAATTGGTTTGGTTCTGTCTTAATGCTACAAGCGAAGCGCTGCAACTAGTGCTGTGCTGTGGGTTCTATGGTGCCGCTGGGAATGGGGCATGCCATGTAGTTGAGAACAGGCTCGTCTGAGAGGCATGGTATAGATTCTTTTGCACTGACCTGTGCCAGGCTGACCTGCTGAGCCGACTGTTGTCAAGAGGCACATGCTGTGTTCTGCTGAGGAAGGCATACCTTGTGATCCTCCGCAAAGCCTGTAGCCATCATGCTCAGCAGACCACGCAAGGCACTGGTCCCACAGCAGCTCCCCCAAATCACCTCCATTTTGCTGATAAACAGTAACTCAGTCTTCTACTAATGTATTAAGGAGCTAGAATGCCCCAAATATAATTAAAAGTAAGTTATGCTCATCTAATGAATAAAATGTTTTCCTTGCTGCCTCAATGTCATTCGATTCATTTTTCTGCCTAGTAACTGATAAAACTAGTAATTTACCAACCAGTCTTCCAGCTATTACTATAAATTAACTGGGTTCAAATGGCAGCCAAACAATTGATCTGTTATAAGTGGAGACATTTAAGTACAGTAAGCTGACTGAAATTAGCAGGTTCTGAGAGAAGCTGATTACATTTACATGAACAGCCAGCGACACCAAAGGAAACACAAAATTTGTTTTTAGAAGGTGAAGACCCACGTTGTAGGCAGTGACACCCGGTGCAAAAGAATTCGGGGGCAACTTGACTTGTGATTTATAAATTCTTGAGTGTGTTATCAGGACTCCTAGCAACTTGGTTTCTTTCCCTATATCAGTGGCAAATGATGCATATAATAATTAGTTGTAGGTATTCATAAGATATTGCTGATGTTATCATTCTAGGGGCCTACTTTCAGAACCACTGGTGGATGGTGCAAGATAAGCTTCAAAACACGTATTTTGGGATGATTACTTTAATTTTATATTTTTCCCTGACATGCCACATGAACAAAAACTATTTTAACTAAATATTGTTTAAAAATTGTTTAAAAACATGTTGGCTTCTACTGCCGATTTGAATTTAGTAAATGAAGTTCTATTTGATTTAAAATAACTTGACTAGAACTTTCATCTTTATCTGTTTAATAGTGGAGAGTTTATATTTCTCAAATATCTGCAAAAATATAAAACACCCCTTTTTAAAAAAAGCCATAAATTCTGATATTTGAACCTAAATAAATGATGACTCTCTTTCCATAAGACTTAAATGAGTAATTCTTCACAAAAGAAGCATTTGAAGTTGCCCCCAAAGACATTTTAAACAAGAAAACATTTATCATTTCATTTTCAGTTCTGCAAGACTAATGGCAATATTAATATCAGTCCCTAATCAACTCATGCTGATTTCTAATGTGCTGTGGACAGCTGCTCAACAGCTGCTGAGGTATCCTGAGGTGGCAAGTGGGGCGGGCCTGTGTGGTCTGCCTCTCCCTCACACTCATGCCTGTTCCTTCTGAGTGCAGCTAGATTGGCTGGAATTTGCTGCACCAAGATCTGTGGTAACAGCTAGGGAGGTAAACTTGTCACTTACTGTTCTGTGGACAGAGATTTGCAGGTGGAAAGTACAGAGAAGGAAGTGACGTCAGGCTCTTCAGGACTCCTCAGGAAGTCAGGAGCAAGTTCACTAAGCCAAATGTGAACAGCTGCAAAGACCCATGTCATCAAGGTCTGTATCCATCAGCTCTCTTGCTGCCAACTGTGTCCCCACAAAGATCTTTGTCAGGTGCCACAACTTGAGCTCTGCACAAAATGGCCGCCTGAGTCCACAAGTGGCACCGACAGCAGGAATTCTGGGAATCTGCTCTGCTCTGGCAAGATTCCCAGAGCTCTCCTGCTTCTTCAGCCTCATGTCTTACTCATCTAGAATGGAACTTCTGAAAACCACGGTGGTTTAGCTGACTCTAGTTATTGGTCCTCCAGTCTTCCTTGCCGTATAAGGGCTCCACTGACCTCTTGGCTTTGAGAGTTGAAAGGGCACTTCGACACCATCTCTGGCCAATGTTCTACCTAACGACTGACTCCCCTCAAAGCCACTTAGTGAACTAATGGTCTGTCCTCGGTGGGCCCAACATTCGGGACTGGAGCTCCCACCTGCCAAGCAGACTACTACTCTGGAAAGAGTGTTCCTCACGTATGGTGGCATGGTGGCCTTAGTGCAATTCCATTTGCCCTGGCTACAGCATCTGGAAGGTCACAGAATATAGTCTTGTTCATATGAGGATGCAGTGCCTGCCCTTCCCAAGATTTCTCTTCACCGGATGATGTATTCAGTTTGTCCTTCATGTGGACAGGAGTTCAGACCCCTCATCATCCTGCCACCCTGAAAATGTGGTGTCTTATGAGACTTTCGTTCTCTAGTTGTGACCTGATCTGACCATGGCAGAGCTCAGTGGGGCTTCCCTTCCCTTGTTGTAATGTCTATGCCTCTCAACATAACCCACAGACTTCAGTAGCTTTTCTGGCAATTACATCTCACTGTTAGTCTGCATTGAACTTTCAATTAATTAAAACTCTTAACTCAACCTCCTTCAACCTACTCTTAAATCTAGGTCTCTCAATTCTATGGAATCAAGTAATTTTTGGAACCAATGGGAGCATTTCATATTTTATCTTAACAATTTCCCATGAAACCAGCCTGTCAAGATTTTGAATCTCAATGCTGTTTTCCTCCTTTGCTGTCCCTCAAGCTCTGTAAATTTGCTAAGCGTGGTTTGGTTTTTCAATGTCATCAAAAACAACACACAATAGCGTAATGATTAAGAGAATGGATTCTGCAGTCAGATTGTTTAGTTTTGGACCTTGGCCCTAGTGCTTACTAGATTTATGTTATCTCAGGCGAGTCATTTGACCTCTCTGTGCCTCAGTTTCCTTGTCTGGACAGAGGAGATAACAATCACTTCTAAGTTGTTTTAGTCATCTATTGCTGTGTAACAAACCACCCCAAAACTTAGTGGCTTAAAACACAGTGATTTTTTTTCATTATTTCTCATGATTATGGGTCCCAGATATTTAGGCAGGGCTCAACTGGCAGTTCTTCTCCACCTGGCATGGTCCAGAGTCACTCACTCAGCTGCATTCAGCTGGTGGTTGGAATGAGCTAGAAGGTCCAAGAAGACCTCATTCGTTTGTCTGGGCCATGTGGTCTCTCTCCTCCACATGTTTCCTCATCATTCTTTGGTCCACCTAAGCATACTTACAGCATAGCAGCAGCTTCCCAGAGCAAAAGCAGAAACTCCTTGGCGTCTCAAAGACCAAACCTGGAACTTACACAGCATCACTTCTGTCTCCTTCAATTAGTCAAATAGTCACAAGGGCAGTTCAGGTGCAGAGGATGGGAAATAGACTCCACTTCTTATTGGGAGGAGGGGGGTGCATTTGTGTAGGAAGGGGAGGAATGGGTGGTGGCCATCCTCAGAGACAATGACATATCTTGTAGAGTTGCTGTGAGAATTACAGGAAATTAAAACATGCAAAGCACTTAGAAGCATGCCTGGCTCACAATGCATGTGTTAGCTTTTAGATTCAACCCCATGAAATAAGGCAGAGCCAAGATCAGGGCCATGCTGCATGCCACCTAGATACCTCTTGCTTGACTGAGCTGGAAGATTTGCTAAAACTTCATTTTGTACACAGTTTCATCCAGAGGGAAGGAAATGCCACTAGGGTATTGCTTATAAAACCTTACTCTCATGGCAGTCCTATACGGTAGGTGTAGTTATTCTCATCTCATAAAGAGGAAACTAGGATCAGAGAGGGAAATACATTTTCTGGTTGCTAGCCAGTAAGCAGTGAAGCCAAAATCCAGAAATCTGCCATTTTTCTCTATATGAGGGAGTCTGTAAAATGACTTGCTAGGTCCAGACACCAGGTGTCCACGGCAATCCTGACAGGCACTGGCCTGGACTCCTAATTGAAAACCTTAATGCAGGCCACACACAGGGCTGCTTTCAGGGAGCTCCTCAGGTTTGGGGGATCCCTGCTTTTTTAATTTGTCACCGGCATTTCTCATTTTATTTTAGAAGCCTTCTTATGCTTCTTGGAGGTATTCTATTTAGATTCCATTCCAAGGATTACACGAATCTTCTCTCTAAAAGCATTGACAACAGCACCACCACCAACCTCCATTTGTCCAACCTCTAGTGCAGTGGAGTCCCAGAATGCCACACCAAAAGTGGGAGCACAGGCCCAAATCTATAGCTGATAGATGGTATAGATGAGATTTGAACCAGGTTCCCTGATTCTAAGTATTATTTTCTTTCCATTATAGTATGCAAGCTTCCATTCCACCTTCCTAAGTATCACTTTCTCCATCTGTACAATGGAAATTAATTTTATCTGCCCTTATAAGGTGGTTGTGAGGCTCAAAGGAAACAGCGAATATTTGTTCAACAAGTATCTATTGAACTTCTACTACATGTTAGGCACGTTCTGGACACTGGAAACACAGAGGCAAATAAAAGAGACAAAATCCTGACCTTAATGCACTTACATTCTAATAGAGGAAGGCAGTCCAATAAACTCCTTGCCAACCATCACAATTTTTTGCACTTTACAAAAACAACAAAACCATCAGGCACTTTACAAAAACAATGAAATATTTTCCCACTGAGGATCTAACACAAGGCTGGGTCAGTGTTCACCCATTCATTCAACATATTTATTTTTCATTCATTCAATCATTCATTCATTCATCCATCCATTCAATTATTCATATAAGCATCAGATATTACTGAGCATCAATTTTGTGTCAGGCACTGTGCTAGGTGGTGGGAAAAGAGAAATGATAAGATAAACTGACAGTGTCACAGTGATCTGGAGACACGAAGACTGTGCCCCAATTGCAAGAAACAACATTTCACGGACAAGCTAAAATGGCATTCAAGAACAAGGCTCCTGGCTTTGGGTTCAAGATGGTGTAATAGGAAGATCCTGAACTCAGCTTCTCTCATTGACACCAAAACTACAACTACATATAGAACAGGTATCTCTGAGAATGACATGAAGACTAGCACAACAGAGTTTCTACAACTAAAGACATAAAGAAAACCACCCTGAGATGGGTAGGAAAGGCAGAGAGTTAATCTAGTCAGGACCCATCCTACCCCCCAACTCCTCATGTGGGAGGGATATTACAACCTTGGAGGTCCTCCCTAAAGAGTGAGGGGTCTGAGTCCAAGCCTGGGGGACCTGCACCAGGAAGAGGAGCCTCATAACATGTAGCTTTGAAAACCATCAGGACTTACATCTAGAAGAGCCAGGTGGCAATCACCCATTTGGAAGAGCAAAGGGCTGTAGGAAACCAAGGTTGGGCTCTTTCTAGGTCCCAGAGCAGAGGCATCAATTTGAAAAGTACCTGGGTTATATGTGAAGGTGATACACTGACTAATTTTAGGGTGTGTGCTTGAGGGGCAGGGATCTGTTGGAACTTTCACCAGAGACGGAGTGCTGGTGGGTGCCATTTTTCCCTTTCTTTGCTGTCCTTCATCCTATCTGGTCTGACACTGGCAGGCACCACTTCTGATGTTCTTCATTAGCCTTGCTAACACTGTTCACTCTATGGTGGCATTTCCCTGAGGACCCACCCCAGCTGGCACCCCTCCAAAGTGGCTCCTGCTCTGCCACATCTAGTTAGGTGGCCTCAGCTGGCACTGGTGCCCCCCCCAAAGCAGTCCTTGCCCTTCCACAGATGGCGGGCAGTCTCAGTCAGCACCAGTGCACAGCAGTGTGTCTGCAACAGTTGAGGCTGGGCCTCGCAGTCAGCCACACTGGAGGCCCATCCTGCACACCAGCAGCAGTTGCAGTCAAACCCACCAGCTAGCTGCACTGGGGTGGGGGGAGCTGCCCTGCACACCAGTGTACCCACAACAGTTGTGGCTAAGCCTCAAAGCCAGCAGGATCAGGGACCAGCTTTGTCTGCCAGTGCATCTGTAGTAGTTGTGTCCCAGCCACAACAAGAGGCCATACTAGTCCACACAGGGAATTCCTCTCGAGCACCTCCTCTGGTGACTGGGGGGATAGTACTACTGGGCCCCACAGGACACCTTCTACATAAGGCCACTTTTTCGAGATCAGGAGATGTAGCTGATCTACCTCATACATAGAAACAAACAAGCAAAATGAGGAGACAAGAAAATATGTTTCAAACAAAGAAAAAAAAAGAAAAACAATACAAAACCCCAGAAAAAGAACTAAACAAAATCGAGGTAAGCTGTCTACTAGGTAAAGAGTTAAAAGTGATAGTCATAAAGATGCTCATCAAACTCTGCAAAACAGTGGGTCAACTCAGTGAGAACTTCAACAAAGACATAAATAATATAAAAAAGAACCAATCAGAACTGAAGAATATAACAACTGAAATGAAAAGTATACTAGAGGGAATCAACAGCAGATCAGATGACACAGAAGAATGGATCAGCAACTGGGAAGACAGGATAGTGGCAATCACCCAATTGGAAGAGCTAAAAATAAACAAACAAACAAACAAATAAATAAAAAAAATGAGGATAGCATAGGAGACCTCTGAGACAACATCAAGTGTGTAAACATTCTCATCATAGGGGTCCTCGAAGGAGAAGATTGAGAGAAAGGAACAGAAAATCTGTTTGAAGAAACAATGGCTAAAAACTTCCCAAATCTGGTAAAGGAAAGAGACATCCAAGTTCAAGAAGCACAGAGAGTCCCAAACAAGATGAACCCAAATGGACCTACACCAAGACACAGCATAATTAAAATAACAAAAGTTGAAGATAAAGACAGAATCTTAAAAGCAGAAAGAGAAAAACAACTAGTTACATACAAGGGAACCTCCATAAGACTGTCAGTTGATTTTTCAGCAGAAACTTTTCAGCCAGAAGGGAGTAGCATGATATATTCAACATAATATAAGGAAAAACCTACAACCCAGGATACTCCACCCAGCAAGGTTATCATTCAGAATTAAAGGAGACAGTTTCCCAGACAAGCAAAAGCTAAAAGAGTTAATCACCATTAAACCAACATTACAAGAAATGTTAAAGGGAATTCTTCAGGCAGAAAAGAAAAGGCTAAAACTAGAGATAAGAAAATATATGCAAGAAAAGAAACTCACTACTAAAAGTAAACATAGTAAAGGTAGTAGACCAACCAGCATGAAAACAAAAATGGCAATAAGTATATAAGTATCAATAATTACTTTAAATGTAAATGGACTGAGTGCTCCATTCAAAAGACATAGGGTGGCTGAATGTATAAGAAAACAAAATGCACACATATGCTGCCTACAAGAGACCTGCTTCAGATCTAAAGACGCACAGACTGAAAGTGAAGGGACGGAAAATGAAACGAAAGTTGGGTAACAATACTTAGACAAAATATAGACTTTAAAACAAAGACTGTAACAAGAGACAAGGGTATGACATAATGATAAAGGAATCAATCCAACAAGAGGATATAATACTTGTAAATATGTATGCACCCAACATAGGAGCACCTAAATACATATAGTAAATATTAACAGACATAAATGGAAAGATTGACAGTAATACAACAATAGTAGGAGATTTAAATACCCCACTTACATCAATGGATAGATCACCCAGAGGAAATCAACCAGGAAACATTAGCCTTAAGTGACCTATTAGATCAGATGGACTTAATAGAGATGTACAGAACATTCCATCCAAAAACAGTAGAATACACATTTTTTTTCAAGTGCACATGAACATTCTCCAGGATGCATCACATGTAAAGCCACAAAACAAGTCTCAATAAATTTAAGAAGATTGAAATCATATCAAGCATGTTTTCTGAAACCAGAACATGGTTTTCATGAAACCAGAAATCACTTACAAGAGGAAAACTGGGAAAAACACACATGGAGGCTGAACAACATGCTATTAAATAGCAAATGGGTCTGTGAAGAAATCAGAGAAAATTAAAAAATACTGGAGACAAATGAAAATGGAAACAATGTTGCAAAATCTATGGGACATAGCAAAAAGCGTTCTAAAGGGGAAGTTTATAGTAATACAGGCCTAACTCAAGAATAAGAAAAATCTCAAATAATCTAATCTTACACCTAAAGGAACTAGAAAAAGAACAATTAAAACCCAAAGTTAGTAAAAGGAAGAAAATAATAAAGACCAGACCAGAAGTAAATGAAATTGAAGTTGGAGACCTCACTCTCCCTGATTTCAAACTCTACTACAAGGTTATAGTAATCAAAACAGTACGGTACTGGCACAAAAACACACATAGATCAATGGAACAGAATAGAGAACCCAGAAATAAATCCATGCTTATATAATCAATAAAATTAACAACAAAGTAGGCAAAAATATACAATGGGGAAAAGTCTTGAATAACTAGTGCTGGAAAAACTGGACAGCTACCTGCAAAAAAATAAAGCTGGACCACTTTCTTATCCAAAATGGATTAAAGACTTAAAGGTAAGACCTCAAAAATAAATTCAAATGGATTAAAGACTTAAAAGTAAGACCTGAAACCATAAAGATTCCTAGAAGAAAACATAGGCAGTAAACTCTTGGACATCATTCTTAGAAATATATTTTTGGATGTGTCTCCTCGGGCAAGGTCAACAAAATAAACAAATGGGACTACATTAGACAAAAAAGATTTTACACAACAAAGGAATCCATCAACAAAATGAAACAGCAACCTACTGAACGGGAGAAGATATTTGTAAATGATATATCTGATAAGGGATTAATATCCAAAATATATAAAGAACTCATACAATTCAACATCAAAAAAACAAACAATGCAATTCAAAAATGGGCAGAAGACCTAAATAGACATTTCTCCAAAAAAGACATGGTGATGATGAACAGACACATGAGAAGATGCTCAACTTCACTAACCATCAGGAATATGCAGGTAAAAACCAAAATGATACCTCACCTCACAACTGTCTGAATGGCTATCATCAAAAAGACAAGAAACAACAAGTATTGGCGAGGATGTAGAGGAAAGGGAACCCTTGTGCACTGCTGGTGGGATTGTAAATTGGAGCAGCCACTATGGAAATCATTATGAAGTCTCAAAAATTTAAAAATAGAACTACCATACAATTGAGCAATTCCAGTTCTGGGTGTGTATCCTAAGAAAACAAAACAACTAATTCAAAACGACATGTGCACCCCTATGTTCACCGCAGCATTATTTACAACAGCCAAGATATGGAAGCAACCTTGGTGTCCACTGATGGTTGAATGGATAAAGAAGATCTGGTACATATATACAATGGAATATTACTCAGCTATAAAAAAGAATGACATCTTGCCATTTATGACACATGGATGGACCTAGAGAATATTACACTAAATGAAATAAGTCAGAGAAAGACAAATACTGTATCATTTCACTTATATGTGCAATCTAAAAAACTAAACAAATGAACAAATAAATCAAAACAGACTGTAGATACGGAGAACAAACTGATAGTTGCTAGAGGGTTCGGCAGCAGAGGTATGGACAAAAAAGGTGAAGGGGATTAAGAGGTACAAACTTACAGTTATAACATAAATTAGTCACAGGGATGTAATGTACAGCATAAGGAATATAGTCAATATCGTAATAATTTTGTACGGTGTCAGATGGTTGCTAGACTTGTGGTGATCACTTTGTAAGGTATATAAATGTCAAATGACTATGTTGTACACCTGAAACTAATATAATATTGTCTGTCAACTATACTTTAATTAAAAGACACTTTATGTTAAAAAAAGATAGAGTGAGTTCCCACCTGAATGAAGTTTACTATTTAGAATGGAGAACAGACATTAAACTAAGTGTTGTAAAAGAACAGTAGCAATATCAACAGGATAATAATAATAATAATAATGACTTCTTGGCTGGTTTGAGTGACAGTTTATAATTTCTGAAGGGTGCTCAGTTAGTGTTTGCTAAATCAACTCCAGCTGAGTTGAATTGATGCGGTCTATAGGTGAAAGAGCATCTGTCACACAGGTTGGACTCTGATGAGGCTGAGGCATGTTAATTATGGCCCCAGATAATGCGGAGATAAGGGCCACGATGGGAGAGCCTGACCCACCACAATAAAGCAGAGTTATGAGGTTCTGTGGGCAGACGATAAGCAGCATCGTCACGCACTTCGTCAGACTTCAGGTGCTGTGGTAGCATACCCATTAACCCCGGCCTAATGCCAGCCCTCCAATTCCCTCATCTGAAAAATGGAGACAATGCAGGCACCTTCTCGAGGAACAAGGACCCAAAGAACCAGTTCATGACAGCACTGTTTTTTCTCCGATGTCCAAGTTTGGGAAACAACAGCCTGAGGAAAGGGATGACTGACTCCAGGCTCAAACATTGTTTGTGACCTTCAAGCTCCGGGGTCAGATGGCCTCTCTTTCCTCCCCTGTGGTTTCCTCATTCTTAAAGAGTTCTGGTTTCTGATTGTCCGATATTAATGGTCACTCCTAGAAGTGCATCTGCTTTCCCATCCATCTTGTCTTTCCTCCTCCCAATTCCAAGCTTTTACTCTAAATTAAATTAAACTTCAAATCAATCTTCTCTCCCACTACCATGCTTCCCATCACTTATTCTCTGGAAAAAATCAAAACAAAACCCAGCCTGTTCTCAAAGTGATTTTTAAATCTCCTTGGCTGCACCAGCCACACGGGGCATAGATCTGAGACGTCTGGAGGTTGTCCATTGACTTTTGTGCTCTCCCTAGTGCTGGCCTGGAATTTAGTTCTCCCATGTCTGCTGAATTAGCTGCCTCGGTCCATCTGTTTTGTAGCATCCAGATGTTGCTGCTGCTTCCCCTCCTGTCCTTTCCACCTAGGTGTAGTTACAACTTCAAAACACGGCTTTACTGCTCTTTACTGGGTTTGGTGGTTTTTAAATCTGTCATCCTTAACTGGAAGTTTGAATTTAAGTTTGGATTTTCTTATTAATTTAGGAGGTATTATGAAGTGTGTTTGTCTTTTATTTCTGCTTGTATAGATCTCTCTCTCTCTCTCTCTCTCTCTCTCTCTCTCTCTCTCTCTCGCATGCACACCCTCACTCTTTCATTTTGTTCTTAATTTCTAAGTCTGTTTTCTTTTTGCACTATTGTTAATGAATGTGTCTCCATGTCACTTTTTGGAAAAACTTTTGAAAAAGATCGAGAACAATGAGTATTATTTTTCTTTGTGTATCCTTCGAAGCTATGTATTAAGAGCATAAAAGTTCACAGCTGTTTCTGTTTTCTTGGCTGGTTGTTATTTTTCTTATGAAATATTTCTCTTTTGCTCTTATGACTTTGAATTCAATTTTATTTGGTTTTGATGTTGCTAAGTCTACTTTCTTTTTGCTTGCATTTGCTGGCTTACTTTTTTTGTCCATTGCTTTGTTTTTCAACCTTTTTGTTTATTGCTCTATCCTTTTGAAAGCCAATTTTTCATTTTCACTTTCTGTCTTTTAAGAGACAGATGAATCTGACATTTACTATGACAACTGAAATGTTTGTACGTATTCCTTGCTATCTAATTTATTTATTTTTCATTTTCTATTTGTCTCTCTCTCTTTTTTATTTTCCTTTCCCCTCATTTTCTTCCCATTTGTTGAAATGATCACATTTAACTTGTTACATTTTTTTTCTGTCTTACTTGTATGTTTTGGAAGTTACACTTTTCATTTCGCTTCTATTCCATGTCTATTCAAAGCCAAGAAACTCAAAAGTAAAGAACTGGTATAAGCATACTTAAAGTGAGTCCTCAAACAGTGGAAATGGACCAGGCTGTTCAATATAGAATGTGGCAGGAGTTCCATGGCCCAGGAAATATTTCAAGCAGAAGCTAAAACCACTAAGAAGAAAAATACCTGGAATCCTCTATTAGGGAAACTGCAAGTATCTGCTGGAGACTATCAGGGACATACCCTGGGAAAAGCTGGAGGGACAGGGGCACTCGCAGGCTCTGTTTGAAAGCACCTTCGCCTACTCGTTCCATCTGAACTTATGCAAGTCATTTCCTCTTCCTCCATCTCTACGCTCTATGTCTTCTGCTGACTCTCCCGCTGGTGAGAAGGGGGACGGCTTTGGAGAGAGAACAAGAGTGTGGACCGAGAGAGGTCCTTAGCATGTGTTATGAGCTCTGGGTAGCATCAAGGGTGGCTGGACATCCCTGCTGTGGACAATTACATCTGCTAGACAGATGACAGGCCATCTGTCAGGAGGGTGCTGACTGCCTGGGCACGTCTGTCACTGTAAACAGTAAGCAGGGCACATTTTTCTAGAACCAGATATTGAGAATTAGTCCATTACATGTGGTTCATGCAATTAAATGGAAGTTTGTGGGCTATTTTGCCAGCAGGCATGCAGGTTTGAGATCATACAATATAAGCTAAAGAAGTCACATCTGACTAACAGTCTCCTTGAGATTGGGGACCTGTGCAACTGCAGCGGCCATGCACTCAGGCTCTGCTAGGTGAATGATGGGAATGAATAATGTCCCAACAGGAGCTGGGAGTGTCAGCCAGTCTCAGAAAGCCAAAAGAGGAGCCCTGGGCATGATGCAGCCATCTCTTGGGAGATGCTGGATCCTTTCTGAGATCTGATGCCTCTCTGGGGCTTGTTTCCATTCCTTATAAAACCAGGGAAGCCGGACAAGATCAAGGTTTGCTAAAGTTTAGTTTATTTATATTCACCTTCCTGATTTTTGTCATACCCACCTCTTATTTCTACTATTATTTATGTAAAAGTTTTCCTTAAGCAGTCTCACTTATTATATTCTTTACTGTGGTAAAATATACATAATATAGAATTTACCATGTTAACCATGTTTAAGTGTACAGGTCAATGGCATTAAGTCCATTCACAGTGCTGTGCGACACATTTTATTTTTAACTTAGATATATTTCAGGAAGGAAAATGTGCTATCACTCTCATGAATGGAAACCAGCATTTCTTTCCATAAACAGAAGTTAACCATTAAAATAAACACAGGGAAGACAAAGTTACTCTCTTGTAGTGAATTACTGCTGTCACTGAAGGCTCTGAGATGAGGCCTGCTTTCCCCCACCACCCTCTAATTTTTTGTAACAGAAGATCCCAAGTATTGGAGAAGAGTTAAAGACATGCTAGCACCAAACTGACACCTTCCTCTTGGTATACTCAGAGGGATTGAAAGAGCGGTAAAGTTCGGAGGCATTTTCTCACTGATGTTCCAGGTACCTGTGCTCAGGTACCTCCTCCCACCTTGCCCATCACTCCTGCCCCCTTGTCCATTGTTGAGCACCCTCTGAGTCCCCCAGACCCCATCCCCGCACTGCGAGAACTGCTGAGATGAGCACAGGCTCCGCCCACCAAGGCTTTATGACACTTAACCTCAGATAAGGGATCTTTCTTTTCTTTCTATCTGGAGCAGTGACTAGGAGCATCCTTTGGGATGAGTCTACTTTTCCCAAGAGAAATGAGGGCCGCTCCCAGATGTCCTTTCTTTCTCTGAATCCCATGACAAGGACTAGATTGCCCAAGCCTGCAAGCCCAGCTGCCTTGGAAGGCAGCACATCATCATGGCGTGTGCACAGTCCAACAGTGACCAGGCCACACCACAGCAGAGTGAGGCGACGAGCTCTGAGTGAATGAACTTCATGTCATTTGGGTGGAAAGGCGGATGTGTTAAGCACCTGAGGTGGCTGTTACAGTGCTGGTGGAAACAGCAACCACTGAGAGGCAGAGGCATCCGATACAAGGGTTTCACAGGGAGCCAGATTTCAGTTGTAAGTTAGATTTATCTAGATACCCATTTCACTGGACAATGGAAGTAATGAAATATGTGTACCTGTGTCTCCTTAGAAGCACAAAGAGGCTGAAAAGAGCACAGGGAAGATTTGTTTTCTCAAGCTGTGCACAGGTGCTATCTATCAACCTCATAAGGAAACATGTTCATTACTGAAGCTGTGGATATGTTTGAGTATAATAGGCTGTGACACCAGGAACATAGGGGCTGAGAACAAAAATTACTTTGGAAACCCTGGTGAAGTGTCACTCTGAGTGGCGTCAGTGGCTTGGGGACTTGAGGGATGGAGGTCGTGAGAGGATCTCCTGGGCACAGTTAACCTTCCCTTGGAGTCCCCCGGGATGCCCACCACAGACCATGCGCTTCTCACCTGGGGCTTGGTCTCATCTTTGTCCTTGTAGTAGAAAAGCTGATCCCCACGCAGCACAAACCAGCGCTGCTGCCAGTTCTTCATGATGCTCCTCTGCTTCTTCAGCCAGCCCGCCTTCAGCACAGGGCCCAGCTTGCGGGGGCAGGGCAGCCGCCCGGGGCTCCGAGTCTGCTCCCCCATCACCAGACTTTTGGAGCGAGCTGGAAGTCAAGAACACATACAGTGAGCAGGAAGGATGCATGCCTGTTGTCAGTCCATGTCCCATCCTGGCATCCCGGCTGCCCTGTGACCAGTGCATGATCATGCTTGGCATACTTTCCCCTTGGGTTCAAAGGGGCATAGGCTGAAGCACCTCAGCAGCAACAGCCTAAGTTTATTCTATTCACCTGGGGTAGGTATATAGCCTGTCTGCCCGGTTAGTTCCTGCTATGTCTCTGGGATCCTAGGTTCTCCACTTCCCCAGGTTTGTTCATCCACTCATGCATCCATGCATGCGTTCACCCATGAATACACATATCTATTCTTCCATTTGTTCACGGTTCATTGATTTATTCATTCAACAACTACTTATTGAGGACCTACTAAGCATCAGCACTGTTCCAGGTGCTGGGGATAAAGCAGTGAAAAAAGAAACATAAGACTTCCAAGTGATGATGGCAGAGTAGGTAAACACTGTGCTCGATTCCTCCCACAACCACTTCAAAATTATAACTAAATTATAAAACAACTATCATTGAGAACCACATGAAGACTAGCTGAATAGAAGTCCTATAGCTAAGGATATAAAGAAGAAGCCACATCAAGACTGGTAGGAAGGGTGAAGATAAGGAATAGGCAGGCCCCTCACACATGGTGTGGTGATTCAGAATCAGGAGGGATATCGTGGCTGCTTAGGTCCTCCCTAGAGAAGTAATAGTTCCCAGTCCCACACCAGGCTCCCTAGTCCAGGATACTAGTGCTGGGAAAAAGAGTCTGCATAACATCTGGCTGTGAAAACCAGCTGGGATTGCGTCCAAATGAGATGGAAGACTGCTGGAGACCTTGGTACTGTAGGTCTTAAAGGGCCCATGCACAGACTCATTGTCTCAGAAACTCACTAACTCTGAGCTCCAGTGTGGGGGCAGTAGCTCAAAAAGCACCATGAATATATGGGGAGGAACTAAATTGACTAGCTTCAGGTAGAGGGCTGGAGGGGCAGGGGTTGGGATGAAAGTGCTGGCAGGTGCCATTGTTCCTTTGTTGAGCCCTTCCCCGACTCAGCCAGCAGGCACAGGTTGTTGTCAAATCTGAGCTCTCCATTAACCTAAGTCACACCACTTGCCCCACCCTGGTGATTCCCTGAGACTCTGCCACACCCAACTGGCATGCCAGGCTGAACTTCTTCTAGCAGGTCCTCCACACTAGCAGCCTGCCTCAGCTTTCACTGTGGAGTTTCCTAAAATCTCAGAAAGGTCCACAAACACCCCAAAAGCAGCATCTTGCCTCAGTGTTCACTGTACTCTTGCTTAACTACCTGAAGCCCGGTGCAAGTGGTGACCGGTCTCCAGTGGCATTGTAACTCCCATTAGGTAGCTGTGGGGACAGAGCAAGGAGTGCAGTTTCCAGGCTCTCGGCCTCACATGGAAAGGTGCTCACTCGGGTAATAAATGGCCATCAACTGTGATTGGATGGCAGTCAGCTGTGGCTAGTTGGCCATCAGCTGTAACCAGTGAGCCATTGCCCACTAATATAACTGCCATGGCTATGCTAGCAGCAAAATAGGGTCTGGCAAGAAGATGGTGGCTGAGCTAGCAAGCGTGAATTGCAGTTAGCATGGTGGATTGCAGTTAACAAGTGGGGTTGGTTGCTTGGCAGAGAAGCTAACGGCGGGTTGTGGATCGTGTGGCTCCTGCTTCCTGTGTCTCCAACCCAGCTGCCAGCGAGACTATAGTGGGTATGACTCCCAAATCTATGGCTCCGTGGGTGTTCCTTTTTGGCCTAACTATGTCCTGCGTTCTTATGTGAGGAGTGGGACCAGAGACCCCACATGACACCCTGCATGACAGTAGCCCAAGCCTGGCATAAGCTGTGGCAAGTCTTGTCTTAGAACATAGACTCAATTAAGTGGCCAGAAACCCAGCACAAGTGGAAACTAGCCTCAGCTCACATCATGGTGCCCATCAAAGGGTCCTAAGCCCAACAATAGTGGCAGCCAGCCTCAGTTCACAGAATAGCTTCTTCCAAGCACCACCAAGCCCAGCACAAGGAACTATAGATCACGTTGTAGCTTTTACTAGACAGACCCAAATCTAGCACAAGTTGGGGTTAAAACTGACTTGCATAGGAGCCCCTCACAATTGGCTCCAGAAACAAACAAACCTCGTGGCCAGGCCACATCAGAGCACCACCCAACCAGTTCCACAATGATACATCCAAAAGGTGGACTCAATAGGCACCAGAGCTCCACTAAAAAGACTCTCACTCCATGGGTCAGCCCCTGTACAACAGCTCATCTGCTGTAATCATGGCCAGTCTTTACAGCCAGCCAGTGTTAGGGTCAATCCCACCCACTGAAGTGCTAACAGCAATCAAGGCTCAACTACAACAGGAGGGCACACACAACCCACACAAGTGACACCCTGGAGCACCCAGCTCAGGTGACCAGGGAGACTGTACCACTGAGCCCTACAGGACACCTACTACATGAGGCCACTCTGCCAAGACCAGGAGATAAAGCAGATCTACCTAATATATAAAAACATATACAGGGAGACAGCCTAAGTAAGGAAACAAAGAAACATGGCTCTAGTGAAAGAACAGGACAAAACTCCAGAAATAAAAAACTAAAGAAAATGAAGACAAGCAATCTACCTAATGCAGAATTCAAAAAGCTGGTTATGAGGATGCTCAATGAACTTGGGGAAAGAATAGATGAATGCAGTGAGAACTTTAACAAAGAGATAGAAAACATAAAAATGGAGATAGAAAACAGGAAAACAACCAGTCAGAAATGAAGAATACAATAATTGGAATGATGACTATATTAGAGGGAATCAAAAGCAGATTGAATGAAGCAAAGGATCAAATCACATTCTGGATGATGAGGTAGCAGAAAACACCCAACAGAAACAGCAAAAAGAAAAAATAATCCAAAATAAACTAAGGATAGTTTAAGGGACCTTTGGGACACTATCAAGCATACCAACATTTGTGCATCATAGGGGTACCTGAAGGAGAAGAGGGACAGCAAGGAACTGAAAACCTATTTGAAGAAATAATGATGGAAAAATTCCCTAACCTGGCAAAGGAAATAGACATACAAGTCCAGGAGGCACAGAGAGTACCAAACAGGATGAACCCAAAGAGGTCCATACCAAGATACATCATAATTAAAATGTTAAAGGTTAAAGACAAAGAGAGAATCTTAAAAGTAGCAAAAGAAAAGCAGCTACTAATGTGCGAGAGAGCTCCCACAAAACTGTCAGCGGGCCTATAAAACTTTGCAAGTCAGAAGGAATTGGCACAAAATATTCAAAGTGATGAAAGGTAAAGACCTACAACCAAGAGTCCTCTATCCAGCAAAGCTATCATTTATAATTGAAGAAGAGGTATAGACCTTTCCAGATAAGAAAAAGATAAAGGAGTTCTACAGGAGTTCAATATCATTAAAGCAGCATTACAAGAATTGTTCAAGGAACTTCTTTAAAAAGAAAAAAAAATATGAATAAGAAATTATACGAAAGAAAAAAATTCTCACTGATAAAGGCAAATACTTAATAAAAGCAGTGGATCAACCAGCTATAAAATTAGTACAAAGATTAAAAGATGAAAGTAGGAGATCATGTGTAATTCAACAATAAATTAAAGAATACACACAAATACACACACAAAAGAAGTAAAAAAAATGACAAAAACATAAATGTGGAGGAAGTGATTAAAAATTGTAGTGATCTTAGAAGGTGTTTGAACGTAAGTGACCATCAACTTAAAATAGACTGCTACAGACATAGCTTGGTATATATGAAGCACATGGTAACAACAAACCAAAAATCTATAAGCAATATGCAAGAAATAAAGACAAAGTAATCCAATATGACACTATAGAAAATTATTGACATACAAGAGAAGAGAGCAAGAGAATAAGAAAGGGACAGAGAACTACAAAGCAATCAGAAAACAATAAAATAGCAGCAACTATATACCTGTCAATAATTACTTTAAATGTAAATGGACTAAATGTTCCGATCAAAGACATAAGGGGGGCTGAATGAAAAAAAACAAAAAAAAACCCTGTACATATGATGCCTACCAGTGACCCACTCCAGATTGAATAACACATACAGACTGAAAGTACAGGGATGGAAAAAGATATTTCACACAAATGAAAACTGAAAAAATCTGGGGTAACAATACTTACATCAGACAAAATAGACTTCAAAACAAGGGTTGTAACAAGAGACAAAGAAGGGCATTTCATAATGATAAAGAGGTCAATCCAACTAGAGTTTATAACTCTCACAATCATCTATGCATCCAACATAGAAGCATCTAAATATATGAAGCAAATATTTATGGGCGTAAATGTAGAGATTGACAGTAATACAGTCATAGCAGGTGACTTTAACACCCCATTGACATCAATGGATATATCATGCAGACAAAAAATCAACAAGGAAACCAGCCTTAAATGACACATTAGACCAGATGGTCTTAATTGATATTTTTAAGACTTTTCACTAACGAAAAGCAGCATATATACTCATTTCAAGTAAACATAGGACCTTTGCCAGATAGACCACATGTTAAGCCACAAAACAAGTCTTAGTAAATTTAAGAAGACTGAAATCATATCAAGTATCTTCTCTGACTACAATGGTGCAAAACAATTACAAGAAGAAAACTGAAAAACACACAAACACATGGAGGCTAAATAACTAGCTACTAAACAATGAATGGGTTAACAAAGAGACCAAGGAGGAAATCCAAAGATACCTTGAGACAAATGAAAATGAAAACACAGCAACACAAAAATCTATGGGACACAGCCACCGCAGTTTTAAGAGGGAAATTCATAGCAATACAGGCCTACCCCCCAGAACAAGACAAATCTCAAATAAAAAATCTAACCCTATACCGAAAGCAGCTAGAAAAATAAGTACAAACAAAGCCCAAAGTGAGTAGAATGAAAGCAATAATAAATATCACAGCAGAAATAAACAAATAGAGTCTAAAACAACACTACAGGGTGGCGTGTTTGCACAGTGGTTAGAACGCAGTGCTCATAACACCAAGGTCACCGGTTTGATTCCCACACGAGCCAGTAAGAGATAATGGCTTGAGCTTAGAGCTGACCCACTGGTGGGTGGCCAGTTGGCTCAGTGGTTAGAGTGCAGTGCTCATTAACACCAAGGTCGCTGGTTCGATTCCCATATGGGCCAGTGAACTGCGCCCTCTACAATTAGATTGAAAACAATGACTTGATCTAGAGCTGAGCTGCGACCCCCACAACTGGATTGAAAACAATGACTTGATATGGAGCTGATGAGTCCTGGAAAAACACACTGTTCCCAATATTCCCCAGTAAAAAAATTTAAAAAAATAAAAATAAAATAACAATACAAAAGATCAATGAAATTAAGAGCTGGTTCTTTGAAAAGACAAACAAAATTGATAAAATTTTAGCCAGACTCATCAAGAAAAAAAAAGAGAAAGGGCCCAAATAAATAAAATCAGAAATGGAGGAGGAGAATTGACAACTGACACCATAGAAATACAAAGAATTATCAGGAAATACTACAAGCAATTATATGCCAACAAATTGGACAACCTGGAAGAAATAGATACATTCTCAGAAACATACGATCTTCCAAGATTGAACCAGAATGAAACAGAAAACCTGAACAGACCTATAACTACTAATGAAATTGAATCAGTAATAAAAAAATCTCCCAAGAAAAGTCCTGGACCAGATGGCTTTGCAGGTGAATTTTACCAAACATTCAAAGAAGAATTAATGCCTATCCTCCTCAAGCTATTCAAAAAATTGAAGAGAAGGGAAGACTCCCAAACTCATTTTATGATGCCAGCATTACCATGATACAAAAAAAAAAAAAAAAAAAAAAAAAAAAAATATATATATATATATATATATATATACACACATACATATATACACACACACACATACATATACACATATATTCCAATACCCCTGGTACACATAGATGCAAAAATCCTCAACAAAATATTAGCATACAAAAGGGAGACCACTTTGTGGGAGGTGTAGCTGCCTGACCACTGCACTGTACACCTGAAGCTGAATAACAATGAATGTCAACTATAATTTAATATGTATATGGTCATAAGATGTGGAGTACAGCATAGGGAATACAGTCAATGGAATTATAACAGCTATATATGATGTCAGAGGGGTAGTAGATAGGGGCAGGGGGGTTATCACTTTGTGAGGGGTATAAATGTCTAACTATTACATTGTTTTGTACACCTGAAACAACCAAACAAAAAAAGGAGTTGTGGTGTATATACACAATGGAATACTATTCTGCCATAAGAAAAGATGAAATAGTGCCATTTGTGACAACATGGATGGATTTTGAGATTATTATGCTAAGTGAAATAAGTCAGAAAAATAAGTAGAGAACCATATGATTTCACTGATATGGGGGATATAAAACTGAAAACAACAAAAGAACAAGATAAACAAAAAAACAAAAACTCATAGACACAAACAATAGTTTACTGGTTACCAGAGGGTAAGGGGGGGAATAGGGTGGTAGATGAGGGTAAATATATATATAGCATGTATAATTGGTGATGGAAAGAGAACTGACTCTGGGTGGTGAACACAAAATGTGATATATATAGATGATGTATTGCAGAACTGTACACCTGAAATCTATGTAACTTTACTAACAATTGTCACCCCAATAAACTTTAATTAAAAATATTTTGAATATACTTCAACAAACAATTAAAAAATATATATTACCACACCAAATTCAGCAATAATTTAAAAGATCATACATCATGATCAAGTGGGATTTTTTCCCCAGGAGGTAAGGTTGGTTAAACATCCACAAATCAATTAAAGTGAAGGATAAAAATCATATCAACAAATGCAGAAAAAGCATTTGACAAAATCCAGCATCACTTATGATAAAAAAGACCCACAAAAAAACCTCACAGCAAAGTCACATATACAAAAGGAACATACACACCTCAACATAATAAAGGCCATAGATGACAAACCCAGAGCTAACATCATACTCAACAGGGAAAAGCTAAAAGCTTTTTCTTTAAGATCAGCAACAAAACAAGGATGTCTACTTTCACCACTTTTATTCAACATATTCCTGGAAGTCCTAGCCACAGCAATCAGACAAGAAAAAGAAATAAAAGGCATCCAAGTTGGAAAAGAAGAAGTAAAACTGTCATTATTTACACATGGCATGATACTATATATAGAGAACTCAAAAAATCCACCAAAAAACTATTAGAACTAATAAATAAATTCAGTATAGCACCAGGATACAAAATTAATATTAAAAAATCGGTGGCATTTTTATATACCAATAATGAACTATCAGAAAGAGATATTAAGAAAATAATCCATTTACAATTGCATTAAAAATATACATAGCAATAAATTTAACCAAGGAGGTCAAAGGCCTGTACTTGGAAAATTATAAGACATTGAAGAAAGAAATTGAAGAAGATACAAATAAATGGAAGCATATACCATGCTCACGGATTGGAAGAATTAACATTATTAAAAGGTTCATACTACTCAAAGCAATCTGTAGATTCAATGCAATCCCTATCAAAACACCAAAGGCATTTTTCACAGAACTAAAACAAATAATCCTAAAATTTATATGGAACCACAGGAGACCCCAAATAGTAAAAGCAATCTTGAGAAAGAAGAATAAAGTTGAAGATACCACGCTACCTAATATGAAACTATACTACAAGTCTATAGTAATCAAAACAACATGGTACTGGCATAAAAACAGACACATAGATCAATGGAACAGTACAGAGAGCCGAGAAATAAACCCATGACTACATGGTCATTTAATCTATGACAAAGGAGGCAAAAACATATAGTGGGGTAAAGACAGTCTATTCAATAAAAGGTGTTGGGGAAACTGGACAGATATATGCAAAAGAATGAAACTGGATCACTTTCTTACATCATATACAAAAATAAATTCAAAATGGATTAATGACTTAAATGTAAGACCTGAAACTATAAAACTCCTAGAAGAAAACATAATCAGTAAACTCTGTGACATTTCTCTTGGCAATATTTTTTTGGATATTTCTCCTCTGGCAAGGGAAACAAAGAAAAAAATGTAAATACAACAAATTAAAAATTTTCTGCACAGTGAAAGAAACCATCAACAAAATGAAAAGACAACCTGCTGAATGGGACAAGATACTTGTCAATGATACATCCAATAAGGGGTTAATATCCAAATTATATAAGGAACTCATACAACTTAACACCCCAAAACCAACATTCAGATTTTAAAAATGGGCAGAGGACCTGAATAGGTATTTCTCCAAAGAGGACATACACATGGCAAACAGACACATGGGAGATAATCATCAGAGAAATGCAAATTAAAACCACAATGAGATACCACCTCACACCTGTCAGAATTGCTATCATCAATAAAACAAACAAGTGCTGGTGAGGATGTGGAGAAAAGGGAAACCTTGTGCACCGTTGGTGGGATTGCATATTGGTGCAGCCACTATGGAAAACAGTATAGAGGTTCCTCAAAAAATTAAAAATAGAATTACCATATAATTCAGCAATTCCACTTCTGGGTGTTTATCCGAAGAAATCCAAAACTTTAATTCGAAAAGATATATGCACTCCTATGTTCATTGCAGCATTATTTACAGTAGCCAAGATATGTAAGTAACCTAAGTGTCCATCCACAGATGAATGGATAAAGAAGGTGTTTTACACACACACACACACACACACACACACACACACACACAAACACAATGGAATATTACTCAGCCATAAAAAGAATGACATCTTGCCATTTATGACAACATGGATGGACTTAGAGTGTATTATGTTAAGTGAAATAAGTCAGACAGAGAAAGACAAATACCATATGATTTCACTTACATGTGGAATCTAAAAAACAAAACACACAAAACAGAAACAAACTCAGATACAGAGAACAAACTGATGGTTAGCAGATGGGAAGGGGGTTGACGGGTTGGGTGAAAAAGTTGAAGGGATTAAGAAGTACAAAATGCCAGTTATAAAAACAGTCATGGGGTTGTAAAGTACAGCATAGGGAATATAGTCAGTAATATTGTAATAACTATTGATGGTGTCAAATGGGTACTAGACTTAATGGGGTGATCACTTCATAAGTTATATACGGTAAATGTCTAATCACTATGTTGTACTCCTGAAACCAATATAATGTTGTGTGTCAACTGTAATTGAAAAACAAAAAGTTATTTAAAAAAACACATAAAAATCTGGGTTCTGCTGGAGCTTACATTCTAGCAAGGTTCCTGTTATTCCGGCTCCAAGGGAAGTGGCCCCATCCAGAGCCCATCTCTGGTTTCTGTATGGCAACCCTCTCCTGGAGGCATCAGACCTAAGCATCCTTGCCCAGCTTCCCAAAGCCACCTTGCTGCTTTTGTGGATCCATTGTGGCAGGGTGGGCCTGGACAGCAGGGACTCTGCTTCAGCTCTTTGCGGTGATCTGTTGATGACTACCTGGCATGGCCATCTCTCTTACCTCAGAGCCTCTGAGTGCCGTGAGCCCTTCTGCCCCTCAGGCTCCCTCTTCTCCCAGCTGGCACCACTGACCAGCACTCTGCCCTTCATAACGATGACTGAGTTCTTGCCCCTCCTGTCCCTCTCTCCTTTCTCCCCCCCTCTTTCTCCTTTGTCCCGGGGAAGCTTTTCTACTCTTTCTGGCCAGTGTCAAGGATACTGCTGCAGTGATCACTAAGAGGGGCCATCGTGGACTTTGGAGGAACAAACTTGAGTCCTAATGTAATCATATTTGTAATTCTTAAGACCACAAATACTCACTTCTGATTGGAACACAGGGTCCCTGCGACCCAGTTATTATACTGTACCTGTCAGTGTGTGTGTGTGTGTGTGTGTGTGTGTGTGTGTGTGTGTGTGTGTGTAAGCTCTTCCCATTATACCAGTGACTGCAGTTCCCTGAGCCTGGCCTTTTCTTGGCCCTCGCAGTCCCACTGGCCTGGACCTTTCTTCCATCCCTCTCCCACTCAACCCCTGGCTTTGGCTGTCAGCTGAGCTCCTGCTCATCCTTCAAGATCTAACTCCACAGAACCTTCCTTCTGAATCTCCTGCAGATAGTCATTCCCTCCCCTACCAGGACACATGGCTGGTAGTACCTGTGTGGCTGTCTTCCTGCCCCTCTAGACGGAGGGGTGGGGATGAGAGAACAAGATGTCTCACCCAGTTTTACACGTGTGGCAGGGAATGGATGCAAGTCATGGTTGTCAAATGTCAGGCTACTTAGGCTTATTCTTATTTTTAGGCATGTCTGTTTCTTAACGACATTGAATGCAACGTGACACTTGGCTGGCATCTGAAGAGAACCTATAGTATGGTGACTGCTAGTTTTGCCTTTAGTGTTATATAGCTGGGATATAATCTCAAATCTACCACTTTTACATGAGCACAAAATACCGAGGCCATGCTTTGGGCCCTGCTCTGGAAGGAGTCGGCTCACTGACCACCGGGGGTTAAGGGAGGCACCCTCGCTTCCTTCTGGCACCCCGAGCAGCTGACTGCTCCGTGGGTACCACCCACCACAAGGTCCTTGCCTGCCCCACCTCGATTCCCGTTGCCATCCCTGGCTGTTGAATGTTCCAGCCCAGCTTCGGCTGTGCTTTGGCCCAGGGAGGAAGCAGGCTGTTTCCAGGCTCACCTGATTAACTAACGATTGGTTGGTGACCCCTAAGCGCAGTAGTTTTTCCCAGAGACCGAAGGAAAGCCAATCAGGGGAGTCAAGTCGGCTGGCAAGGCTCAGCTCCTCCTTCCAGGAAAGGGGCCCACCTCTGAACCCTGCACTGGGGTTGAGCTTCCCTTGTGTTTCTACTTACCAGCCAATCTACATCTTTGGTCCCCGTCTTTCTGCTGTTCCTGGTCCCCAAACATATTGTTGTGTCCCATATGAAAGTATACTGCCTTCCTTTATTTCTATGGCTGTTTACTATCCCTGTGAATTTCCTAAAGATTCCTTATTGCTGGGCACTGAAATTCTTTCAACGTTAGTTTTTCAATTAAAGTGACACTGGCTCCAGTGGAAGAAACACAGGCTTGTTTGGGACGATCGCCAGCTCTGTGGACTCTCTATGCCTGAGTCTGATGGTCAGCAAGCTGGGCCCGTTTGGGATGACAATACCTGACCCTGCAGGGCAAGCTGGAGGGGGACAGACGGCCACACCTGGCAGAGTGTTTGGCCGTACAGGTGCCCAGGAATGGGTTACCATGGCAATGAGGATTATAATGGAAACGGTGCAGTGGACGTGGCCATGGAGATCTGTTTCCTATGGAAAGATGTGTCCCCAGCAGTGGGCTCATGGGGCAGAAGGGACAGACTTTTCCATGGTTTTTGGCTCATTAGTGCCATTACACACTTCCTTCTAAAACTGGTGTGTGGCTATATTTCACCACAAAATTATACTAGTGTACCACTTTGTCCATAACCATCAACATGAAATATCATAATTTGAATACTCCTGCTCCATAATGTAGTGGGTATAAAATGACACTTAGTTACTGTCCAGCTCACCCTGTTATTAAATTACTAATCAGGTGGAACATCTCTGCATAGGCTCCCACTAACAGCATGAGGCGCTGGCTCACTCCCCATGCCGTTTAACGGATTACCCCTGGTGGGAAAGGCTGGGTGAGGGGGGGGGGCGGCAGGGGTCCCTGTAGGCCCACGGGCCACTTGGGCCCTCTTTCTGTTGAATGAGGCTCAGCCCTTCCCAGACGTCTGTCTGCAGGCCTGGAAAGGATGCCTTTTCATTTCCAGGGGCTGCAGCCCCGTGTCCAATGTCTGCATCGCACAACTCGAGCTGCTCTGCAATCTCAGTGGCCAGCCCTGGAGGAAGAAACACCCTGCACGGGCCAGGATGGGCTGAGCTGCTGGCAGGTGAGTGGGAGTCATGCCCGGTGGAACCTGTGAGCATCAGGAGGGACTTTTCAGCTCCTAGGACTGCACCTCCCCCTCCCATCTCAAGCTGACAAGGGGCTGGAGCAGGGCTGGATTCAACAGACAGCTACAGGTCCCTTTCCAGGGCCTGGGCCTGAGTTGGGCTCTGGGGACATGGAAATGATGATGAGATGAGGGTCACTATGATCCCCGTATTCTGGTGGAGTCTAATAGAGGATTAACAGGAAGAGGGGGCAGGTGTGTCCCCTTGGTGACTGAGTTTTCTTCTCTGGGTCTCAGTATCCTAATCGCTAAAATTCCTTTAATGGGTCAAGAAACGTACGGTAAAATTAAGTCATCAGGGTGGCCTAGTTTTTTGTTTTTTATGAGATTCCTAATATGAGCCTTAGCAGAAAGCTGCACCCCTGTGAGTGAAGACTGTTTGGAGTGGGTGGATTGGCTCAGGCCTCCACTGTCTATTCTCTTATTATCCTCTGCCTCTTCTCCAGGAATCTGCAAGGGCTGCTTAGAACCCTCCATCCTTCCATAGACCCTCTGGGGCTTCATAGAATGTTCTAGTACCACATCCCTGGTCCTATCTCTTGTCTTCTGTTATGACAGGGCCTGAAGTTGTTTCATTTGACAGATCATAGCTCTGCTAAGACCAGGGATGCCTCTGCTTTTCCTTTTGCGACCCCTATAGCATTCTGTACAGGGCTGGCACAGGAGCACCACAAAAACTGGGTGGCTCATTAGCATACCCGGCACCAACGAGTGCCAGGGAGCCCTCGGCCCTGCTCTGGCAATGTCTGCAGAGGTGCTCTCTGTCCAAGTGTGTCTGCTTAGGAAGCCAGGACCTCAGAGCACAGGACCCTGGACGCTGAGACCGGCAGAGAGTAGGTGCCCAGAATTCTTGTGCAGTAAATAAATAACCACAGGCGTGACTGGCCCACAGGTCCCTCAATATGGCAAAACAAAGAAGGGGGGACATTTCTGGGCCTGATCCCCAAGCCATGGGCACCACACTCCTGAGGGCTGCAGGTTTTGGGGAGCCCTGGGCAAGCAGGCTGGGCCGCCCTCAGGCAGGGAGCTGCAGCCAGTCTGTTTCCACCCTGCCCCCTCGGCTTGGCGCCCATGGAGGGGGAGGGGCCGGCTCCTGCTCCCCTCAGTTCACCAGGGAAGCACTTCCTGCACATGCTACTTAGGCTGCCAAAGCAGCCCAGGGTTTTCCCCAGCTGATCAATCACACACATATTACTTATACGCCCCACTGAGTGTCTTGAAATGAAAATAATCATTGTTATGATTTATTAATAACCCCTGTTCCTGTCCTCAGCATTTCCTGAATCAACTTATTCAGTTCTGGAAATATTTAAGCCAAAGTTTCATGTCAAACAGTTCTGACGTTCTAAGGCTCTACAGCCGAGTTTCTGGAGAGGGCCCAGAGGCAGGCCCAGGGAGGAGGGCGCAGGGCACTTCCACTGCGGGCTCCTCTGGTCACAAGCACAGCCTTTCACTCACTCATACCTTCCAAATCTACAGAACTCCACCAGGACAGTGCAGAACCCTGAGTCGTTCGTGTTCCCCGGCGCTCCCAGTCTGTCAGGGGAACTAAATCACAACGGAACAACCACACAGAGATGAAAGCCCAGGCCACGTGGACAGACAGAGGCTGCAGAAGTGCAAACGTAGATGCAGACTTTCTGCTGTCGACATCTGTGGGGCCACCAGAGGCGGGAGCGTCTGGGTTGAGCCTTGAAGGATGAACAGAATTTGGGCCGACCTCAGGAGAGGTGTGGCTCTGATTTGGGAGGAAGAAAGGAGCGTGGCATTTGCTATCTCTTGGCTCAAATCAGCACATGTGTGGGTTGACACTGTCACTTCCTGTCACTGACAAGCATCTTTTGAGACAGTGGCCCATAATCCCAGCCTCTCTTTCCTCAATCCGCCAGTACCTGCCAAGCCCTTGCATTTGGAAAGTTTCTCTTCTCTTGAAACTGCTCTGGTCAAATCTGGTTCTGGTTCTCAGCCTCCAATACCCCTTGGTGCTAAGACAAAGTTCCTCGCCCTCTTCTTGAAGCTCTTCCTCTCACAGCCCAGCTGCCTCATCTCTGTCCAGCCTGTTCTGGCCTCCATGTCCTCTGTTCTCCCCAAAAGTCCTGCTGTTGACCAGGAATGCCTCAGCTGCCCTTCATTCCATCATGAGTCCCACATCTTTATTTCTGCCCAGATCTCTGTCCAGAACTTCAGGCTCACATGTCAAACCATCTGCAGGACATCTCCACAGGGATGGTTCAGGGTCACCTAAGCCAATGCCGGCTCATCTCTCTCAAATGTGTTCCCCCACCGCCCTCATCCAGGGCTCACAGCCAACGTGCCTTGACGGCTTAGAGTTGTTTTGACAAATCTCTCCCCTTCAGGCCTTACAGTCCATTAGTTTCAAAATTCTGAAGATTCTCTCTGTACTTTTATTCCATTTTCATTTCTCGTTTACTGAATCAAGTCAAATTCTTATCATCCTTGCCTGGACTCCTTCCTCTTACCTCCTGCCCCTCACAGGAGCCTCCAAAAGAGATATGCAGCTGCCAAGGAAGTCTTTCTAAACACAGATCTAATCATTTTACTTCTTTTCTCAAAAGAAGTTACGGTATTTACCAACTACTATGTGCAGAGTACGGTCTACCCCCAGCCCGGCAGCGATGGTCCTTTCATGGGACAGCTCCACCAGCTGATCTGCACCCCTGGCCTCCACCCAGCTCAGGGCTGCCGGAGGCGGCTGTCTATTACACTACCTGGGGCCTTAGAAATGCTGCTCTCCACAGGTGCTGAATCAGACCTTCTGAGGGGAAGGACTTGGAATTTGGATTTTGAAGCAGCCCAAGTGATTCTGATAATCACTGTCCTCACCTCATCATCACACTTGACAATGTCCCATCACAATACCCTTTTGCTCATTCTCACTGTTCCAAGTCCTACCTTGCATTCAAGGTGTGGGTCCAGTTTCATCACCTCCATGTGGCCCTCCCAGAGTCCCTCCACTGAAATTAGTTTCTCTCACTTCAATTTCACCTTTAAATCAGCATGAATAACAGCCTGGCATATAATTGTGCAGTTCGAGTACAAGGACAGTGGAGTACAAGGGGACCCAACTCCCTCCTGAGAATTCTGTGTGCATGAGTGTATGTGTGTATGTGAGACAGAGTTGTGTGTATGCATGCATGCATGAGTGTATGTATACAAGTGTGTGAGTGTATGTGGAAGAGTGTACATGCATGTGTGTGAATGTGTACATGTTTATGAAATTTGTGCATGCATGAGTGTGTATATGCTTGCAAATGTGTGAGTGTGTATGCATGCATGAGTATGCAAGAGTGTATGGATGCATGAGTGTGTGATTATGAATGCAACAGCGTGTGAGGGTAGTTTGTGAGTGTAAGAGTGTGTGTACAAATGTGTGTTTGCAATAGAGTGAGTGTGTGTGTGCACGTGCACACCTGTACACACACACCTGCTCTGAGCAACCCTATGTTTGGAATGCGGGGTCTTGGTCTAGGCAGTCAGTTCTGTGGAGGGAGACCCTGATCCAGGGCCTGCTCACGCCTCCAGGAGCCCTGGAGGCCAGGGATCCTCATGTGGATGCCCAGATGTTGGGAAACTGGAGAACCCGATGGGGTCCGGGCAGACGGAGAGGCATGGGGTAGAGGGTAGGGTGCATCTCTGGGGGGGCCTCAGAGACACTTAGGAGGAGGGGGCTGATGATTGGCAGTATGTGGAGATAGGGACTGGAAGGGGGGCAGGACAGTGGTCAGAAGAGGAGGACACTGCAGGGCAATGAGGGGTTCAACTTGTCCACGTTGGATTTTTGTGGTCTCTCTGACATCTAAGGGGATGTGTCCAGGAGGGAGTCAGAGGTGGAGTCCGGCGTGTGGGGCGTGTGGGAGACAGAGCTGGGCTCAGGAGAGAGGGGGCTATGGATCAGTGGCCAGCACACAGGAAGCCTCAGTAAGGGTTTGTTGAGGGACAGTAATAATAGTAATAGGAGTTACTGTTCACCGAGGGATTGGACACTGCATGCTCTGTACTGGACTGAATGCTCCACACGGATTATTTCGTTTACTCCTCACAAGTGTCATTACTTCGGTTTTACAGACGTGCAAGCTGAGGTTTGGCGAGCTTTGTAAGCTGCCTGAGGCCACCACACTGCTAGCAAATGGCACAGCCTGTTTTTGAATTTGAATTCACCTTCCTGTAGTGCCTGTAACCCCTTCATGAAACTGCCAGACATCCATGAGATCTCTCAGGAGGCCTCTAGAGTGAGGAAAGAAGAGCACTGAAGCCAGAACCCCAGTAACTTGGCGGGAAGGAGGGGAAGATGTAGAACAGCTTGTGACCGACTCTGGGAGAAGCTGCCAGAGGGACGGGGGAACCACCAGGGAGAGAGTGCTTGGAAGACCCAGAGAGGCTTGTAAGAAAGAGAAGAGCACAGCCATGGCAGAGAGAGGTTTAAGGTCCCAGGTGGAGGGGTGGGGCAGAAACACCTACAAAGAGAGGGCCAAGCGTCCGTAGGGCATGTGGAGGACAGCCAGAGTGTGGAGAACTCTTCCAGGACTGGCCCCTGCAAAGCAGGGGAGAGAGAAGGAGGAGGGTCTGTGGAGTGAACTGTGAAATGGAGGGCAGGTTGTCCCTTATTAAGATATGGGGACCTGAGCCTGTTAATAGCTGACAGGTGAGGGCCTTTGGGCTGGGAGAGGTGAGGCGATGAGCCAGGGAGGGGCCTGGAGGGTCCAGGAACTGACAAATGTGGGACATGGGCTTAGGTGGCAGTGTTATCCTGGAACAGCAAGATGGCATCTTGGGCTGTGGCCGGAAGCAGGGAACACAGATGAACATGGACAGGGGTCCTATAGTGGTGATGCAGTCTCCCCCTTGCTCTGGGGTACCTGGCAATTGGGGCCTTACCTGCTGGGGGTTAGAGAACCTACCTGTACCAACCTCACCCAACCCCCACCCCCTTCTCTCTGCTCCTGGCCATGACTGTGCCCTCTCGCCACCACTCTATGTTGCTGCCACTTGTGTCTATGCCAGGATGCCACAAACCCTTCGGGTGCCCTGGCCCAAACTGTGCTGGTCATTGTGAGCCCTACCATGTGGCCTGGCAAGAGAGGAGGTGGGGCTCTGAGCTTTCTCAGCCAGCAGGTGTTAGCAGACTTGGCTCTCATTGCATTAGCACTGGCCCCGCCTTCCTAGAAAAGCGGCCTGAGATGGGCCAAGATGGGAGAAAGAAGAAACTCAATGCACGAGTTTCTCAGGCGAGGGTGGGGTGGGTGGGCAGTGGACAGGATGGACGAGCTCAAGTGCCTGTGAAGGCCAGACCTGGAAGTTGGGGCCAGGCAGCTGACATAAGTAATTTCACTTATTCCTCAGAATGACCCTGATTTCTCAAGATGTTCTGACTGAGACTCAGAGGAGGGAAGCAGCTTACTCAAGGCCACAAATGTTATTGTTATGTGGTGGAGGCAGCATTCAGACCCAGTCAGTCCTGGTCAGTGTGGATGCTACAACTCTTCCCAAGTAGGACTGGGCCTGAGTGGCCCCTAAGTGCTTCAGGTCAGTGGTGCCAGGGAGGAAGGAGAAAAACCAGCTTAAACAGGAGAGTTTTCACGTGTTGGCAAGATGACAGCTTGGTTTCTGTCTGTCCAAGGGCTGCCCCAGATGAAAATATAAGTCAACTCAAACTCCAGAGGTCAGAACCCAGGGCAGAGGAAATGGAATTCAAGTACCCAAAGGTTTATTCATTACTAGAGAAGGGCAAAGGGCTATGTAGCATCAAGGCGTTGCCAAGGCAACATGAGATACAGGGCCAGCACAGGAGACACTGGCTGATTCACACTATTTTCTTATTAAGGAAGCAGGCATCTTTCATTTCTCAGAGTTGAAGAAATTAAAGAAATGAATAGGCAATGTACGTAAGAGGAAGTAGAGATAGCCAAAAAGATGTATAGAGATGCCAAACATCAATAATAACTGGGGAAATACAAATTATAGCTATAACATGATACAGCACTGTGTACCCTTTAGACAGGCACATTTTTTGAAGTTTGGTAATATTATGTGTTGGTGAGGTTATGAGTAATTACAAGCCAGTATGTAGAGGGCAATTGGGCTGTATTTATTAAAATAAAAAACATGCATACTTTACACCCCAGCAATTCTGCTCGCCTGTCTCCTGCAGAAAGAACAATAAGGGTATAGGTGGTCATACACAAGGACGTCCTGGGAGCGCTCTGTGTGATCCCTAAAAATAGGAAAAACCCAAATCCCAACAATAGGTCAATAGCTAAATAAACTGTGCTATATTCACATTATAGGACACTCTGCAGAAATGAAAAAGAATGAGATGAATGTATATGCTAATACAGTTAGCTCCCCTTTGTAACAAACACCTCAGAAGAGGCGTCTTCACTCCCTTTCTCCAATCCTTCCACTATTCTTTTTTGGTAGTAAAATATACATCACATGACATTTACCATTTTAACCATTTTTAAATGTAGGGCGAAGAGCCATTCGGTATCTTCACAGTGCTGTGCACCATCTCCACCATCCACCGCCAGAGAGTCTTCACCATCCCGGCTGCCTCCTGCTGTCTTTTGAATCCCTCCTCCCCCCAGTGAGGCTCCCCTACCTCTGTCCCATCCAAACTGCTCTTATCAAGGCCATCAATGACCTCACGCTGCTCAATCCAGTCCTCCCATTCTTGGCCTCCTCGCAGCACTTGACTGAGTGGGTTCTCCCTCCTCCAGTACCATTTCTACCCTTAAGTTCCAAGACCACTCTCTCCTGCCCCTCCCTTTCTCACTGGCCACTGCTCAGTCTCCTCATCTTCCTTGCCTCTTGGCATCCAGGGCTAGTCCTTGGACCCCATTTCTACCCACACGCATTGTCTCTGTGATCTCCTGTGTCATGGATTTAAATGCCCTCACAGTGCAGAAGGCGCCTGAGACCCAATGTCCATTACACTATCCACCTGCACCTCCAATGTCTCCCGTCTGAAACTGAACTCCCCGTCTCCCCCCACCCCGAAACCTACTCCCCCATCTGTCCGTGGAAACACTACCCTCGGCCCAGCGCCATCATTTCTCCCCTGAATTACTTCCATAGACTCTTCTTCAGTCTCCACTCTGCCACCTCTCTTTAGTCTCTTTACAGAGCAGCCAGAGAGGTCCTAACGATGAGGGTTAGAGCCTGCTGCTCCCTGCAGGACTCCCCTTCCTGCTCTGCATAAATGTGGGCCATCACTACAGCCTCCAGGCATCCTCAGGACTGGAACATGTGACCTCTTGCACCAACTTGGGCTTCCCCAGTCCTGGTCACACTGGCCTCTGCAGTCCCTCAAACAGGCCAGCCATGCGCCTGCCACCTGGCTCTGTACCTGCTGTCGTTCCCTGTCCCAGAAGCGTCTCCTCAGCCCCTTCATTCTTTACTCAAATGCCGTCTTCTCAACAAGGCCTTTCCTGATCAGCCTTTTAAAGATGTGCCACCAATACTCCTATCTCCTCTTTTTTGCTTTAACAATTATGTAAATTCTATTATAGTGGTGGAAGAAAGTGAGCTGCAGAACAATTCACAAAATATAAAACCATGTAAACAGGGAAGAACAATACAATACCCAAATGAAGACACCATGCATTCTTGGGGTGCATGCATTTGCACAGAAAGAACACCACTAACAGTGGTGATATTCATGAGAGGGCAGACTGAGCTGTAATATAGTGCATTTCATACAGGGAATGAATGCAGTGTTGCTCATGTAAATCAAAACAAAAACTTTAAAGTGGAATGGAGCTGGATCCCTTAGGAGATCTAAAATAGCAATGAAAATATCACACGTTCAATAAATGTTTATGAGTAAAAATCATCACGCTATGCTGTGGACACAACACAAGCCAGACAGGCCCAGCCTCTGCCTGCTCAGAGATTCCAGGTCCATCTGTGCCCTTCCGAGGGGGCCAGGTCAGGGGCCCCCTCTCCGAAGCTGAGCCCCTCCTGTGGGTCTGAGTCCACTCCAGACTCAAGTCCGGAGGGGCTCAGCAAGGGTGTGCAGTCCTGGCCCCCACTGCGAGCAACAGCAAGAGGACCTGACAGCCGCTGAAGCTTAGAAATTGCCGAGAACACATCACAGATACCTTACCCGATGGATCATGGGGGGTTTGCCCCAATTCCCTTGGATCCCTTTTTCCTGTTTGTATGTCCCTCCACTCTGCCCCATGTCACTTTGAACAGCTTACCCTGCAGTGGTTTTTAAGGACTGCTGAGTGTTTTGGAAGACTGCCCTTGGGCAATTGGAGCCCATTGTGAGCAGGCACTGGCAGAACTGGAAGTGCCTAGGAATTTACATCCTACCCCTACCCCCTTAGCCCTTAGCCAAAGACTCCCAGGAACGGGAGCCTGAAAGCCCCTGCAGCCTGCTTTCTAGTTGGAAACCACTCGGAGGGGGAAGGAGGTGGAAGTTACACTTCAAAGTCCCCCCATGGTTCAGGCTGAGATTTCCCTTTATTGGGCTTTGCACCCCAACTTGGCTCTCTTCTGTCCTGTTCTCCCAAGCCCTCACTAATATCCCCTGGAGGCACCTCTTTAACATTACTGCATGGAAATCCTCATCTTAGGGTCTGCTTAGGAGAATGCTAACACACCTGATTGTTTTCAGGGCCTTTTGAATAGGCTGTGGCAGCACTGGCCTTGGGAAGCCACAGGGGCATGTGGCCCTGTCTGTGCTCTCTGGGGTCAGGCACCCTGCAGCGGGCTGGGGTGTTTTTCTATCTGTAGCTCTGTAAGTGCAGCCCCAGAGCGCAGAGGAGTGGCTGCACATGGGCTAAAACACAATTGATTTATAAAAGTCAATGGGATTTTAAAGCTGAGCTGGGAAATAGCAAGATGATTCTCAGAGCCGAATTGATTTAAAGGGTAAGAATTAAGGTTGAAAGATTGATTGAGAAGAGAGAGGTGAGGTAATGGAAGGGGCACTCTAGAGGGGGCTGGACAAAATGGTTTCATCAACTTAATGCAATTTGCAGCCAAGGGCGAGGGGGCCTGGTTAGGTTCCACGCTGTCCTGGGAATACTGTACGAGCCTCGGATGACTTATTACATGATAGTTCCTGAGTGCCCCCTACCACATACTGGGGGTGCCAAAAAATGTATATCCATTAAAGTGTGTATATACCCTCTGTATATATAGTATATGTATATATAATTTAAACTTGTTATTTAGCTTCTTTCTGTGCTCCATTTGGTCATCTGTTCTTTGCTGGGTCCCCCATCCGAGGATAATCAGTGGGGCTCCCCTAATGGGTATCACCTCAGGGCCTGGCAGACAAAAGACAACAAGGGCACAACCTACTCCCCTGGAAGTAAAAAGTGCTGCTTCTAAAACAGTGCTAAGGTAGTCTAGAAAGTTTGGATTTTTTTCATAATGATTATTTTAATGACTTAAAAACATCAATATAAAATATTACATTCTTCAGCTATTTTCATTGGCTTTTCCTGGGTCTGCCTCCTGGCTCAGCTGGTGCGATTCTTCTGCAGACACCCAAACTGCTTGACCTGTACTCCCCAGTGAACAGCCCAGATTCAACTGCACGTAGTGTTCATGCATCCATTCTTGTTGCTCACGGGGCCTCCTGTGCATTCACCCTGTGCTAGCCACTGGCACATGCACAGGAAAGGACCATGCCTGCCCTAGCAGAGGTAAAGAGGGAGCAGAGACACCCAAATACAAGAGGCTGTCATCATGGCAAGTATAAGGGGAAATGGGAGCATGACGACAGCACCAAGGAAGGCAGTCACGGAGGCTGGGAGGCCAGTGGTGAGGCTGAGGCTGGAAGAAAGGAGAGCGAGCCATTACAGGGATCAGGTAATGCCACCCCAAATATGCCACTTTGGCCTATGGATTATTTTAAGCTGTAGGCAACTGAGAAACAGTAAGCACAGGAGGAGCATTCTGCCCTCCCTTTCTCCCTAAAAGCAGTGCATAAATTTCCCTTTGTAATGGTGCCTCCCCTCTCCTGTACCAGGAAGAGGACAGTGAAATTCGTATTGTTGGAGTCAGGTCTGAGTCTGCACTAACTGTACTAACCCCCCTTGTTTACCAGACATTTCCTAGTCACCTTCACACAATTTACTGCCCCTAGCTTTGACTTCCTCTGGGGTTTTACCTCTTTTCTGTGACGTCTCCTTCCCCCTCAAAAAACTATCAATAAAATTTATGTCTTTCCTTCTGTTAATCTGTCTTTTATAATTTGTAGGCCTCAGGCTTAGAATTTAAGAGGAAAATTTTCCCTCCCCTGCACTACGGCAGGTTTGGGGGAGAAGGGGTGTGCTCAGCAGGGGTTACAGGAAGATGTGCAGGGTGAGAGCCTGGGGTCAGAACCAGGAAGTCGGGCTCCCAGGCCCTTATCCCCGATGCTCACAGGACCCAGGTCCTGCCCTAGAACAGACCACACCTTAACACCTCCCTACTAAGACTAATGACAAATGCCCTCCTCTGAGAAAGACAAGCTTGATGGACTTCCTCACACTTCTGTCTACAGGCCGGATCTGCAACCATCAGCCCACGGCAGCATCCGTGGTTGCACCTCCTCGGAAGAGGCTGCTTTAGCCATCATTGACATGGGTATGAAGTTCAATGATGAGAAGGCCTCTGTGAGCCTGTGTACAGCCAGGGCTCCAGCTTCACCTCCCAGTCATACCACACATCTCCCTTTTTCCAAACCAGTGACCAGTCCCCACGTGGGCCATTCTGTGCTATACTACTGCACTTTGTGCTTGCGGCCCGATGAGCCCTGACTCACTCCTGAAGCATCAGCGCATCTGTTTCCTATGAGGTGAAGCCTTCTTTAGTACGTTCCCAAAGCAGAGGGGTTGACTTCCATCCATTATGCTGCCCCTGTAATTGTGCACAGACCTCTAGCCGGACATACGACTCTATGCTGTACTGATTCGTGTGCTTGCTATGGCCACGGAAGGTGCCCTCCTCACACTTGAATACCTAGAATGTAGAACAGAGACTCTCAAAAAATGCTTGCTGAATGAATGAATGAACACGAGACAGGAATCCTCAAGTTCCAAGAAGATGGGAAAGAAGATTGTGCCTCTGTAGGTGATCTTGGTTTGGAAGGACTCTGCCTCCAGGATTTCTCCTACCCATGACCGTTTCCACACGATAAGAAGGTGAAAGGGCATGAGATCACTGTTTCTATGATCAGAGACATGGCCAGCAGGAGACTCAAAACAGACGTACTTTAATTCTCCTTGTTTAGTGGTGGGTGTGGAGAGGCCGCATGAGGTCACGAAAGGAGCACAGGATTTGGAGGCCCCAGGCCATTTAGCCTCTTGGAGCCTCAGATTTCCACATAAAATGGGAGCAAGACGCAAATTCTACCTACTTCCTAAACTAAGGTGAAATGAACGACACTTTGAAAGTGCTTAGTAAAACGAACAGTGCTGAGTGAATGTGGTTAATACTGCTTCTCATTGCCACAAGCTGAGCCCCTTGGAAGCCCCTCTTCCCTCTCCTGGACTCTACTGGACCTTGACCGGAGCAGCTGGCCCTGGGCTCGCCGCCTCTGCTCCTGCTCAGATTAGCAGGCCTCTCACCAGAAGCCTGGGATCGGTGGAGTCGATGTAATTCAATATTGATTATAAATTCCGTTTCTGCCTGCCTACGAGCCATTAGCTTCGATCAGTTCTCCACTCTTGGTTAAGTAATCATTGAGGCTGTCGACACTTTGGCAGAGTCAGGACGGGTACCTGGCTGTCTTGGGCAGGAGGGGGCGGCAAGGTACCCTCCCGGCCCAAGCCTAACACAGTTTAGGCTTGTCTTGCAAATAAGTCATTTATTCCCACCTTCAAGTAAGATCATGGCCAATTCTCCAGTTCTCTGCAGCCAGCAGTCCAGGCTGGAGCTCCCTTAGTCCAGCATCTGGTAGTGCCTTGTGTCCCAGGTGTTGAAGGGTGATGAACTTTGGTCACCTTCTACGGGAAGAACTCAGTTTTCCCATCAGCTGGTATCTGGGACGAGAGGCAGGAGGAGGGAGGGGGCTTCTCAGTGCGTCTCCAAAACACTAACTGCCACCTTCATCTCCTGGCACATAGGCCTTGGGCAACCACAGACAGACTGTCAGTCTGGGGACCGGGGCCACATACAGAGGCAGGGAACCTGGCCGGCAGCTGCTGAGAGCTCTCCGTGGATGTGCTCTGATGATGGCCCCGTTGTCCCATCATGGCCTCTGCAGATCACAGATGGGAAACAGCATGGCTCCCACAGCATCTCCTCAACATCCCTGACCTCAGGGTCACACCCTATATACCCACTGCCCACATTTCAGCCTGCATCATTGTCTAATGCTCCATCCAGCCATGTCACTCCCCTGCTTAGAGCCGTACCTACATGTGGGCCAGGTCTATTCCCTGGCCGCGTTGCCTTGTCCCCCTACTGTTTTCCTGCATCACAGCCACACCCAGCGGCTCAGTCATGCCCTGCGCATATGCCTCTGGGTCTTGACACACAAAGCTTTCTCCCCTGAAATGGCTTTCTTCTCCTGATGCCTAGATAGGTCCTGGTGTGTAAACAAGAAAGTGCAATGATGTTCAAGAGCCTTAGGGTTTTAAATCCCTGCACTGCCACTCCTGGTTGGGTACACTTCTTGGCTGACAAACTCTTTAATCTCTCTGGCACTTATTTTCCTCATCTGAAAAATGGGCAACAGTGGTTTCTTTCTCAAGATTAGAGGAGATTATATACATGGTAGGTGTAACAGGACATTTAAATGGAAGCTCCAACACAGCGCTAGGACACGAGGACAAAGAGGTGATCTAAAGTGAGGCCCAGACCAAAAAACACACTTTCAAAGAGGTGGGTGAAAATCAGTTATGCAGCCAGGCATGGACGTGGAAATACTGAACTGGTCTTGTGTTTTGCAAATGAAAGCGACTCGAGGGCATTTCATTATCCAGGAGTGCCCAGCATTGTCACGAAGACCTGCCAGGCAGGGACAGGGGAAGGCCTGGCCCACTGGGACAGTGGAGGGCACAAATGAAGTTGCTTCATGAATTGCATTTGTTGTAAAGCATTGTTACCTAAGTTCAATAGATGTGAGCTATGGTTACTGCTATGATTAAATATTTGGTCAGTGCATGAGTGATTGTTGTATGTTATCTGACGCTTGATGCAAGTGAGGAGGTGAAGGTATCTGCGTGTGCAGTATTCAAGCTGGCAAATTTTGTCAGAAATGCAGTGAGTTGAAATAAACAGCAGCCAAAGCTTGGGTTTCTCAGTATTACCAGGTGGCGGGGGCCAGGTCTGCCTGAGCCCACCACACACCCTGATACCTATGGCCAGCACTGCAGGCACTCCCTCCCGTGGGCACCTGCAGAGGTGCTCACCCTGCTTGTCCCATCTAATTCTGACTCACTCTCCTTTCCTACTAGCCTGCTGCATAGCCAGGCTGCCTTTCAGATAAACAAATCTGAGGTGAAGCAGGACAGAGCGGAGGGCATAAAAAGGTGGGGTTAGTCACCTTCTGTTTCTGCCTCTGTACCTCGTGATGGCCTCGTGAACACATGCCCATGGAGGCAGGTGCTTGAGAGGAATCAGACATCCTGCCTCACTGGAGCCTAAGTCACGCAGGGACACCATCGAGCCTTCCCAGCCACTGGACAGGGCTGCGTTTGGAGGGAAAGTCTTCTCAGACCTCAGAGTCCGATGTTTAAGCTGCTTCCAACCTTATGGTAGTGTGATTTTGGGCGTTTTACTTAAATTACTCTGCCTTCACTTTCTCCCTTGTCTCACAACAATGGTATAAGGATTAAATGGGGTTTGTACATGTCAATGGAGGATCCAGTCCGCTTCTGGCACATTCCAGCTATCTTCTCACTTTCCTTCCCTAAAGAATGTTAGTACTGAGAGTCATACTGTATGATTCCATTTACATGAAATTTAAGAACAGGCAACACTACTCTGTGGTGAGAGAAATCAGAAGAGTATGAGTCTGGTTGTGAGGAGGGCCTGGACAGGATGGAACTTTCAGGGGTTACAGGAAACGCTCTGTATCTTGATCTGGGTGGCGGTCATTGAGCTGTACACTTATGATTTGTGCACTTTACTCTATGTAAATTATGCCTCCAGTAACAAAATAAGACAAAAATATTAGAAATGAACAATGAAAATGCTAGAATGAACAGTACTGATAAAAATCAGGGTGCAATGTACTATGAAGCCACTGTTGTTCGAAGATCCCCAAATCAGGAATTTGTATTTCCTCTGATCAGGTCCCTGGGACTTGTCCCAGACATTTTGCTGATCTGAGGGCCTCTGCAATTTCATTTCAGTTCTGAGCAAACTTCTAGAAGGGAGAGAAAGGACAGAGTTCAGTAGTCTGTGGGCTAGAAGGCCTGGCCAGTGGTGGAAGACGTCCAGCTTGGGGACTGGAGCCCCCAGGGAAGGTATTAGCTCTAAGCAGTGGCACCAGAGTCTGGCCTGGCGTAAGGGGATCACTGGGGGAGTCTCCTATGGCCTTCCTTCTCCACCACAGCTCCTGTCTGTCAGGCCTCCAGTCCCTGCTTCCACCCTCCAGGGACTGTCCTCATATCTCACCTCTTAGTATACCTCACTGACCCCTCTTCTAGCCCTGGGTCCTCTCTCTGAATTTCAGGCAAAGCCAGATGCTGTATCACCTAAGTAGTGTACTGCGCCTTGCTGTCCTGCTGTCAGGGCCCCAGCGGTGGTCTTAGGGAGCCCTCAGTGTACCTGGCAAGCCTGGGCAGGGGCAGCATGGCCACACCACTCAGAACCAAGTAATCAGAGATCCGTGAACGCCCATGGTCACCCCTTAAGAGCAGAAACTTCCCTCTGAACAATCCTCCAGTTTGACCTGGCAACAGGTCACATGACCTCTAGGCTATCATTCCTTAAGCACAGATCCAGCAGTCCTGCATGCCTCACGGTGAAACCTGGCTGTCTCCTTTCCTTCCACCCTTTATTCTCCATCCCCAGAGGCAGCCACTTTCAACTGTGTTAGTTGGTTCCTTTGGCATTTACCTCCACATTTCTAACCAGTATTTATTTATTGCTACTTCTTTGTTTTCTTCCTGATTCTCTGCCATCTAGTTAATTAACACATCCATCATCTCACATATTTATCTTATTATTGTTATTATTTTTTGGTGAGAACACTTAAGTTCTCCTCTCTTAGCAAATTTCACTTATACAATACAGTGTCATCAACTGTGTCACTATGTCTTACATCATTAGATCCTCAGAACTTATTCATCTTATAGATGAAAATTTGTGCCCTTTTACGAACCTCTCCCTGCTTCCCCATCCCCCACCCCCGACAACCACTTTTCTATTCCTCATTTTCATCAGTTTGCCTTTTTTGTTTTTGTTTGTTTGTTTTTAGATTCCACATTTAAGAGATATATGCAATATTTGTCTTTCTCTGTTTGGCTTATTTCACTTATAAAATGTCCTTGGGGCCATCTATGTTGTCACAAATGGCAGGATTTTCTTCTTCCTCATGGATGAATAATATTCCAAGGTATATATAATAATATATCATTCTATACATATATATATATACATACACACAGTTGCTCCTTGAACAACACAGGTTTGAACTGTACAGGTCCAGTTATATGCAGATGTTTTTCAATAAATACATACAGTACTGTAAATGTATTATTTTCTATGATTTTCTTAATAACATTTTATTTTCTCTAGTTTATTTTAATGTAAAAATACAGTATATAATATGCAAAATATGTTAATCAACTGCTGAAGTTATCAGCAAGGCTTCCAGTCAACAGTAGGATATTAGTAGTTGAGATCTTGGGGAGTCAAAAGTTATACACAAATTTTTGACTGTGTGGGGGGGTCAGTGCCCCAAACCCCCATGTTGTTCAAGGGTCAAATACATAAACACACACACATGCACAGGGTGCCAAAAAAATGTATACACATTTTAAGAAAGGAAAAAACTGTAGTAAAATTGTAATACTCAATATATACCCATAACAAAATATACCCATAACAAAAGATGAATACAAGTCACGTTTCACTTCTGCAATTACAAGAGGTGCTCAAAGTGGTTACCATCAGTGTCCAGACACTTCTGATTATGGCAAACTACTGCTTGAGCAACGTTGACCAAAGTGTCCACTTGTATGTGTTTTTCTGGCACTCCCAGTATATATAATATATAGATGTTATATGTTATATACTATATATCATATATTATGCATATTATATGTCCTATATATAGTACATATACTATGTTATACACACACACGTACACATTATATATGCACATTATATAATATATACCACATCTTCTTTATCCATTCACCCATTGATGGACATTTAGGGTTTCCAGATCTTGGCTATTGTGAACAATGCTGCAATGAACATGGGAGTGCAGATATCCTTTGATATCCTGTTTTCATTTCTTTTGGATGTAGATCCAGAAGTGGAATTGGTGGATCATATAATAGTTCCATTTTTTATTTTTTGAGGACTCTCTCCACACTGGTTTCCATTGTGGCTCTACCAATTTACAGTCCCACCAACAACACACCAAGATTCCTTTTCTCCATATCTTCGCCAACATTTGTTTCCTCTTCTCATTCCAACAGGTGTGAGGTGATATCTCATGTGGTTTTGATTTGCATTTCCCTGATGATTAGTGATGTTGAGCACCTTTTCAAGTGCCTGTTGGCCATTTGTATGTCTTCTTGAAAAAAATGTCTATTCAGTTACTCTGTCCATTTTTAAATTGGATTTCTTGGGGGGGGGGCTATTGAGTTGAGTGAGTTCTTTACATACTTTGGATATTAACCCCTTATCAGATTTGCAAATATTTTCTTCCATTCAGTAGGTTGTCTTTTCATTTTGTTGATGGTTTCCTTTGCTGTACAGAAGCTTTTAAGTTTGATGTAGTCTCATTTATTTATTTTTGCTTTTGTTGCCTTTGCTTTTGGTGTCAAATAAAAAAAAAAAATCATCACCAAAACTGATGTCAAGAAATGTATTCCTTATGTTTTCTTCTAGGAGTTTTACAGTTTCAAGTCTTACATCCAAGTCTTTGATCCATTTTGAGTTGATTTTTGTGTATATATAAGACAGGGGTCTAGTTTCATTCTTTTGCTTATGGCTGTCCAGTTTTCCCACCACCATTTATTGAAGAGACTATCCTTTCTTCATTGTATATACTTGGCTCCTTTCTCACAAATTAATTGACCATCTGCATGGGTTTATTTTTGAGCTCTCTATTCTGGTCCATTGATCTATGGATTGTTTTTATGCCACATCATTTCTTGATTTTTCTCTTTTATCTGTTGACTTTTCACTATGGAAGGTGAGGATTTTATTTCTTTCACTCCCGTGCCCCCACATACATAAGCACCCATCCCATCCTTCCAATATAGTTATGTTGTAATTTTGGTTTGATCAATATGCAGAATTTGCATTATTAGTACCATGTGATACCTGGTCCCAGTTGAGCTATATAATACACTATAATATTTTTTCCTTTTATGCACCATATTTTGCTTTCCCTGGAGTTCATAAATGCCTTATTTTTTTCATTTGCTTAGTTTTATACTACATATTAACAATTCAACCTTAAATATTCCAATAGTTGTCTAAATCTAATCTCCATGTGTTCATACGCAGTGGGCATCTTCTGAAAAAGATCACTGCCTCTTATTACTCAAGGAACCTATAGCTCCCCTGGAGACATATAGGCCACGTGCAATGGTCTTTAGATAGCGAATCCCTGTGTTGGGTTAGGGAGAGTGGTCAGAGGCCTCAGCATAAGACAGACATAAATATGAACTGAATTCTATCACTTGTTGGCAGGGCACCCATGATTCTCCTTCTACATCTGTTAAAATGGGAATACTGATGCCTCATCACAGTGTAGTTATGAGAATTAAATCAGTACAATGGAAATGCCTGGATCATGGAGGGCAGCACACAGTCAATGTTGGTTGACTTTCTTGTGGGAAAATCAGGAAAAGTAAGGTCACTGAAAGTACTTTATCTCACTCAGAGCTTTCTCCTCCATCCTCAAAGTACTGACCAGGCTCTGTACGTCCATTGAGGCTTCCAAGACATTGATACTCTTGCTAAGGAAGAGAGCTAAAGCTGCTGTAGCTTTGCTCATCAGTCTAACGATTTCCTCTAAAAGAAGGAGCCTCCTTAATAGCATAGATCAATGTTATTTTGAAATATTTTAAACAAGTGCAGAAATTCTAAAAGAAAATACTGATAGATTGATGACATAAAAATTAAAAACTTATGTACATCTGAGGGGAAAAAACTCTATCATAAAAGTAAAAGGCAAGCAACAAATTGGGGAAATATTTGCAACATGTACATAAGTCAGTCTAGGGAGGGGCCACCGTTCCTAAGGACCTGGACCAGTTAGAGCAGAGACTGCTTCAGCCTCCTAGGTAATGCTTTCCCTTTCATTCATTTATTCATTCATTCATTCATTCATTCATTCAAAATCTATGTACTGAGTGCCCACTAGATGCCTGGCATTGAAGTATAATGATATTAAAAAACAGAAATGGTCCCTGCCCTCATGGAGCTCACAGTCTAGTGGAATGACAGATACTCACCAGATAAAACCCACTTAGGAGTTTATGACTATAATTAATCCAAGGTAAATGCTGTTAAGAAAAGGAAAGCAGGGGGCAGAGGACCCAGCTTAGGCTGATGTGTGTGGGAGGACCTCCCTGGGGGCTGACACCTGAGCTGAGAACTGGAGAGTGAATCAAAGTTAAGGAGTGTGTGTGTGTGTGTGTGTGTGTGTGTGTGTGTCTGTGTCTGTGTCAGAGAGAGACAGAGAGAGAGAGAGAGAGACGTTGCAAACAGAGTGTGCTAAGGCTCTGTGGTAGGAGGTCCATGCAACAGCTGTTGAACAGGAAGAAGGCCCGTGTGACTGGAGCTTGGAAAGTGAGAGGAGGCTGGAGATTTGGCCAGTGGTTGGACTGTAAGAGGGGCCTTGTGGGCCATGGTAAAGCTTCGGATTTTTACCCAAAGAGGATTAAGGAAGCCATTGAAGATTTCCTAGTTGGGGTTCAAGGTGGGTGCATGGCTGAATTTACATTTGAGAAGAAGCTCTGGCTTTGGAGTGGAGAAAAGATGGGGTGAGGCAGAATCCTACTGCCACAGTCCACGTTAGAGATGATGACGTCTCAGGGAGGACGATGACTCAGGATGAGTGAGACAAGCAGAGTGCAGAGTTCTTTGGGAGGTAAAGCAACAGGGCTGCTTCCCATACCTCACCCTTGAGGAGCAGGGCAAGGCCAGAGCAATAAACGTTATGCTGGCTGGTGCTAATGGGCACAGAAGAGGCCTCAGTCAAGATAGGGGGAATACGTATTGAATGTCAACTGTAAGTGAAAAATATATATATATATTTTTTTAAAAAAAGATTGGGGGAATACATAAACCTTTGAAGAAACAAGTGCTGTGAGAATGGGATTTCGGAAAGGGGAGGAATCCCACCTGGCTGCAGCAGCATCACGGTCAAGTATCTGGGGGCTCTGTTCTGACTATGGCTTGGAGAGGTGGGGATGACCCAGGTGCCCCTGGGGGCTGAGTGAGCAGAGGAGTGCTGGCAGAGGCCACAGCATGGGCAGACTGTGGTAGTGGGCACCAGGTGTGGCCTGGGCTTTAACTCTCTCCTCACCCTGGAAAACTACACACCTCACTTCTAGGAGAAAGGGCACTGGTCTTATATTTTTATGTTCCATCTTGAAAAACAAATTCAACTTTTAGAGTGTCACAGAGCACACGGACTGGTCACTCGCTGTACTGTATATGATATAAATTCATGGAGTTTTAGTGAATTTATCCTATTTTTCTTTGGGAAAAATTGGCAGGGCAGTAGTGAGGTTTCTCTTCCATTCCCACTCTGGGAATAAGGCAGTGGGGCTCAGTGGAGGAAGAGCCTGCAGGGGTTGGAGAAAGACAGTGACAGAAAGACTCCCTGGAAGGGACCTTCAGAGCCAGGTGGGAGCTAGTGGGCCAGGGCCAGCCACACCTGGTTCCAAATGGCTCAGCCTGGCTTCAACGAGCCATGACTAGCGAGGATGAGTCAGCATGGGTCCTAAGGAGAGAATGGCAAGCTAGAATCATCTGCAGCGTTAAGGACCAATTTGAGCTGGTATGAACCAATCTGGATCACTTTTCTGAAATCAGTTTGAATTGTGTGACGTCCTTCAAACCAAGCACACTGTTTACACTTAATGGTCTATTTTGAGCCATTTCCAATTGGTTTGGGTGCCTCCCTACTGTTTTGAATTAGTATTGTCCTCGTGTGTGTGTGTGTGTGTGTGTGTGTGTGTGTGTGTGTGTGTGTGTGTATTCACAACATCTGCCTCTAACTACTTCTTGGAAGTTGAACTCACCCAAGACACAACAATTGACCAAAGTTAGTTCTATATGCAGGCAAGTGATAGCAGGGTTTTCCCTAGCAGGAGCTCAATCCTGGCATCTCCCCCTCCCTGGGAAGGAGACAGGGTGATGGCAGCTGTTGTGGGCTCACTCAGGGCTGGCCTGGATGGAAACCTGACAGGAAGCTAACAGCCAACGGGACCTGGGGAAGGGTCCCTAGGAAGCCCCTATCTGCAGAGTAGCCTTAGCCAGACCACAAAGGCTTCTGAGCTGGCGCACAGGGGCGGATTTTATTAACTATCCCAGAAAGTGACCCCAGTCGTTTTCATGAATCTGCATGTATCTGTGCAGTGGTGTAGCCTGGAAGTGTGCCTGGGAAATGCATAGTCTGGAGCAGTCTAGACAAGGCAGTGTCTGGATACCGGGGACTGGAATTTGCATAGTACGACTTGCTGTATTTATAACACATATTTTGCCCAATTCCTAAAAGAGTCAATGGGGGATGAATTTTGATGAAAGTTCTTTCTACCAGAGAGCAATTTCTTTAAAGCACGTATATATAATTTCGGTCTATATTTCTCTTGAATTATCCCTTAAGGAAATTATTCCTTAACAAGCTGCAAGCCTGACCCTGCATAATCCAATTCTTGACCTGGTCTCCAGCCTCGTGCTGTGTCCGCTGCTCCTTTCTGCCCCCAGCTCCAGCCTCCTGGCCCCATGGCACCTGCAGAGGAAATCGGCCTCCTCCCTCCACCACCCTAGTTAGCCGTCCATCATTCCTCAGCTTGCAGCTCAAGCACGCCTGACTTCCTCTGATGCTTCATCTGCAGTCTGTGTTCTTAGAATGCTTCTTGTCATGGAGTATGAGCACACAGTTTTGTGGGTAAGTGATTATGTTATTAACAGCTGATGAATAGCACAATAAACTTATCTTTTAACACATCTTACCAGATAATATCTAGTACAGAAATTTCTCAACATTAGCACCATTGACATTTCGGGCCAGAGAATTCTTTGTCGTGGCACCTGTCTTCTGCATTACGGGGTGTTTAGCAGCATCCCTGGTCTCTACCAACTAGATGCCACCAGCAACCCTCAGTTGGAACAACCAAGAATATCTCTAGATGATACCAAAAGTCCCCTGGGGGCAAAATCATTTCTAGTCGAGAATCACTGACCTAGAACAATTGCTTATAAGAAGTTTGGGTTTTCAAAGGCAGGCATCCTGAGAGTTCTTTACTGAGGTACTGATCTCGTTCTAGACCAGCACTGCCCAATAGAAATATAATGTGAGCCATATATGGAGTTCTAATAATTACATTAAAAAACAGGTGAAAATAATTTTAATAATATTATTTGATTTAACCCACTGTATCCAAAATATTGTCATTTCAGCATATAATCAATGTAACATAATGATTAATTAGATATTTTGCATTTTTCTTCTGTCAAGTCATTAAAACCTAGCATGTATTTTTTTCTTAATCTGGACTAGCCACATGTCAAGTGCTAATACCCACATGTGGCCAGTGGCTAGTGAGTGAGACAGGAGCGGGAGGTAGACCTGAACTTTCTCAGAGGGCCTGGCCTGGTCCACCCATTGGGTCATCACCAGATTGCACCCCATCCCTCAGCAGAGCTATGCACAGCCCTCCTTTGCCCACTGGGGCCCACAGGTTACACTCCATGCCAACACCCCGCGGGGGTGTCATGATGTCTCTGAGAACATTCTGGAGGGCCAGCCTTCCCCCCAAAAACCATCCAGGTGCCTGTGACATGCTAATGAGACAGGTGTGCTTCCAGGGAGTTCGCAGGAGGCTAGAGGGTCCCTGCCACCACCCCAGGGTAAGACTCGCACTGTTTCCAAGCTCCTCAGGCAGATGCTGCACCCACCTCCAGGCCACTGTCCTCATGCTCATTGCTCACAAGGAGGCACAGCCCTCCACAAACATTGGCAACCTGAAAAGACACATTCCATTTTCTTAAGAGACAGATGCTCTCATCTAAAATGACACTTGCCCTAGCCAAGAAGTTGCTGCCCAGGAAGATGCTGTCCCTAGCCCTGGGACTTACCCTGAGTCTCCAGGCCAATCTGCAGGGAGACAGCCTGGCTGGGGCGCCAGCCCAGTCCTGCAGCACACTCCTGCAAGGCTCTCTGACTTCCATCTCTTACTGTGTCTGGATCTGCTCCTCCCACAGGCACCCTCATCTCCAGACCCAGCAGCTTCCAAGGAGTTCTCCAGGGGAGCGCCTGCCAGCCAGCCCCCCTCCCACCCCCCAGCTGCCTAAGGAATTGTGTCCTGCAGCCCAGCCAGCCACTCCTGCAGGCTCTGCAGAACAGCCTTCCAGGTCCCCCATGAGGGCCCTCACTTGGAGCTGGCTGTCTCTAGAAGCCAGCATTGCCTCCCTAGTGGGGGTCACTTTTGTCTTGGCTGCTGAGGCAAATCTTGAGCATCCAGCATTTCCCTTGCAGCAAAAGCACAAAGTTTCCTCAAAGTTGTCACCTAGTCACTTTGAGCAACAGAAGGACTCAGTCAGACAGAATATGGAGTAAAGTCTGCACACCTACCGGGGCCAGATGCCCATGGCCCCTTTGTAGTCTCAGGTCTGACCCCCACTGACCCCAGGATTCTCACTAGGAGGGACGTCAGTCACAGGATGCTTCCCGGAACGCCTCCCCATCTGAGGGTACACACATTCGCCAAAAGACCCACGCACACTGTGCCCAGATCCGCCCCACGAAGTTGGACTTACCCCTCCTGGCTTGCCTGATCTTTGGGCTCAGCATATTCCTGCGCTGGGCCGATCATGCTGCCATCCATTTCCCTTTGCTCTTCCTCTCCCTCAGTTGCCCCTCCTGCCCCACAAGGGCTCCCATGGCCACTGGCGTCCCCGGCGAGGCTCCCTGGGCTCCCTCTCCTGGCTCCGGACCGCCGGCTTGCCTTGGACTACATAAACCTCAATGCATTATTTATCCATCCCAGAATTAATTCCCATCCAAGTGAACCATTAAGAGGCTCAGTAACAGCTGCTGATCAATCACTGGGCCAGGGCGGGGCGGCCCGGCTGTCCCTCCGCCCGGCCGGGAACACGCGGCACTGTTGGTCCCCGAGCCCAGCCAGCGGAGCTGGCACGCCAGGCTCTCCTCCCACCCCGGCGGCGGCCGGCGGGCGGTTCCCGAGCTTGGATCCGCCCTCTGCGCGGGGAGGGCTCGTAGGCGTGCGCCCGACGCACCAGGAGGCCACAGGGAAAGAGCGCTCTTGGAGAGAGGCTGGCCGAGACCCCTGAAGGCGAAGGACCGGTCCAAAGGGACCCGCTCTGCCCGTTGTTTCCTGCCATAAGGGGTCCAGGAGGAAGTTTATGAGCTCATTTCCAACTGTTGAAAGCTAGGTGTGTCTTAGAAGGACCGCGCACCCGCGGCAGTGTTGGGATCCTCAGGGCACTGGAGCAGCAGGGAGATACGCCTATCAGGGATGTTACTCGTCTCTCCTGCCTTAGTGAGGTGACGTGAATGAGTGCCTGTGAAGCAGCTAGATCAGGCCCCACCCACAGAATCTCAAAAACTGTTCACTGAGTAGTGAGTCTCTGCTAACTGTCCTGCTTGTTTAATACCAGCACAATTCTAAAGAGTGGATAGTGGGACATTTTTGCGGGGGGTGGGGTGGGATGGGGTGGGGGGAAGGGGGGGAGGGGAGGGGGGGTTCTGCTTCAGGATCCTAGAACTCGCCCAAGAAATGCAATCACAGTAATCACTATCATTTATTAGGTGCCTACTGTGTGTCCAGTGTTGAGGCTGGGACTTTATATTCAGTGTCTCATTTAATTCTCAGATTCCCTGAGGCAGGGGCCATTATGGCTTTCCAGATGAAGAAAGTAAGGCACAGAAAAGTTAAATAACTTGCCCAAAGTCACACAATACTGTCAGGGCAAGGATTCGAGCCCAGGGCTGTGTGTCTACAGTTCATGATTTTCCATGATGCCAGTCTCTCTAAATACCCAAATTCCAACCACTTCATGTGAACACTTCCTGGCTGGACAGCCCTCAATGAATGTGTCAGATGGTGAGAACCAACCTTTGTGCCCTGACAATCACAGAGGGGCCCCGTTAGGGATTCGCGCCCGGGGCTGGGTTTTTCAGGCAGGTACTGTGGGATCCTTTTAGTTGGAAGACCAGCGATTTGAAAACCTCTCTGCTGTTAACAGCCGGTATCCCTCCCTAATCCTCATAGTGCCCCTTATGTCCCCTGATCCTTAAATGTCATACTGATGTATCATGAACTCTAGCAGCTGGAGGGGAAGAGGGTCTGTAGGCTGGGGGTCCGCTGGAAACCCACCGCAGCAGTCCTTGCTAGAGATGACAGGATCTGGCCAATGGAAAGCAGGGGAGGATTGGAGAGGTTAAGGACTCACCAGGATGTGGTGGATCAAATGACCAGCTTGAAGAGAGAGAGCAGAGTCCATGGAGACAAAGCTGGCTTACTCAGCATCAAGTCACTTATTCTGGCCCTCAGCCACTCCTCAGGTTTGAATAAGTATCTTGACATAACATTCGAGGCCTCTCATGGTACTGTCCAGGCCTGCCTCTGTGACCTAGCTCTTGCTAAAACTAGATACTACTATATGCACGCACAGCCCCTGCTCCTGTGTCTCTGTGCCTTTGCACGTGCCCTTTCCCACACTGTTTCAGCTACATAAGCCTGATCATGCTAAGCAAGTACTCTGTGAAATTATGTTTATTCTACCACCAGAAAGAGACACTAAGTGCTTCTGCAGAACTCTTCTCTGTGTCCCTTAGACTGCCCCAAGAACTTCCTCACTCCCAGGCATGTGCCCCAGGCTGTACTCAGGCAGAAGCCTCACAAGGAATACCGACTTGATGGGCAGATCCAGGACACACCACTGAATGATGGGCTCGCGCTCCTTTTCTTTTTGGGCCAGTTTGAAGCTAGGTCAGGCTAGGACAGAGGCCACCCAGGAGTGGGGAGGATATAGAGCTGGAAAATCTCACGTAGTTATCAGGGTCACAGGGCGAGGTCCCGTGGCCAGTGACAAAATCTTGAGCAATCATGAAACCCTGTGAGTAATGTGGCCTGGACCACTTCCTTCAAGTCAGAGGCAGGAAAATGCCCTGAAGACTTCTTTTGAGTCCACTCACACTTGTTTTGGTTAAGAAATCACCCCCAGGCATTCTTTTCGGTGCAGCTGTTTCCCCCAATGACATTAAGTCACCTCGCCTGCTTTTCCGGGGATCTGCATTGGAATTAGACAAAACCACAGAGGCTCTGGGCTTAAACCCAGAAGTAAAGCTGGGAAAAGGTCAGGAGCCAGTCCAGACTCTGCACTGGAGAATGGTGGGGGTCAGGAAGGGGGGCAAAGAAGGTCTTTCCTTCTCTCTGCCCTCAGATTGTGTTCCCAGTACTTCTCTGGGAACAAGTACTTCCATGGGGTCCGGCTGGTAGGGCCACTAGAGCCCCCTCCTTCCTGAAGTTTACAAACCCTGCCCACCTCTGAGCCTGCTGGGATGGAGGGTGGGGTAAGAAAGAACAGGGTGAAGGGAACTGTTAAAAACAATGGCCTCCTGCATAAGCATTTATTTGACGAAATTGCCCCACTCTCCCTGACAGGCAGGAAACTGAGACCAAGGAGGGGAAATGCAGGTGTCACCTAGCAGGAGACAGAGAGATGGACTCCTTTCCCACTGTCCTGTGCCAGCGGCACAGCACTGCCTCCCCACCCCCAACAGTGGTTCAGGGCATCTCATTGTTTCTTGCCTTGCAACATTTCAGCAATTTCTAAGGGCTGCTCTGGGCCAGGCATCACTAGACACTGAAGGGTGAGTGGAGAAGATTGGAGGGCAGAACTCTCCAGAAGGCATCTGCTGAAATGCACACTTCCTGGTGGGACAGTCACCCACCGACATCGTTGGTTCAGAGCCAAGATAGCTTCACATCAGTGTGTGGACAAAAAAAGGTTCTATGGAAAGTCACCTCACAGAGTGATCCGATCATAAATTCTTAATTGCGTAGGTCATGGTGGGCAGTCCCACCCCAGGAATAAAACTTCTGTAGTATAAGGCTTATCTTTGCCTTAGGCAAGCCCTGTCCATTGTTTCTCTGCATCTAGGCTAACACACCTTTGAAATGACTCTTTTCAGACCTCTCCTTCTAAAATGTGGCCACCTTCAAAAGAGCACACGAACTTGGTAAATATCCTGTAATCTAATCCCTGCCTTGCTTTCTCCCACCTTCCTGTGCTCTTCCTCTTTAATTCCAAATGCGTAAAAGAAACTGCAAACTGTCATTTCTTGGAGGCATTTATCTTAATCTGTTGAGATCTTGCTTCTAGGCATGTTCTCTTTGGCTCAAATAAAATTAAAAAAAAAATTCTCTAGTTTGGATGTTCTTACGTTGGACCGTAGTTCTCAACTTTGGCTGCACATTGGGGAGATTTGAACACGAATTGCTGTGTCCGTCTAATCCCAGTGGCTCTGATTTAACTAGTCCGGCATGTACACTGGTCACCGGGAGTTGTAAAAGCCCCTCAGGTGATACAAAGTGCGGCTATAACAGAACCATCACTTTAGAAGATAACTGCATGCCCTTGAGCCTGGGCCCACCAGAGGCAGTCTTTGCTCATTGTCACCTCCAGGGAGGCACAGGTGAGCTAATCAGTCTCTCAGTTAGAAAGAGGTAAGGGGGCTTTCTCCCAAGACTACAGGAGATGACAGCTCCGTTCCATGCAGAGGCACAGATACTGTGTGTAGTCTGCACACTGCATATTGGTGTCCCGCAGAGGGGCAGTGAGGCTCCGCTCTTGCCACACATTCTAGTATGGTCAGGGGGATCTGCCACCAGGAGGGTAAGCCTCTGTCTGAATTTTATCAAGGTGCCATAGAAATAGCAGAGCCCTGCTTCCTTGTTCTAGAAGCTGCAGGAAGGACAGAGTGTGCTCTTTTGGAGGCAGAGGGGAAACATTGCTCTCCTGATTCTGAGATGCCTACGCAGGGGTCACCAGCACCAGTGTCCCCCGACTTCCTGCTTAGAGTGCTCTCTGCCTCTATTGCCAGGTAGCTGATGTGTCAGTGACCAAGCATGTCACCACTGTCCATGCCAGTGGTGTGCTGGACCAGCCGGCTGGTTCCAACAGCCGCGAGTGCTATTGGAAGCCAGTTGTGTAACACAGACATCATCAGAAGTTTAATTAAATAAACCTGCAATTAAATAAATTATATTAAAAAACAAAGGTAACATACTTGACACACAGCACTTCCTAATTATTTTACTTCATTTTTCTATTGTCTACATTCTTAGGTTATTCATGTCTATCTATATGGTGAAAATATTATTTGTGATGGTTGACTTTTTTGTGTTGTGTTGACTGGGCCATGGGATGCCCAGACATTATGTCAAGCATTATTCTGGGTGTGCCTGTAAGGGTGTTTCTGGATGAAATTAACATTTGAATCGGTAGACTAAAGAAAGCAGATTGCCCTGCCCAATGTGGGTGGGCCGCATCCAGTCAGTTGGGGGCCTGAATAGAACAAAAGGTGACCCTTCCTTGAGTAGAAGTGTCTGGTGGCCTTAAGCTGGGACATATGTAGCTTTTTTCCTGCCTCTACATTTGAACTGAATATCCTCTCTTCTTGGGTCTCGAGCCTGCTGGCTTTTGGACTGGAACGGTTTCATTGGCTCTCCTAGGTCTCCAGCTTGTGGACTGCAGCACTTGGGACTTCTCAGCCTCCATAATCACGTGAGCCAATTCTATATCTCTGCCCCTACCTCTACCCCGACCCCTTCGCCTACCCTTACCTCTACCTGTATCTCATCTATCTCCTATTGGTTCTGTTTCTCTAAAGAACCCTAATACAACTATACAGAGGGTGCCAAAAAAATGTATACACAGTTTAAGAAAGGAAAGAAAAACTGTGTTAAACTTGTAATGCTCAATATATACCGATAACAAAAGATGAATACAAGTTACGTTTGACTTCTGCAATTATAAGAGGCGCTGAAAGTGGTTGCCAGCAGTGTCCAGACACTTCTGATGATGGTGAACTACTGCTTGAGCAACGGTGACCAAAGTGTCCATTTGTACACATTTTTGGGCCCCCTCAGTCTACTGGGCTGCTACTGCACATCTCTTTCCAACTCCTTATTCAGTGGTTTGAAATTGATGGTGATGGGAGTATATACACCAAGAAGGTAGGCGAATGCTATCAATCAGAACTTAATGTCTTTCCTTCTGGAACGCTGGTTGTTAGACACTTGCCAGCGTGCCTCTGGTCATTCCCCACCATGTTCATTCCCTGTGCCCCAGTCACTGTCAACTCCCTGCTGTGGGGAGTGCATTCGCCACCCGAATCTGTTCTCCCCTTCATCCTGGGCATACCCAGATGCTCAGCGTTTCCCAGCTTCCTTGTAGTCTGGTGTGACGGTGTCCTAGCCATTGCTTATGAGCAGACATGATGTGACACTTCCAGGCCTGGCCCACAGCACTCCCCCCAACTCTCCCCCATGAGTGTCTCACTTTCCTGGTGGACTAGAATGGGACTACCTTAGAAGTGCCATGGAGAAGATGGTAGAGGCCCCACAGTCTAGGTCCTTGAATGACTGAGTGGAACCACACCCCATTGTCAACTCGGAAACACCTTCGATGGTTATGAGAGGGATAGCCATTACACATTGGTTCTCTTTGTCACTGCAGCTGACCTTCCCACCAGATAGACACTCTGCCTGCCCTTCTTCACCTACCAGACTTTGATGCACCCTTCTGGACCCTGTTTCAGCATCACCTCCCTTGCTCAGTGCCTCATGGTTACAGTTTGGCACCTTTAAATCTCCCCAAGCCCGAGGCCACAGGAACCTTCTCAAAGCTGCCCTGCCAGACCCAACTAAGACCTTACCCATAATTTAAATATATAGAATTTAAATTACCCATAATTAACACATAATTTAAAAATTAACCAATAATTTAAATAGTATAGCCCCTAATTTAAATATAAACTAAAAATAAAACTTACAGAATACTGAATTTAAAACATTCTTTTCAGATTTTTTCATTGTAAAACTGTGTGGGATTCATCAAAGGTGAACTTCCTGCCACTTTTGGTGAACTTGCCTTGCTGGTACTCTGGCATGGCCTGAGTTTCTACTTTGGAAACTTGGGAGCTGCAAGCTGCTGTGCCCCAGAGGGCGGGGCTGCTCTTATGGCCCCAGTCCTACTGCCTTAGGCCTAAGGTCTGCCTCTGTCCTTTGGCCCAATGCCTCCTCCAATGCGTAGCGTAGCTTTTAATTCTAGTTTGTCCACACACCACAGTGCCATCCAATATATAGCCCAGGCCCCGAGAAGGGGTTTAGAGCCCTGGATTCCTAATTTTTTTTAGATCTTTTGTGTCCTGGGATCCTGGGCAGAGAGTCAGAAGAACAAAAATGCAGATTCCAGGATTGACCATTGGAAAACCACCCAGACACACCAGGCGAGAACAAGAGGGTTCAGACTCCAGTATGCAGGCTTTGTTTGGAAAGTTCCTGAATCATGACCTGTAGCCCCAGCACATTTTCTAGGCTCCTTCCTGCAGCCTGAGTCTGAGGAGAGGTGGCTTAGGGATACTGAAATCCATTGTAGCACTTGTCACACATCACTTTTAACTTTGCAACAGCTAGTGTCAGGCGGCTGGGGTCCAGGGCATGCTTCCTGTGTGTTGAATGCATGAATGAGTGGTATGGCAGATGATAAGATGAGAGCTTTATTAGGGATTCACACCTGTTCAAGAAAGCGGTAGCAGCATAGGGGTGGGAGGGGAGTGTCAGAGCACCATGCAAACCTGACAGCTATCTCAGCCAGCCCGCCTGGGAGCTCCAAAGCAGATGGCCCAGAAGAGGGGTCTGGCTTTGGTAAAACATGGTTAGGCCCATGTACTACCGCCTTTTGCTGTCATTGGTTGGTGGTCCCCTTGGGAGGAGCATGACCTTGGCCACCACGGCCTTGCGTAGCCATTGGCTGGGGGCCACCTAAGAAGAGCATGAAGTTGGCTTCCTAGTTAAGGCTGACCCCAAAAAGAGCTAACAGCTGGCAGCTGACCCCGCTCCCTGCAGCTGGACGGTGAGTTCTGTCTTGAAGGGGGCTCTGAGCGGTCAGTTGTGTGTACCACATGGGGGTTCTGTGGAGGGTATAGGCCTCATCTATAAGCCTCTGTAAACGCTGGGTTCAGATAAATACAATTCACATGAGAATCTTTGCTCCACTTGGACGACTGTCTGGGCTCCGCATTTAACTGGGCAGCTTTCAGATAAAGATGTTATTTTGCTGCAAAGTCTTATTGTGGGTTTCACAGAAGGGAAAGTTTCTATTCAAGAGTGTGTGAAACTGGCAGTAGGACAGGCCCTGCCATGAGTACATGAGCTTCGCTCAGGAAACTATGGGAGGTGGCAGGAAGGACGCCAGCCCTCCAGGCCTGATACTCTGCGCCAGGAAGGGTCTGCTGCTGTGTTCCTGTTTCTGGCAGTCAGAGGCTGAGGGGACAGAGGAAATATAATCTCACTAGTGGGTTTCTGGGTCCTGGGAACATGATGTACTCAGGTTCCAAGGAGCTGCCACCCTTCCCTCAAAACAGGGGGTGGGGAACCCAGGTGTCAGTCTGCCCAGGCTCAAACGGCAACCCATGTCCTCATTTGGGTCCAACAAGGAAGCAGGTCCTACCCCAAAGAGTCATATTTTAGAAAACGATGAATCACCACTTTGGTCAGTTTTGCATTATTGAACAACAAGTCTTCTCCCTCGTGAAAACACCTGCTTGTTGTGGAAAGGCAGGGACTGCAACAGATGGAAAGAATGGAAATTTCTCAGGTGCCTTCTCTCTCAACTCGCACCTGTCCAAAAAGTCAAGATTCCTCCCCTGCTTCTCTCCTCTGGGCACACCAGCCCTCTGTGGGCACACAACCTTCATCTGCTCTTCCAGTTATCTCCCCTCCTTCTGCATCTTTAATCTCTCCCTCTCTCACTAGTTCTCTTCTCCAAGCTGACAAACACATGCACGTGTTCCCTATGCTCACAATCCCAGCTTCCCTTCATCTCATTTGTGCAGTGGAACAGAGCTTGCTTTGGGGCTATTTTGGAGCAATCTCCCACCACCTCCTTCTTTGAAAGACATGACGAAAGTTCTGCTCTGTCCCTGTAGGCAGTTGGACATGACTGTGTGACTCAGGCTCAGCCCATCAGATGCCCCTGCCTGGGTTTGAGCTAATCTGAGAGTGTCATGAAAGGACTGAGAGATGGTTAGAATGGACCTCCCAGAACGAGCGGCAGTGACAACGCCCTGCTGTGACAACAGTGCCTCTGGCACAGGGGAGGCGACCTGAGGGGCGTCCTGACCATGCATATTTGAGAAAGTGATCCTCATGCCTCTTGCTTTTAGGCCCTCGGGAACTCCCATCATTTTTGTCCATTTCCCAAGCCTGATTCTCCAGCTCCCAAAGGATTTGGTAAATCTCTTATAAACTTCCAATAGATTCCCTTCTTCTGGCTTTTGCTGATTTGGGTTGCCTTTCTGTGACCTCAACACACAGAATTCTGACTCCCACATCATGTTCTCAGCCCCTGTTTTCAAATTCCTCTTCTCTCTCACTTCCTAATCTTTCTAATTCAGCACAAATGGTACAGTCTTTCACTTGTCATTTTCTCACAGATGGCATTTCCTTCCTTATTTCCCCAATTATGCCACTAAACTAATAATTGTATGTCTCAGACTGGAAACCACAGGTGACCCTTCCAGACCAGGGCTGCAGCCTTCTGCAGCCTGTTGTCATATTTCCTGGGAGAGGCTCTTGCTGGTTATAGCTGACAGTCATCTCAGCTCACCGGAAGGTGCTGCTGCATGAGGTCGTTCTGCTCACCAACACTTCTTTCCTTCTAACCTTCATTTCATCCTCACCTATTTCAAAGTCCAACTCCTGCCTGGGTATCACCTCTGCCCTTAGTGAGTATGTCGTACATGTACACTGCCTTATGTTAGCCTGTAGTGGGATGACATAGTCAAAATGCTGAAAGAAACACTGTAAACCAATAATTCAATATCTGGCAAAACTGTTCTTCAAGAATGAAGGAGGAATGAACACATTCTTAGGTAAACAAACGTTGAGACAAATAATTGCTAGCAGACCTGCCCTACAAGAAATGTTAAAGGGAATCCTTCAGACTGAAATAAAAGGACACTAGACAGTAACTCAAATGCACATGAAGAAATAAAGAACACTGGTAAAAGTAATGATATATGTAAATATTTAAGAAACCATTAGTGTGTTTTTTGTAACTTCTTTTTTCTGTCTCTGATTTAAAAGATAACTGCATAAAACAACAATGATAAATCTAGTCAACGGGCACACAATGTATAAAGATATAATGGGTAATGATAACAGTATAAGTGGGAGGAGGGATAAGGGAGATATATAAGAAAAATATTTATGTACTATTGATATTAACTTGGTATTAATCCAGATTAGATGGATATAAATTAAGATGAACTCCACAAGACAACCACTGAGAAAATAACCTAAAATATGCAATTAAAAAATGACAAGTGAATTAAAAGAGTATACCAGAAAATATCTATTTAACACAAAAAAAGTAGTAATTGAAGATCTGAGGAACAAAAAAGATATATGACACTTAGAAAAAAATAGCAAAATAGCACAGGTCTTTTCTTATCAGTAATTACATTAAATATAAATAGATTGAACTCTCCAAATAAAAGGAAAAGGTGGGAAAAATGGATTAAAAAACATGATCCAATAATGCACTGTCTAGAGACTTAAGATTCAAAGACACTAATAGGTTGAAAATAAAGGATTGAAAACAATATTCTTTGTAAACAGTAATCAGAAGAGAGCTGGGGTGCCTGTACTGAAATCAAACAAAATAGACTTCAAGACAAAAATTATTACAAGAGAGAAAGAAGGACTATACATTAAAAAATGGATAAATCCATCAAGATGTAGCAATTATAAATATATTTACCCAATAATAGAGCACCAAACTCCATGATGCAAAAATAGACTAAAGAGAGATATAGACAGTGACCAATAGTAATTGAAAACTCCAAAATCCCATATGCAATAAAGGATAGAACATCAGTAAGGAACTAGAAGAACTTGAACAATACTATGACCCAGCTGGAACTAAAAGACATCTATTGAACACCCCACCCAACACAACAACAGAATATACGTTCTTTTCAAGTGCACATGAAACATACTCCAGGACAGACCAAACACTAGGCCACAAAACAAATCTCTACAGATTTAAAAGGACATCTGCTCTCATCACTTCTACTAAACAGTGTACAGGAGGTTCTAGCAAGGACAACTAGGCAAGAAAAATAAATAAAGGTATCGATTGAAAAGAAAGAAGTAAAAAACTATCTGTTCACAGATGACATGATCTTATATATAGAAAATTCTGAAGAATCCACTAAAAAACTTTTAGAATTAATAGATGAGTTCAGAAAGATTGTAGGGTACAAGATCAATAAGCAAAATCAATTGCATGTTTATATCTTGCTGTGAATACTCTGAAAATGAAATAAAGAAAGAAAACAATTTCATTCATAATGTCATCAAATAGAATAAAATACACAGGAATAAATTTAATAAAACAAGTGCAAACTTATACTCTGAAAACTATAAAACATTTTTCAAAGGGATTTAAAAATATTTAAATAAGTAGGAAAACATCTCATGTTTGTGGATTGAAAGATTTAACATTGTTAAGATGGCAATACTCCCCAAAATGATCTACAGATTTAGCAGATCCCTATCAGAATCCCAGATGACTTCTTTGTAGAAATTGACAAGCTGATTCTAAAACTGATATGGAATTGCAATAGACCCAGAATACCATGTTTCCCCGAAAATAAGACCGGGTCTTATATTAAGTTTTGCTCCAAAAGACGCATTAGGGCTTATGTTCAGGGGATGTCCTCCTGAAAAATCATGCTAGGGCTTATTTTCTGGTTAGGTCTCATTTTCGGGGAAACATGGTAGCTAAAGCAGGTAGCCTGGGGAACAAGGACCAGTGCAGTGGTAATTTTGGCCAGAGCACAGGAAGGCGCCTTGTCACAGATGCTGAAGTCAACATGAAACTTGGTCCTAAATGTCTTTGTTTATGGGCAGAGGGATGCTTCCTACTCTACACCCCACCCACTTGGTTCTTTGTCTCTGTGAGAGAACCAACATTCCCTCTCTCCACCTATATCCTCTGGGCTCATCTGTCTTCCTACCCCAGAGCCCAGCTCATGTCCCTGAGTGGCTCCTGAGCAGGGCAAGGTGGTACTATTGGGGGTATTGGAAGCTGAGAATCGAGCAGGAGGGTTGGGATGGTCTAGACAAGAGGAGCTTAAGGCCCTAACTAAAACAAAACGGAATTGCTTTCCTTGGCCAGATGAAAACAGCCCTGGAGCGTCACAGTGGGAAGCTGAGTGGATGAAGAGCAAGAGACCTGAGTCTGACTCCTGGCTCTATCATCTTGATCTGAGTTATCTTGAGCAAGTCCCTTAACATCTTTAAGCCTGTTGTTCCTCCATCTATCAAATGGAGATGATAATTTCTGTCCTACCTATCCCAAATGGGCACTGCTAAGGTAGGAAAGCTGTGTATGTGAAAGCTCCCTGCAAAAGCTCTTTGCAAACTGCCAAACACTATATAAGGACACATACAAGAGTGTGTATTAGCATACAGTTCCATGGCAAGAACCAGCTAAGCATCGATGACCCAATAAACTGGTGAGAACAACTACTGGTTCATTCTTTCCCAAGATTTTGGCCCAGAAAGCTGTATTTTCATATTGTAGGTAAAGAGATATTCCCGAAATACTGCATATCCTCAAGAACAGCTGTAATGCAATCTACGTTCTTATCAATGAAGGTGCACACTTAATTGCACCACACATTAGAAGAGTTTGCTCACTAGCTTGCAATTTGCTTTGATCTCTTTGGCACGTGAGCTTGTGTTTTGGTCAATTTCATGCCTCTCTAAACATTACTTCTCCCAAACTTTGCAGCTTTGCATAGCTCACCAGGCAGTCTCTTGGTGTAACTACAAGGGTGAGCAGAGGGGGGAGGCAACTTCAGAGGAAGTGAGACAGCAGGCACACTCGCTGTACCCACTGCTCATAGTGTGCAGCCAGGCCCCGTTGGAGCACATCTCCCATCAATCCTCTGCAGACCCAAACGTCCTGGTTCGCTTCTATCACCTGATGAACATTTGGCTTTCTTAGTTTCTATTTGCTGAAGTACAGGAGGTGGTGTGGTGTCACGGACAGAGCCTGGGCTTTGGGATCAAAATCTGGCACCACCATGCACTGGCTGAGTGGATTGGACAAGCCACTTCCTCTCTTGGTGCCTCAATCGCCTCAGCTGCAAAATGGGGACAGTCAGAGCCACTTTCTAAAGTTGCTATGGAAATTAAATGAGATGGAGAATAAAAGCAGCTAGCACATGCTTGATACGTAGTTGACCCTCCACAGAATGTAGGCATGTAACTTCCTTTATGCCAGTTATTAAAGAGATAGCAGGAGAAGCAGGGCTACTGCTCTAAGAGCCTGTAATGTAGTGAGAGGGGAGGCAGACATATCAGACTGCTAACACACACTCACAGATCACACCCTCACGCACATGTGCATACGTATATGCACTTTCTCAGGCACATGATCACACTTAGGTTCAGACACGGGCTCATATTTCCCCATGAACTTGACTTCTTCACCCACACATGTATGAGTGTGTGCAGACTGACGCATACCCATTGGCTCCCCCTCACAAGTGAGCTCACTCTCACAGAGTCGCAGACCAGGAAGGTGGGAGAAATGCTCTAGTCCTGTTGTCTGTAGACCAACTCTTCTACCACCGTCTGCTGCTGCCAACGTGGGAGCTGTGTCACCTGGGGGTGGGCCCCTCATCACCACTAGTGTGATATCTCCCTGCCCTTCCCCATACTCAATGTTTATTCTCATAATGTTTCATGCTGGTCAATAATAAAGTCTAGTCAGCATGTCAGCCCCTTTTTGAAGAGCAAAAGCAGCTGGTCCTAGGGTGGCTACTCACAAATGTGCCTCTGTGTCCCCTCCCCCACCTACCCCGTAAAGCACCGCCAGCTCACTGACCTGGTCTGGTCGCCTGTGGGGACTCCCTGGTCCTGCCTAGTCCTCCCAGGATGAGCTCTGCCTTCCCGTACGGCCTTCAACCAGCCTTGGGTAGATGACCTGGCCAGAGCTCCAGGGCTTTAGCAGTACCGTTGTCCTTTGCTGCCCTCAGCTGGTCACCCAGCACTGGCCAGAGCAGCCTGGGGTCTCTGTGTGGCAATGTGAGGGAAGGCTGCATTGGAGCAGCTTTCATTCTAGCTCTTTATGTCGTAACTCTCCTACTTGTTCTTCCAGAAAACACATTATCCCTTGTACAGCTTTGTGTCTCCAGGGACCTTACTAACTCTCTGTCAGATGAATGATTCAACCATCTTGGGCACATCCACAATGGTGCCTTGGCGTAAGGTTGAGGTAGGGAGTGGTTGTGGACAGAGCATGCATCGCTTCCACCCCAAACACAGTAAAGTGGACTTAGTGACAGACAGCCCACCAGGCCCCTAGGTTGTCCAAGTCAGGGCATACCTCTATCCCTCTAGAACCCTTCGGAGCAAAGAGGGGACCCTGATTCCTGGTCCTGGGGTTGACATGGAAACTGCCACAGTGAGAATGTTTCAAGGGCACATCCCGAAAAGAGGAACCTGGTTCAGAGGGTCACTGTGACTCATTTGCTGTCACATTTCTTAAGAGGAAGTCAAACTGATCACAAAATACCATTTCCTGAAATGACTCATGGTTAGTGATTTTTTTCTCCATGTGAAATAAAATTCCTTAACATTGGGGCAAGTGTGTGTAGTTTTCAGTTACTTTTCTTGAATCAGCCTCTCTCTGCAGTCACACTTGGTTTCCAAAGCCAGCTCGGCCACTAACGAGGAGCTTGACCCTGAACGAATCAGTTAATCTCTGCACACCTCTGTTTCCTCGGCTTTAAAATGGGGACATGAATGTCATCTGGCAAGGGTTGTTGAGAGGATTAAATGAGAGGGTATATGCACATCTCTTTGTGTAGACCAGAAAGACGTAGCCATTAAATACCCAGTTCCTGAAATTCAGGCCCCACCGAGGGTTCTGCCCGTCCAGCCAAGACAATGCCCCTCTATAGAATGGCTTTCTTTTTTGGAAAAGGCGAGAATAGGACTAGATAACTTCCATGGCATCTGCAGACCTGAGAGAACGTGAGAGATCACTATTCTGAGTCAACTCTGAGAACTAGGAATTCTTGTGTCCTGGAGAAAACAGCATGTTAAGCACTTTGCTTAGGGCGGAGGGACTGCGTGTGTTCTAACCCCGAGGGGAAGCCCTGTTCCTCACAACAGTTGTCATTTCTCTGGCAATAATGTTGATTTTCTAGATAACGACCCCTGAGCCACCCTTGACCGTTGAGTGAAGAGTAGATGAACTATCCATACATGGTGATGGCTCTGATCATTATGTTCCTCTAGCGTATGATGACCGAAGGCCTTTTAGAAACAGTCACTCCAGGGAGGTCTGGGGGGGTCACGGAGAGTACTTAACTCTGGGGCCCATGAGATGAGACCTGAGTTCAAATCCTTCACTAGCCCATGGGTAGCTCTGAGAACTTAGGCCGGTGGCTTGTTTCCTGTGAGCCTCAGCTCCCTCATATGCAAAATCGGAAACTCCCAGGGCCCCTGTCTCCCAGGGCTGTTGGGAAGTTAGAGGAAGTCCCCAGTAATGGACTCCTTTCCCATGACTCATTCCTCAGCAGGAATAAAGATTTATGTCATTATCAAATCACATTTATTGAACACACACTGGGGAGTCTTGCAAGTACTTTAGCTCAAACAACTCTGAGGTAGATGCGACCATGACCTCCTGTGTACCTGAGGGACTGGGGTATGGCTTAACGGAGGCAACATTTAAATCCGGGTCTGTCTGTTTCTTGAATTTGCACCCTAATAATAACACAATACTGCCACCAGGACACACTGCAATGCACGAAATGGCTTCGAAAACATGCACTTGACATTTGCAATATGCTCAATAAAGGGCCATGCCTTCCACTGCTGTTATTCTGCATGTCCACTGTGAAATGCTTTCCTTTATCTTAAAGATGGCTGATTCTAGCAGGAACTAGACCAATGGTGCTCACGTAGTCCCTTTTCTGTAAAGGAGGGGCCTCCCCCTCACCACTCACACTTGCACACCTGCTTTGCTGGGCTTTCCTTTTGACCCAGGCCAAACCGGGGACAGGAAGATCTGACAGTGCCCCAGCCTCAAGTTCTCAGAAGGTAGTCTCTGCTCCACACCCATTCCCACTCAGCCATCCTGGGACTGTCATAAAGGAGGGATTCATACATACATGGCATGTCACCTAGAACAGAAAGTGTGTCCAAATGCTTAGCTCACCACCAGAAAATCTAGCCCTAAGAGCGACCTAGGTAAACGAGCCTCCAACTCTTAAAAGTAGCCATGAGCCTCCTGTGACTGATTGCAAACATCTCCTAAGTTCTTCACCCTTCTCTGCATCCAGGAGAGACATGTGGCCCTATCCACCCCGTGGCTGCCTCAGCCGACAGCCAGCAACTTCACCAGCCAGCTGAGTGCAGGAGACTTCGTGAGCCTGGGAAAGCCTGACTCACAGACTCAGCAGCAAGAGTAATTACTCACCATTTGAAGCTGTTGAGGTGTTTTTTTTTTTTTTGTTTTTTTTTTCAAACATAGGGATGAAGGTGGGGTTTTTTATTATAAAAGAAAAAAAACAAAAGTTGGCTGTTTGGGGCTGGTATTCCCTCACTACCACTTAAGGGTTTCTCTGTGCTCTGTCCACGCTTGTGGAGGGGGTGGACACTGGTCAGTTAACGGGTAGAAGCATGTTACAGCAGCAGCAGTCACCCAAGCCCCGTGGCTTTGATTTAAAAGGTACACATGTCCTTGAAGCCGTTGAGTTTTACAGTGGTGTGTTACACTGCAGTAGCTAACCCTACCCCAGCCCCAAATCCGAGTCAGTTACAACACACTCACACAGCCAGGCCTCTTGGTTCTGTCTTCTGTCTTTCTCATGCGCTGATTCCAGTCTGGGAGCCCAGCATGGAGACTCCACCGCGGGGTGGCAAGAAACAGGCTATGTTTGAACCCTGACACATCTTGTCTTAGCCTCTCAGAGCCTCATCAAGACTAACGATATCTACCCCTTAGAGCCATTGTGAAGACTGGTGAAAAAGAGTTGAGCTTCTAAACGGTCCCGAAACTGAGGCTTTCAATAAATGGTGGCTGCTAGGAGGTGCTACGTTGACAGTTATTAAGTTTTTGCCTTTAGAATTGAAGCTCTGTTCCATGGCGACATCACTGGGGCTTCATGGAAGGTGGCAGATACTCGATCCCTTCTCCATACAGACCTGTTAACACCCAATGCCACACAAAGCCGTGCTGAACACTGTGGAAGGACCCAATGCCTTTTAGATGTTTTGTATGATTTTTTGCTGGCAGCCATCCATAATTTATTGGATAATAGGAACTAAGATACATTAGTGTTTGAGGTTTTATGTTAATCTGGCTAGAAGCTGTGCTGTGTTTTACGTTTATTGTATCTGTATTTGCCAGAGGCTTCCGTTTTCTCTAGTATCCTTGTTCTTTTTCCTCCCTCCCTCCCTCCCTCCCTTTCTCCCTCCCTCTCTGTTGTCTTTGGATTTCCCTAAGAACTCCTTAAATAAGTCTGTGCCTTGCAGCATTTTCAGTTGCAATCACTGGTCACCGTTGTACTAGAGCCCTACTGATGAGGTGGTGAGGTGTGAGGAGGGGAACTGTTTGAGTCTTATAATCAATTATCAGCCTTTTTGTGGGCCTGAGTCCCTGGGCTATGACCTTCAGAAGTATTACCTAGCTTTCATCTTTTCCGCTTCGCTGGGAGAGGGAGCTGGAGTTGGCTAACTGCCCTTCCACCAGGTAGCTAAGGTCTGGTAAGTTGGTTTACTTGGAGAGTAGGACTTCATTATGGAGAATGCTCTGATCCTATTTCAAAATTGATACTTTTGCCTTCTGCCTGCTCAAAACACATGGGGATTTCTCTTGATTCTTCATCTTAAGAATCTAGTGGAATTTCCGGAGAGAAAAAACCCCATGAAAGTATGGGGGCCTCCCCACTAATACTGGACCCCAGGAGTTTCTCCTTTAGAAGCTAATCCACACTCAGCCTCCATCAAGCAGTTAACTGACATTTGAGTGTTCTTAGCAATTAATGGCTCCAGGGGCTTCAGCTTCAGGCAAGCTGATCCTGGCCGTTACTGTCTGAATTTCTGTGTTTTTAGATTTGGGTGGTGGTTTGCCCTGTGACCTCGATTCTCTGATCGAGCTAAGAAAAGTCATTTGTTTTAAGTTTGTTAAGCTTTTTCCTTGTTGTAAGGCTGGGAGTGACAATTTCTAAGCTTTTTTACATGTCAAAGATGGAACCAGAGGCCAGGGGCTTTAAATTTTTATAACTTCTGAATAACGACCATTCTTTATCAAACAATTCCTACTGTACCTCCTGCCCTCTACCCCTGGAAGATCCTCCCAGAGGCCCATCCCTTCAGATGCCTCCGTTAGATGGTCACAAGTGAGCTCCAGGTCTGTCACCTGCTGTATCCCCAGTGCCTAGAACAGTGCCCGGAACAACAAATGTGTGCTAAGTGACACATGTTCAGCCCTTCATTAGGGACCCACGGAGTCAAATTCCCAGGCCTGGCCACCTTTAATGGCCCCAGCTGGCTCTCATCTCTATGACAGTCCTCCTTCCTCTGGGGCCTTCAGTTGGCTGCTGTTGGGTTTGCATTTCCTGGACACTGGAGAAATAAGACAGGGTGTATAGAGTCTCTGTGTCCCTACACAGAGGCTCCATCATGAACAAACTCATCATTCCATTTTCTTTCCAAGAATTTCCCAAAGGCAGCAGTTCCCAGCCAAAGATTAACAGTAGGATCCATGGTGTGAAGGGGATCCCTACTCATTCAGGATGATCACCTTGCGCCCTCCCTTGAATTCTGTTTTTTTATTCGATATGTTACCCTTACAACAGTCCTGTGAGATATGCCCTCTCGTGATCCCCTTTTTATAATGAAGAACCCAAGTGGAGAGGTTAGAGCACTCGAGTAAGACCATGGAGTAGGTAAGTGGTGGGACTAAGATCTATACCCAGGCCTGGCTTTCTCTAAAGATTGCTTTTGTCTTTTCAGAACTGGCAACATGATATCAGTGGTAGCATGGGAGGGTTGACCTTCCCTGTGGACTTGAAAGTTGACAGGAACTGGATCATGCCATGGGGCTAAAGGAGGAGAGAGCAGAGATCTGGGCAGAGGAGGTGGGGGGCTATTTCTTAACTGAACCCTGGGCTGAGCTGGTGTTTAAGATGCCCTGACTCTTGGATGGTATTTAGGGCAGGTATCTAGAAGTCAACACCAGGCATCTGTGTCCCCATGTTCATCTTCACCTTCCTCCTAAGCCATCAGGATGCTGCTTCCTCCCACCCTTGTTTCTAGGGTAACTGGCTGGTGGTCTTACCTGCCAGCCATCTGACATGTTGAGAGATGCCAATTTGTACCATTAACCTAGTCATACAGTAGGAAGCCTGATGAGTACATTCAGTTCGGGTGGGGAAGATGATGGCTGTGGCCACAGGATGCAGTCAATGGCCCTAAAGCCAGAGGTGCAGCAATGAATGAGCAGTAGAGATAGGTCAGGCGAGGTCCGGTGAGTCCTGCATCTGCTGCTCTTAGGAGTCAATGAACTTCCTGAATCTCAGCTTCCTTATCTGGCCACTGGGGAGAGCCCCTCCACCTGCAGGGAGCTGGGGCCCCTAAACGAGACTGCATGGGAGGGGAGCTGCAGAGTGCAGAAGGACTGAGAGCCTCGCTGTGGTTTGCCATTTTACAACCATTCTGAGGGTCATGTCACTTCTCCCAGATGTGCAGGAAGAGAAATCATCATAGGAAAATGGCTCCCTAAGGAAAGCCCCTGACTCAGCTCTTATTTGTTTCAGCCGCTTAGGGTGGGTAAGTGTGGGCTTCCGCTTGGCTTCCTGGAGGGCAGTGTGTCTAGCACAGCTTCTGTCTAGACAATGGCGGAGGGCTCTGGCAAGCCTGTCCCTGGCCTTCTTGTTCCTTGGGCACAGACACCTCAGGACCAAGAGCTCAGAACCCTGGAGAGCAAGAGGGCTCTCCCTGGTGTCATGGGCTCAATTGTGTCCCCCACTGCCCAAATTAATATGTTGAAGTCATAACCCCCCGTGCCTCAGGATGTGACTGTATTTGGACACAGATCCTTTAAAGAGGTAATGAAGTTAAAGTGAAGTCATTGGGTGGGTGCCAATTCAACATGACTGGTGTCCTCATAAGAGGAGGTTAGGACATAGACGCACACAGAGAAAAGAACCTGTAAAGACACAGGGAGAAGACAGCCATCCACAAGCCAAGGAGAGAGGCCTCAGAAGAAACCAACTCTGCCAATACCTTGGTCTTAGTCTTTAGAATTATGGGAAAATAAATTTGTAGTTGAAGCCACTCAATATGTGGTACTTTGTGATGGCAGCCAGAGCAAACTACCACACCCATCCTTCCTCCTCACTGTGGCTGAGAGAATTCCAGCTCCCATGGTGGCCCTTGGAGTCAGGGACCCCTCTTGGGACCACCATGATGTGGGACACTTCATCTTGTTCCTGGTTCCCTCTGTCTTTCATTGTCCCCACATCCACCCCTGCACCTCTGCACTGGGTTTCCCTGGACCCTGACTCCATGTGTCCCAGGCCTGTCCAATTCACACACTCCTCTCAGCTTGGAAATAGAGAAGTAATGGGGGTGTCAGATGTACCTTGCAGCTTAGCTTTGGGTGTTCCATGTCCCATCCCCGTGGACAGCTCTGATTTTAGTCACGGAGGTGACAAAGAGTTCCCGCCCACTGATGGGTTCCCACCCCAGGCTCTTAGCCTTGAAGGCCTTCTCTGAAGCCACAGGGACCCCATAGCCCCTGTGCAAATAAATGCAGTCTGAAAATGCTGGGCATCCACACCCCTCAGGGCAGCCTTCTGTGAAGGGAGAAGGGAGCAGAACTTCACAGCCTCTCTCCTTCCGGGACCATCCGGGAGGCATTCCACACTCTTCTCCGATCTCCTATGGAAGTCAGCCTGTTGCTTACAGCAGTGGCCTGGACAACAACCCTTACACTGGCATTGTCTCCTTCCCTGTCTCACTCTCCCATCTCCTAATTCCTGCTTCCTGGCATCACCTCCCAAATAAAGAACCCGCACCCAAGCATTGGTCTTAGGTTCTGCTTTTGGGGAACCCAAACTTGAACATAGCTTCACCACTTCCTGGCTGGGGAGCAGGATGGAATGATTTCACTTTACTCATCTGTAAAATGGAAACATCAATATCTCACAGTCTGGCTACAAGAGTTAAATGAGAACACCATGTTGAAGTGACTTGTAAACTGTATAAGATTATCTCAGTGCTATTATTTGTTATTATTTTTAGTTTGGTGGTAGCATTAGGTCCTTCCTCGATTGCTCTTTCATTTAAAAAAAGAAAAGAAAGAAAACCCCACCTTCTGTCTCATTTCTTAGGGACCCTGTGCTGCCAGGTGCAGGTGACCATCCTTGGGTAGAAATGGGTGCTAAGGTGCTGACACTGCTCCTCCCTTCCCCTTCCTTATCAATGGGCTCGTATAAGATGCTAGTCAAGAGGACACTGTGTGGAAGAGACACTGGAGTGGCTGGATCTTTCCAGCCCAGCTTGCGTTGGTGCTGTCTGTGTGCCAGGATGTCACGGGCTGGGCTTGGTGCTTGTGCAGGAAGCCTGGGATGAGCTGGATGGATGGAGCTCTCCGAACTCCTGATGCAGCCCTGGCCCTCTTCCAGGAATGCCTGCTGCGGTCTGCCTACTGGCTGCTCCGGCCCGTGCTCCAAGGGCTGACTAGGCTGTCCCCTGCTCTGGGACCCCGCTCTGACCTCCCGGGCATCACAGGGCCCTCCTCCAGCTTCCTGCTCTCCTTGTACCAACCCTCACCAGAGCCCTGTCCTTCTGAAGACCAAGATCTCTTTGAGAGGAGGGGTTGTATCGCTACGTGAGTGTTCTAGAACAGTGACTGTTGGTCAACATTACAGGTTCAATAACGTTTGTAGACTGACGGATCAGGCATGCCTTGTGAGAGAATGGGAGGCATGCAGGTAGTCTTCATGCCGTGGAACTGCCAAGAGATTACTGCAGTGGGCAGGCAAAGCCAAATCTGGGCTGGCATGCAGAGCCCCAAGTGCCAGGAGGGACGTCAGAAGGGGCAGGACGGGGACAGAGCTGCTCAGAGTCAAGACGTGAGGTAAAGAGCAAAGTGCTGGGATGGGGTATCAGGGTGGGCAGGGATCTGAGTGGCTTCCGCACATTGGCTGGGACTTTTGCATAATTCTGAGAGCTCCTTCAGCATTAAGAACCAGAGCGGGTGGGTGGGACAATCAGAAAAGCTGCCCTCCACACACACTTGCCATCATCCCTACCAGATTAGTTCTCAAGAAGCTGATGCCTCCGTCCCCCAGACTTCTGAATAAATGCTACCAAAAGTCCCCTGCTCTGGGCGCTCAGCAGTTCTGAGGCTACAGATGGAGACAGTATCTACAGTGTTGGGTGGGAGGCAGGTGCCATGGATTGTTGCTTGTGTTAAGCTGGGCAGTGGGCGTCACTCTTCACTGACAGAGCTGTTGCCCAAAGCAGCCCACAGGGGACACATGGTGTATGGCTGGCTGGCTGGCTGGCTGGGTGGATGGTGTTGGAGTTGGTGAGATGGAATAGTGAGAGGACAGAGTGTGCTGGGGAAGGGTCAGTCACCAAGCAGTCTTCCCCACACCCATTCTTTCTTCTGTATGCCCAATAATCTATCACCACCTTCCCACTGCTCAAGCCAGAGGTTGGATCTTGACTCTCCTCCTTCCTCCCTCCCTCCCCTTCCACACGCAGCACGCCACCAAGCTCTGTGTATTCCACTTTCTTAGACTGTTCTGTCTCTACTACCACTATCTTGGTCCAGCTTCTCATTAGCCCTTCCCTGGACTATTGAAATGGCCTCCTACCTCATAGGTCTCCCTGCCCCAGCTTCATCTTCCCCTGCCCATCAGCTACCCCTCCCAGAATTTGGTATCTTAGAACAGCCTCACATATTCTATTGGCTTCCCATGACCAAAACCAAGAACGAGGACCTGCGATGGCTTTGTAATGCAACTTGGCTAGGCTGAAGGACACTTCCCAGGATTCCCTTTAGGCTGGGCCACAGGGAGATTCTTGGGAGATTTGGGAAATGGAAGGGAAACAAGAGCCGTTATGCAGTGCATGTACATTGTTGCTGATCAGCTGATTCACCTCAACGGGCTGAAGCAGCAGCTGGGCCTGCCATTGCCCCACCTTCCATGGAGCCCTAGTCAGCTTCTCTAACTCCTTGGCCAGGTATGTGTGTGTTCAGCTCTGTGATGAAGGGCCTGGTTTCTGAAAGACTACTCTGTATCACCAAAACCAACCATCCTGTTAGCCAGCTGGAAATCCTGGATATCCTCAAGCCTCTCCTGTCCAGCACTGCAAGCACCATCCATCTTTCTTTTCCCCCTAGCATCTCTTGACCCTACTGTCCCCTCTATATTCTTCCTGACTCAAGTCCTCAGGAAGGCCACCTGACCTTCATTAGGCCTCTCTCCATGCTATTCGTTCATTCATGCACTCAACAGTTATTAAACATATACTATGTGTCAGGCATTATTTTAGGCACTGTGAAAACAGCTCTAATCTTAACCTTTGCCCTTCCCCTCTGAGTTCTGTTTGAATAGTGACCATGGGTTATTAGCAATAAAGCCTGCAGGATAGAGTCTATATTTAAATAGCAGAGGGGAGACAGATTATAGATACAACAAGTAAGTAGGAGGGAGGACTTCTAGCTATGTCTGAGCAATGAGGATAGCAAAACATCTTCCCAAATGCAACTGTAAATCTGGACAAAATTAGCAAAAGTAACAATTTTTATTCTCTGGAAATTGACCAAAGGCATGCAACAATCTGAAAAGCAGTTATGCTTGAAAAACAGGAGTAAGAGGAGTGGGAGTCTGGTCCTCTTGCCTAGGGATGCTTCTATCCTACTTCCCCAGCTCAGTCATCACAGACGTTCTGTCAGGGTGGGGCACATCATGGGGACCAGCAACTTTGTTGACAAAGTCAAAAGTGGCTCATTCAGTTGTGAGCGGTGGGCAACACCCACAGCCAGAAGTCAGTGGAATGGACAATGGAGGCATCAGGTAAATGGGGAGAACTGATGCTCTGTCTGAGACTGCAGTCATTTTGGCAACAAACATGCTTCTGGCTTAGGCTGCATGCACGGGCAGAGGAGACCAGAGAGGGCTCAGGGTACCCCTACACTACTGCCAACCCTAACAGTGTGGGTGTGTGCAGAGGTAAGGTGAAGGGCCCAGCAGAAAGTAAAAGCCAGAGGAAACTTGAAAACAACCCAAACTTGGAGGGTATTTCCCTACTTCACATGGATCTATTGGCAGAGAATGGAAGCTTTACTGTCTCAAGGTTTGAATACAACATCTGTTCGATCATTGGCTGATCCCTGAATTACACAGGAACAAGGGTAATCCTCTAGGAAGCCAGGCTTAAAAACAAAAGGAAGAATAAAAAACAAATGTAAGTAGTAATATTAGTGACTATATACTGTGGGGAAGACAGATTTATCCCAGCAAGTTACCAAACAAACAATTCAACAACAACAACAAAAACATTATTTAGTGGGTAAATCAGAATCCATAGTTCCTACAATATGTTATCTAAAATGCCCAATTTTTAACAAAAGCATTATGAGCTATACAAAGGAAAAGGAAATTGTGGCCCATGCTCAGGAAAAAAAGTAAATAGAAACTCTATGAGTATTCCCAGATTTTGTAGTTAGTAGATAAATACTTAAAAAAACAAAACACTATGCAAATATATTTAAAGAACTAAAGGAAACATGTTTAAAGAATTAAAGTGATGCATTACAATAAAGAATCAACAAATAAAGAATCTCAGTGAGACAGAAAATATTTTTAAAAGTCCAACAATTGAAATGAAAAATTTACTAGAGGGGCTCAACAGAAGATTTTATATGGCAGAAGAAAGAATAAGTGAACTCGAAGATAGAGCTATAAAAATTATCCACTCCGAAGAACACAGAGGCACTCAGAACAAAACAATTGAAGAAGAGAAAAACAGACTCTCAGACCTGTAAAGAAACATTAAGCATGCCAATATGTGTAATGCAATTCCTAGAAGGAGACAAGAGAGAGAAAGGGACAGAAAAATTATTTGTAAAAAAAAAAAAAAAAGAGTGGCTGGAAACTTCCCAAATTTGATGAAAAAATGTTAGTTTTCCACGTGACAAACAAAAAGCTCGAAGTAGGACAAATACAAAGAAATCTACATTTTGACACATTAGAGTCACTGTTGAAAGACAAAGAGAAAATCTTGAAAGCAACAAGAAAAAAATGACTCATCACAGAGGAAGCATCAATATAATTAACAGCTGAATTCTCATTTGAAACAGTGGAGGCTAGAAGTGGAAGAACATATTCAAAGTGTTGAAAGAGAAATAAAAATTGTTAACCAAGAATTCTATATCCAAATAGCTATTCTTCAAAAATGAAGGCAAAATAAAGACATTCCCAGATAAATAAAGACTGAGAGAATTCCTTGCTGGCAGATCTGCTTTGTAAGAAACACTAAAGGAAGTTCTTCAGGCTGAAAGGAAATGAAACAAGACAGTAAAATATGAAGTCCACAGGAAGAAATGATGTTAGATAAGTTAATATAGGTTAATACGAAAGACTATAAATACAGTCATGCATCACTTAATGATGGGATACATTCTGAGAAATGTGTCATTAGGCAATTTTATTGTAGTATGAAGATCATAGCATGCATGTATACAAACCTAGATGGTCTAGTCTACTACACACCTGGGCTATATGGTATAGCCTATTGCTCCTAGGCTACAAACCTGTACTGAATATTGTAGATAATTGTAACACCATTGTAGGTACTTGGGTATCTAAGCATAGAAACGGTACAGCAAAAATATGGTATAAAAGATAAAAAATGGTAGACATGTATAGGGTATTTACTATGAATGGGGCTTTCAGGACTGAAAGTTGCTCTGGGTGAGTCCCTGAGGGGGTTGTGAGTGAATATGAAGGCCTGGGGCATTACTGTACACAACTATAGACTTTCTAAACATTGTACACAAGCATCACCACAAACATGTGAGTAATGCATTGTGCTAGGACATTATGACAGCTATGATGTCACTAGGTGACAAGAATTTTTCAGCTCCATTAAAATCCTATGAGACCACTGTTGTATACATAGTCCATCATTGACAAAAATGTTGTTATGCAGTGCATGACTGTATATATTTTTCTCATTTATTTGCTGAACATCTTTTAAAAGCATAAATGGGGGGGCCGGCCCGGTGGCTCAGGCGGTTACAGCTCCGTGCTCCTGACTCCAAAGGCTGCCGGTTCGATTCCCACATGGGCCAGTGGACTCTCAACCACAAGGTTGCCGGTTCAACTCCTCGAGTCCCGCAAGGGATGGTGGGCTCCGCCCCCTGCAACTAAGATTGAACAGGGCACCTTGAGCTGAGCTGCCTCCCAGATGGCTCTGTTGGTTGGAGCGTGGGCTCTCAACCACAAGGTTGCCAGTTCAATTCCTCGAATCCCACAAGGGATGGTGGGCAGCGCCCCCTGCAACTAAGATTGAACACGGCACCTTGAGCTGAGCTGCCGCTGAGCTCCCGGATGGCTCAGTTGGTTGGAGCGCGGGCTCTCAACCACAAGGTTGCCAGTTCAATTCCTCGAATCCCACAAGGGATGGTGGGCAGCGCCCCCTGCAACTAAGATTGAACAGGGCACCTTGAACTGAGCTGCCACTGAGCTCCCAGATGGCTCAGTTGGTTGGAGCCCGTCCTCTCAACCACAAGGTTGCCGGTTTGACTCCCGCAAGGGATGGTGGGCTGTGCCCCCTGCAACTAGAAATGGCAACTGGACCTGGAGCTAAGCTGCACCCTCGACAACTAAGACTGAAAGGACAACAACTTGAAGCTAAACGGCACCCTCCACAACTAAGATCGAAAGGACAACTTGACTTGGAAAAAGGCCTGGAAGTACACACTGTCCCCCAATAAAAGTCCTGTTACCCTTCCCCAATAAAATAAACTCTTAAAAAAAAAGGCATAAATGGGTATAAAGCAACAATTATAACAGTGGTTTGGGAATTTATAATATATAGATATAATATATACACGAGAATAATAACACATGGGGCAGTTTCTATATTTAACTGGAATTAAGTATTAATCTGAAGTAGATTAAGATAAAATGCATCTTGTAATCCCTAGAAGCAACATTAATTAAATAAAACAAAAATACAGTAAAAAAATCAATAAAAAGTTAAATTGTACAGTACAAAATATTGAATACAAAGATGATAGTAAAAGGGGAACAGAGGAACAAAAATAGAAGAGACATATAGAAAACAAATTACAAAATAGCAAATGTAAAGCCAACCATATTAATAATTACATTAAATGTGAATGATCTAAATATGCCAATCAGAAGGCTAAGATTACCTTCATGAAATAGCAAGAGCCAGTTATATGCTGTCTGTGAGAGATACACTGAAGATTCAATGACACAATGAAACACAATGAAGATTCAATGACCACTGAAAGGAAAAGGATGAAAAAAGATATACCGTGCAACTGTAAACTTAAGACAGCTGGAACTGGCTATGCTAATATAAAATAAAATAGACATTAAGGAAAAAAAACATTACAACAAAAAGGGATATTTCACAATGATAAAAGAGTGACTACATCAGGAAGCTATAATAATTATAAATATATAAAAACAAGACAGCTTCAAAACACATAAAGCAAAAACTGCCACCAGACAATTGAATAATAAGAGTTAGAGAGTTCAATATTCCAGTATCAATAATTGATAGAACAACTAGACAGAATATTAGCAATGATACAAAATGCTTGGACAATACTACCAATGAATTTGACCTAACATATATATGACACTCCTTACAATGACTGCAGAATATACATTATTTTCATGCACATGTGGACCATTCTTCAGGATAAACCATATACTAGGCCATAAAACTGTAAATCAACTGGTGAGTGAATAAACAAAATGCACATCCATACAACGGAGTATTATTTCGCTAAAATTGAACAAACTACTGATATACATGAGAACATGAATGAGCCTCAGAAATCTTATGCTTTTGCAGATGGTGGAGTAGGTAAACACAGTGCTCACCTGCTCTCAGGGCCACATTAATTACAACTAAACTACTGACTAACCATCATTGAGAATCTCCTGAAGTCTAGCTGAATCAAAGCCCTGCAACTATGGACATATGAGTACAGAAGCCACTTCGAGGCAGGTTTGGGAACAGGCTGGTCCCAAACCTGTGTGAGACTATTAAAAATTGGGAGGGATATCCTGGCTGTGGCGGTCCCTCACGGAGGAGCAAGAGGTTCCAGCATCACACCAGGCTCCCCAGACCAAGGTTTCAGTGCCAGGGAGACGAGTCCCCATAACTGGCTGTGACAACCAGTGGAATTGTGGCTGAGTGAGATAAAGGGAGGCTTTAGTCCTAGGTACTCTCTTAAGGGGCCCACACATAGGCTTATCATTGATGGAATCATTCACTCTGAGCTCCAGTTCTGGGGTGGCAGAGCCAGGGACATATGGGGAAGAACTGAGTTGTCTGTCTTTAGGTTGAGGGCTGGAGGGGCAGCTTTCTCCTGCATGGAGGAGCTGGCGGAAGCTTGTGTGCAGAGGAACGCTGATGCCATATCTGAGTCTCCATTAAACTGGCTATCACCTTTTGTCTGCCCCACCCTAGTTATTCCCTGAGACCACACCCCACCTAACTTTCAGGCACACCCAAGCCACTTCCAGTGGCTTTTCCATATAAATGGCCTGCCTGACTCATGCTGTGGAGTTTCCTAAAATCTCTCAAAGTTTCATAAAACCCAAACAAGCAGCATTTAACTACAGCATGTCCCGTATTTCTGGTTGAGCAGCCCCCTAAGCCTGGTACTAGTGACAGCCGGCCTTGGTTCATGGCTTGGCCTGTAAGGCAACTCCAAGTACAGTGCAGGCAGTGGCCATCTCTGAACTGCTTTGTGGCTCATGCCAGGTGGCCCTGGTCAGGGCACAGACTGCGGCTGAACTTGGCCTGCAGCAGATCCTCTCCCAGGAGGCCAGCACTGGCAGGACCAATGGCCAGCTTTGGACTGGGTCAGAGCATCACCCAGCCACCTCCAAGGATGGCACACCCAAAGGACAGACTGTGCAGGCACCAGAGCCTTGCGATAGCGAACCCCGCTCGGTACGGTCAGCCTCTGCACCACAGCTCCTCCACTGTAGTCACAGTCAGTCCTCACAACAAATCAGCCTGTGGTGAGTCCCTCCCGTTGATGTGCAAACAGCAGTCAAGGCTCAACTACAACAGAATGGCACATACAACCCACACAAGGGACACAACTGGAGCACCCAGCTCAGGGGACCAGGGAGACTGCATCACTGGGACCCACAGCACACCTACTACATAAGGCCACTCTACTCAGACCGAGAGGCATAGCAGCCCTACCTAGTACACAGAAACAAGCACAGGGAGGTAACTAAAATGGGAAGACAAAGAAACATGTCCCAAATGAAAGAACAGAACAAAGCTCTAGAAAAAGTACTAAACAAAATGGAGACAAGCCATAAATCAGATATAGACTTCCAAACACTAGTTATAAGGTTGCTTGAGATCTCAGGGAAAACTTCAACAAAGAGATAGGAAACATAAAAATGGAGATAGAAAACATAAAAAAGAATCAGTCAGAAATAAAAAATTAAACAACGAAAATGATGAATACATTATAGGGAATCTACAGTAGATTAGATTAAGCACAAGACTGAATCAGCAATTTAGAAGATAAGGTAGCAGAAAACACCCAATCAGAAAAGGAAAAAGAAAAAAGAATCCCAAAAAATGAGGAGAGAATAAGGGGCCTCTGAGGCAACATCAATCATACCACCAGTCACATCAAAGAGGTACCAGAAGGAGAAGAGAGAGAACAAGGAATTGAAAACGTATTTGAAGAAATAATGACTGAAAAGTTCCCTAACCTGGTGAAGGAACTATACATACAAGCCCAGGAAGTGCAGAGAGTCCCAAACAAGATGAACCCAAAGAGGCCCACACCAAGACACATCACAATTAAAATACCAAAGGTTAAAGACAAAGAGAGACTCCTAAAAGCAGCAAAAGAAAAGCAGTTAGTTACGTATAAGGGATCTCCCATAAAACTATCAGCTGATTTCTCAACAGAAAGTTTGCAGGCCAGAGGGAGTGGCAGGAAATATACAAAGTGATGAAAAGCAAGGACCTACAACCAAAATTACTCTACCCAGCAAAGCTATCACATAGAATCAAAGGACAGATAAAGAACTTCCCAGACAAGAAAAAGCTGAAGGAATTCCTCACCACCAAACCAATATTACAACAAATGTTAGAGAGACTTCTTTAAGACAACAACAACAAAAACAAAAATCAAAATATGAAATATTAAATGGCAATAACTACATATCTATCAACAATTACTTTAAGTGTAAGAGGATTAAATGCTCCAATCAAAAGATAGGGTGGCTGAATGGATAAGAAAACAAGATGCTTACATATGTTGCCTACAAGACACTTACTTCAGATCAAAAGACACACACAAACTAAGAGTAAAGGGATGATAAAAAGATGTTTCATGAAAATGGAAAAAAAATGAAGCTGGGGTAGCAATACTTACATCAGACAAAAAAGACTTTAAACCAAAGGCTATAACAGGAGACCAAGAAAGACACAGTAATCCCATTTCTGGGTATTTAGCCAAAGAAACCCAAAATGCTACTTCGAAGAGATATGTGCATCCATAAGTTCATTGCAGCATTGTTTACAATGGCCAAGATGTGGACGCAGCCTGGGTGTCTGTTGATTGAAGAATGGATAAAGAGGAGGTGGTACATATACACACAATGGAGTAATGCTCAGCCAGGGAAGGGAATGGGTTCTTGCCATCTGCAGTGGCATGGATGGACCTGGAGGGTATTGTGCTGAGTAGAGTATGTCAGATAGAGAAAGACAGATGCGATGTGATTTCACTTATATGTGGAATCTAAAGAACAAAATAAATAAACAAACAAAACAGAAACAAACTCATAGATACAGAGAACATTTTGATAGTTGCCAGAGTGGAGGGTGGGTTGGGGCTGGGTGAAAAAGGGAAGGCATTAAGAAGTACAAATTGGTTGTTACAAAGTAGTCATGGGGATGTAGGGTATAGCATAAGAATACAGTCAATAATATTGTAATAACTATGTATGGTGTCAGATGGGGATTGGATTTATCACGGTGATAGATGGGAAGGGGGTTGGGGGACAGGGTACAAAAGATGAAGGCATTAAGAAGTACAAATTGGTAGTTAGAAAGCGGTCATGGGGATGTAAAGTAAAGCACAGGGGATATAGTCAATGATACAGAAATAACTATGTATAGTGCCAGGTGGGTACTAGACTAGTCAGGGGATCACTGCTTAAATTACATAAATGTGTAACCACTATGCTGTACACCCAAAATTAATATAAAATAATTTTGAATGTCAATTGTCATTGAAAAATTAAAAGAGGGAGGAAAAAGGTGAAGGGGAATGAGGTTTAAATTTCCAGGTATAAAACAAGTAAGTCTTGGGAATGTAATGTGAAGCACGGGGAATATTGTCAATAATATTGTGGTGGTTGCTGGACTATGATCATCGCTTCTTTAGGTATGTAAATGTTGAATAACTAAGGCGTACTCCTGAAGCTTATATAATATTGTATGTTAGCTATATTTTAATAAAGATCTTTAATAAAAGATTGAAGTTAAAACATAATTTTGAAGGGAAAAAAAAAAGAAATCTTAGCTAAATGAAAGAAGCCTGATGCAGATGAGTACACACTATGTGATTCCACTTATATAAAATGTCCAGAAAAAGCAAATTTATAGATACAGGAGACCAATCCATGTTTTCCTCGGGCTGCAGGTAGGAGTGGGAATTAATTTCAATAGCATGAGGGAATGTTTCCAGATGACACAAATGTCCTAAAGCTGGATTATGGTGATGGTTGTACAACTCTATAAATTTACTAAAAAATCATTGACTTGTATACTTAGAATGGCTGAATTTTATCATATGTAATTCACACCTCAATAAAGCTGTTAAAATATGTAAGTGTATGAGACAATAACAAATACTATGAAGAAAAATAAGGCAGGAAAGAAGGATAGGAGAGTTGGGGTGGGGTTGTAATTAGTGCAGTCATTGGTGTAGTTTGCCAACTACTTCAATCCTCTCCTAAGCCTGTGACAGGGCTACTTCCTGGCCCCCTGGTGGGTAGCTGGGGCAATGAGTGGTGAATGGTGTGTGACTTGTGTGACTTCCCGGCCAAGGATTTAATCACTGATATGAAACGCTTCTAGAGCTCAGTCTCTCCCTTTGCCCTCTGGCCTGGCCACCAGCACCGCTTGACACAATGGTTGTTCCGTCCGCCTGGGTCTTTGAGTCACTATGATGGGCAGGTTACCTCTGACCCAGTTATTGTGTAACCTATATCCCATTGGGACACAGACAGGCAGTCAGTGAAAGCCTCAAAAGAAGATGGCATTTGAGTAAAAGTCTGAAGGAGCGAGTTTGTGAGCCATGTAGATACCTGTGGGAGAGAGGGCAGAAAACATGCAAAGCCTGGCACACCTGAGGAATAGCAAGGAGGCCGGCATTGCTGTACGACACTGTGAATGTACGGATTGGCACTGAATTAGCAGTTCTCCTTAAAATGGCACACCTGAGGGATAATGAGCGGTGGACGGACAAGCAGATGGCGTGATGGGTAATGTGGGCTGATGCAGGAGCCAGTGGCCTGGGAATCGGCTGGGATGTGTTGAGCCAGTGACAGATCTAATCAGCTTTAGGTTTGAAGAGCCTTATTCCAGCTGTAATATTGAGAGGAGATGGAGGGGCCAATGGCAGGATCAACAAGACCAACGGAGAGGTTGCGAGTGGACTTCACAGCCTGCTGCTGGTCCTTCTTCCCATAAGCAGTTCTGACCCGATCAGTCGTATGCTTACAACTTGCTACAGCTCCTATTGCTCATGAGAGAGTCTCAATTTCTTAACATGACACCAACCTACCTTTCCACTCTGTCAACCACCACCCCTCTTCCTACTACGTCAATTCTCCTCATTCTGACTCTTCTATTCTCCCAGGACACACTCTTGCCTCCTTCCCTGGGTTCTCGTGGTCCCCTCACACCACTGCCATCCACAGCAGGGAGGAGAGGCTATGCTCCGGAGACAGGCCAAGTGAGCCCAGCCACAGTGTTGGGGAGGCACAGGGGAGGGTGGTGATGGAGGATGCCCCCTGCGTGGGTCCTGAAGCTTAGCTTGTTGGCCAGGAAGTTGGGGGCCTATAGGAAAGGTTGGATTGAGAGCTGCCTTCTCCTTCATCTGGACACTCTGGCAAGAGGCCACCATCTTTCTCCCCACTATGATTCAGCCACACAGTGGCTTCATGGTGGGGAGCACCCAGGAGGGTCAGCTACAGGGAGAAGCTGCCAGCTCTTGGGAGACAGTCAGGCAGGACAGTGAGCAGGAGTCTGGGAAGCTGGTGAGCAGAGGCCACAGCTGGTCTGAATGGGCAGGATAGGGCTGCAGGAAAAGCCTACAAGTAATGGCGCCAAGGGTGCCCATGGCTGGGTAACAGTTTCAGCACCAGGCTCCTGAGCGAGAAATCCAGACCTGTGCTGGCTGGCCTCTGACTTCCTGTTGCAAGGTCCTGGGCTTGACAAAACTGTAGGCAAAGTGAAGTGAAGTAGGGCAGTACAATTTAACTCCAAAGAATGTTCCATTTGCCCTAATTCCCTGAAATTTTCACTTAAAAACAAGCTCAAGTTCCCAATAATCTCCAATAGAGGGGAGATGGGGGGAGAAGAGAGGGAAGAGGAAAGGGGAGAGGGGAGGGGGTAGAGGGGAAAAAGGAGAAGAGAGAGGGGAGAGGAGAGAGAGGGGAGTAATCTAATCACACTCTTTAAATCCAGGTATCTTGTGCAATGTCTCATTTGTCTTTTTCTTAAAGGATTGTCATCTGTACCCTGAAGCCACGAGACATGGAAATCTGGTGGCTGGAACCTTCCACAAAAGCAAGTGAGTTTTCTGTTCAAACCAGATGATGCTATAAACCCAGCTCAGAGGAAAATATCTAGAGATTTGACAGATACCCAATACATTAGGACTGAACAGAGTTAAAGGCCAATCCCAGCTGCTCCCACCCCTACTGTGGGAAGGGTGGTCCAGAGAGGTTTAACACCCTGAGACGTGTCCAGCCTAGAGTTGGATCCAGGTGACCTGGCTAATGAACATAGAGCTTGAGCCTCACCCTCCAGATACCCGCTCAGACCTCACCAAAGGCTGCCGTGTGCAGTTGGAGGCTGCCCTGGGCTCGGTCTGGAGGTTCCTGGCCCTGTTTGAACATTAGGTTCACCTGGGAATTGAAAAATAAGTTGATGTCTGGGACCCACCCAGACCAAGCTCCAAGTATTGCCCAAATCTCCAGTAGTATTTAAAAGTACCTGGGGATTTTCAAAAGCTCCTTTATGATTCGAATGCACAGCCGTGTTGAGGACCACTGACTTTCTCCCACTAGCATCTGGGATTTCAGCCATCATCCGCAGGTGCCCAGATCCAGAGAGCATGAAACACTGTTGTACAACCACACAACCAATACCTGTGTGACCCAGCCAGCCAGTACCTGCATGGACCCATCCAGACGGTCGTCCGACTTTGTTTACCTCCTGGGCACTATGTGGGGGGCTACTGACCCGTTCTCACTGTTTCTGAATTAACTGCCTGGCTGGACTGCTTCCAAGCAGGGCAGAGCAAGCAGCTTTAGGAAGTACAGGCTGCCCCAAGAAGGACTTGTCTCAGGCACCCAAGGTCTCTGAATGTCCTCAGAGCCCTGAGTCACTGGAGCACAGGCCCCTCAACAGTGGTGATCACATTGAAGGAAGCCTCTACTTTTTCAGGCAGACACGGAGCAGCTTCCTAATTCAGAGCTGAGGGCTGTGCCATTGGCCAGCGCCTGGGCCCAACCAGGTGCCCCTTGGTGCTATCAGCCCACAAAACCAAGACGGCTCTTTTGGGTGGCCTCGCGTGGCCCCTCCCTCAAATGAGAAGCCGCGAGCAAATCATACTTCACACGGAATAAAATAAAATTCTTACCAAAATATCTGGCTGCAAACGTTCTTCTTTTGCTGGAAGCTGTCGGCAGCATAATGAAGCTGGCAGTCTATGTACAAATTTCTTGTGTATCGTTTTTATAAAGAACCAACCACATCCTCAAGCAGACAAGCTAATTCCTGTTTTCCAGTAACAGGAGATCAGCATCTATAGAAAAGAAATATATTTAGAATGCCCTTTATCTGGTGTTTTCTTGGATTTCAAATAAGAAGCCTCGCTGTGGGGAGCTGGTCCCTTAAATGTAGACGCACCCAGGGATCTTGGAAAGGCCTTGGGCAACTCGTGGGGCCTCTGCTCTGTGAAAGTCACAGTTCCTCCGGTCTGTGAAATGGGAACAGTGATGACAGTGACCTCTCAGCATAAATGCAGCATCTACGAGACAGTGGGGGTGCAATGGCAATGCCCTCCACATATGTCAGATGCTATGCTTGGTCTTTTCAACGAACTGACCGATTTAGAAGGGGCTGTGCTTTCCAGACAGCTGTGAAAACAGGCACCAGCGGCAACCTGCAAACCTACAGCATGATTTCCAGATGCCATATATAATGCTCGTCTTGTGTGTACGGCAGTCCTGTTAGTAGGGAGATTGGGGACACTGTCCCCACCCCCAGATGGAAAGACAGAGCCCTGTAGCACCCAGTGGCAGACCCTTACTCTGGTCCACTGGCTGCTAACAGCTCAGCTTCTCATTCCATTGCTGGAAATTCAGCATCATTATTGCATAATTTATAGTTGTGGAAAATCAAAAAGAAACATCCCAGTTATGAAACAGTCAAGTGACGTTTATGCAGCCATCAACATCACTGACACAGCGGTTATGGCAACATAAGGGAAAGGCAATTCCAAGGGGGCAGAGTTACCCAACTTAAACATGTACTAGGGAGTTTACAGAGGTGAGGAGCAACCGTTGGGAGGACACACCCAGAATGTTCTCCCCACCACCTTCCTGATCTCCTTTCTCCCCTGCCTCTGCTGTGTTGAACTTGTACCGCCTTTGTGATTACAGAACCAACCACTGTTACACAGATGAAACAAGCATCGCCAATGCTTACGGAGGTTGGATCCTTTCACCCCTGGCTGCAGGCTGTGGGAAAGCAGGGACTCAGGACGCTGAACAGCACTCAGTCAGCAGGCTGTGTGGGGGCCGTGGCGTTCTGCTCCAGGCCTGCGCCATCAGGGGACATCTGTGCTGCTGGTGTTCTCTGCGTGGAGCAGAGAGACAGTACAGAGGACTGTGCCTCCGGAGTCACAGGGGCAGTTGGGAGCAGAAGCCTGAGGGTGACAGCCTAACTGCTTGAAGAGAACAGCAAAGCCCCAAACCATAGATGTTGCCATGTCCTTGGGCCCACACGAACAGTGGTTTGTCTTGCAAAGGGAAGGCAGTGCAAAGTGCAAAGAGATGGAGCCCCCAAATACACAGCAGACATGGAGCCAGAGCCACAAAAAATGGAGGGGTGGAGAGTCAAGTCCGAGAACCTTGGAGCTAGGACAGACTTTGGGGATCATTAGGGACCTAGAGTGACATTTCTCCGCATTCTCTAAGCATACAGGAGTGGGAGGGTGACAAAGGGGAATGGGGAGTGAGAGGAAGGAGCCTGTCCCATGACCTGGTGTAGTAGGAGCTTTAGAATTTAAAACTCCACATTCATGTCCAGGGTTTTCCTTTTATAGTAGTATAAATTTGGACGTGCTCCTAAAACAGGATTATCAGTTTTAGCAAACAAAAATATGGAATGCTCAGTTACATTTTTAGTATAAGTGTGTTCCCAATAATGCATGGGACATAACATCTATTATAAAGGTATTCATTGTTGATCTGAAATTCAGATTTAACTGGGTGTTCTGTATTTTATCTGGCAACCCTATATTTCTACCTTCTGGGTATTCATTTTATTTTTGGTAAAAAGAGGATAATCAGGTAAGAAACTTTCAGTTGCTAGAAACAAACAAACAAAAGAATTAAAATTCGCTTAAAACATAAGGAGAGATTTATTAGCTCTTTTAGTGGGAAAGTCCTCACACATGGGCTTCAGGCATGGCTGGATCCAGCAGCTTGACAATGTCAACCAAGTCTGTCCCCCGCCCCCCAGTTCTTCTGTTTGCTTCCTGGGGTGTCTGCTTCATCCTAATCAAGAGGTTGCCTTATTATTAAAAAATGCTGGAAACCAGCTTCAGGAGCAAATACTTTCTCCTTCATGTCTAACAGGAAGAAAAAACTTTTCTGGTAGTGTCTCTCTCATAAGTTTTAGGAAGCTTCCCCCCCTACTCTCCCAAATATCTTCTCTTGCCTTATGGCCTTGATTGGGCAACCGATCTCTCCCTAAACCAATCCTGATGGCTGGGTAATGAGATGTACTGATTGGCTAAAGCAACCTGGATTCGTCTTAGGAGCTGGGTGGAGTTGGCTTCCACAGGCATCTGGGCTGGTATAAGAAAGAGGGAGATGCTAGAATAGATGCCAGGGAACTATGACAAAGCGGAGGGGAGGAGGGCTCCAAAAATACAATGCCCACTGCAAGTTTCTCTAAGGGTAAGATAAATGAGACTGACCCCCAAAGGTGTACATGCGTGCGTGCATGTGTGCGTGCGTGTGTGTGTGTGTGTGTGTGTGTGTGTGTGTGTGACAATGTTAGCTCTTCCCTTTGGACATGTTGATTGCCCTACTTTTTTTCCTAGGCCCTATCCTTCTCCTGGCCAGGTCTACAACCCAAGCTCAGCTCTGCTGTTACAGAGCAAAGAGGCCACCCTGGGAGACAGTGAGCTGGGCCTCTGTCCCGGGTGTGCCCTGGGCAGGTCTCTGCCCCTCACTGGCCCCACTACCTGGGCGGGGGGGATGGAGTGTGTGTGTGTGTGTGTGTGTGTGTGTGTGTGTGTGTGTATGTATGGGCGGGGGAGGGCATACTGATGCCAGGAGGGCTCTGGTTAGAGCACTGACCTTCGCTGACCTCAGCCTGTAGTGGGGATGCCAAGGCCCCAGGGAGTAGGCATCTACTTTGGGGAGCACATGGATGGAAGGGCAGGTATGGTGGGCTCGGCCTATCAGCTGTAAGAAAGCAAACTCAGGGGCAGAGGGACCAGAAAACTGGTCTCCAATCCCCCACCCCAGTCCTTGCCTTCCCGTCACCCACCTTTCTTTGCAGTGGTATTTAAGGGCAGACCACACCTTCGTGTCTAAGCTAGGCTCAGCACAACTGGGGCAACGCTCCTGGGCCTGCCAAACAGCACTGTGAAGAGCAGTCGTGGACAGCAAGCTGGGGATGACTCAGCCAGGAGCGGCTGGCACGGGACACATTCACTGTGGGGGCACTGCTCTGCTAGAAACACCAGTCTGCCTGGACTTAGGACATGCTGCCCTGCAATTGGCATCACCACACCGCAGGCATGGTCAATAACGTCAGCTAGCACTTAGTAGGTGCCGATGGTGGACCAAACACCCTCACCCGACAGCATCTGAGCTGAGTATTACAGTGGACTTGTGAGCCACTCCCAGTCACACAGTTTAACACGGTGGGGGTGAGGGTTCAAACCCAGGTTGCTCTGTTCCCTGCGGCCTCATCCCTCAAGCATGGGAAGACGGCTGCTGTTGTCCCAGACTGGCCTAGCCACGTGTTTACCCTATGGCTCCTCATTCATCTCCCACAGGGCCCCCAGCTGCGCCCCGTGTGAGCACGGGGTAATGAGCACCCCATCACAGTGTGGGCATATGGACCCTGGCAGGTGGGGGTGGGCCTGGCTCCCAGGAAAGCTGCCTGGGTGTTGCCCCACTGGGGTCTGCTCACCTGGTACGGGGAGCCGGACACCTCTGTCTCTGCTGCGGGGATCCTGCCTGGGGATCCTTCCTCAGGGCACCGCCTGGAGGGAGCGCTCGGGGCTCCCTGCCTCCTCTTCTCACTGGGGCCTTGGCCTTGGCCCTGCCCCCAGATCCCCCATGTGACAAGCGAGCAGGGGAGGCCGGCAGGACCAGGAGGAAGCTGCCCTGGGCTGAACATCATCAGCCAGATTCCAGGCTCACTGGCTCCTCAGTGCCTCTGGGGATGATGCGTTGATGGCCGTTGTCCTTGGCCTGCTAAGAGCCTGAAACAGCTTCAGCTCAGGAAATGTATCCCGGGGAAGCTGACCTCTTCCAGGAAGGGCTGGGGCAGAGCCACTCACAGACGCCGACCTGGAATTTGACTTGGTGCAGTGCGCCCCCTGGCGGCACCATCAGGCACCGCCTCCCACATCTCCAAACCGCGGCCTCCCTTGCATCCAGCCCCATCTCCACATTTCTCCCAGCAGCTGGATCTGCAAGCTCTGACTTACCCCACTCTCACCTGTAGCCTCATCTTCCTTGGGGCCACGCGTAGCTGGCAGGATGTGTGGAAGTGCTATGTATTTCTACACTGAGTCTTCCTCCGAGCCGCTTTATTCTGCACCCCTGGCCCAGTAATGTGTCTTCAGTATGGGGAGGAAGTGGGGCTGGAGAAGTCATTAGCAGGGGAGGGAGCACTCAGGTTGCAGAAGGGGGATCTGAGCCACTTCTTAAGGACCGAGCATCACCCAAATCTCCCCACTTTCTGGAGTGGGGAAACTGAGGGTAGAAAGATCCAGCGAATTTCTCAAGGGGACAGATTACAAGTGGCATTGCTGAGATCTGAAACCAAGGCAGCCGATTCAAAACCTCTTGCAAGCCAAAGCCACGGAAAGAAGCAGGCAGATGGCCCTCATTGGCCTCCCAGTGGGGCGTTGATGGGCAGAAAGCCTCCTTCCCTGAGGGTGGGACAGCCTTCCCCTCACCTGGGCTCAGTGTGGCCTCTCACTCTTGTTTTTCCTGATCAAGGTAAGCATGGCTGGCTATGGACAGGTAGCCTCGGAAAGCCATCTGGACAAGCTGGGGTTGTGATGGAGTCTCCGTGAGTCCTGCCTCAGGGAGGAAATGATGGCAGAGGCAGGCCCTGTGGAAACCTTCTGCCAGCCCTTGGAAGCCCCTGGGAGTGGGGCAGGGCTGGTTGTGGTGGAGAGGAATTGCTGGCACAGGTACGGGAGCACAGGTCCTGCTGCAGGGCTGGGACTCAGGGCTCCTGAGAAACAAGGTGTAGGGTGCTGTTTTCAGTCCCCACTCTTACAGTGGGCTTGACTGGAAAGCAGCACAGCAGGCCTCCTGTGTGCATGCACCAAGCAGGGTGAACTCTCCATCCAGGCTTGTGGGGGAGGCAGTGAAAGCTGCAGAAGGAAGAACAAGGGCACTGGACTCAGGCCACAATGAGTTTAACTCCTGCCCTGGATACTTTGTAGCTGGGTCACTGCATAAGTCACACCACTTCTCTGAGCCCCGGACCCCACCTGTAAAATGAGGGTAATGACAGTACCACTGCCTCGAGGGGTCCGTCCCAGGAAGTGCCTGTCCCTCTACCTCCCTCGTCGTCAGCAGCAGCATTAGCAAGGGCAATGTTTGGTTCTCAAACTGGGTGTTAGTTTTGTAATAAATTCTGCATTTAATTTACATGATAAGTTCAAAAGTAAGCCGTTTTTATAAGGTTGGATAACCAGCTTATAATCAAACACTCTTAGGTGGTGGTGGTGCCTGAGTTTGCGTTAGCGTTGAAAATCGAATTGGCAGCAAGTGGCAGAGAATGTCTGTCTTCAGTATTCAGTATGTTGGGCCCTGGTGCAGTGTGTCTCCGGGGGAGCTGGTGGCTATGTTGTGGGTGCCTTTTGGGCCTCTTCTGGGGCCTTTCGGGTGGCATGGTGGGAACCCTCAGCCCTCGCCAGGAACCTGTCACCATCAATGGGCTGACTGGCTTCCCTGAAGTTAGGGTCTTTGTAGGGATTCAGGGGGCTTTAAAGCCCGCAGAAATCAGGGTGGTCACAACAGTCCTCTGGAGGCCTCTGCTCAGTGAGCCACTGAACCCCAGCAGTCAGTCACAAATTCAGCCAGAACCACACCAGCGATCACACTGAATTGAGTTCTTAGGGGACCCTTTGTTTGTTCTTACGTAGAAAAGTAGTTTATAAGTTATAAGCATTGTCAGGTTAGATATTGTTGTATGTGTGTAAATATTTAAGTCGATGCTGGAGCCCAGGGATTGTTTCCCCCTTCTTTTGAAGAGAGCTTCCCATTATTGGGTAGAAGAAACACAGAACTAATTAATATAATATAGTAGATACTGAGCAATCCTGACTGTAATTGGCAGTTATGGCCACAAGATGGCGCTCTCAGCACACTACTTGCGCTAATCGGTTTTCCAGCAGCGCATTTGTAACCAGTCTGAGGAAGCCCTTCGGAGGAGAACGGGCTCTTTGGCCTGAGGGAGCTCAGAGGAGTCACCTCCGTAGCACCACGGGAAACACACTTCTGAGGGGCTCAGGGCTGCCACAGGGTGAGGCAAGAGAGGCATCTAGGATACAAATTTTAAGGAGGCAATGACTGCCTCACTTGCCTCCCCATCTAGTCCAGGCCCTGGGTAGCCCTACTGTATTGCACAGTGCAGCACTAGACTTTCTAAAGTCAAGTATGCATGTCAAAAATTCAAGAGTAGCAAGTAAAGAACAGCAGTACAATGTATAACTTCCAAACCAGTAGAGGGAGATAAAAACAAAAAAAAGAATACTTAAATTCAATATAATGAAGAGAGGGGAAAACAAACTTAAAAGAAAAATTATGGTAAATATAAACACAAAAGAAAAAAGTGAAAAATATGTATAAATATAAAAGTAATCATGGTAAATGTAAACAGATTCAGCTCACATATTAAAAGCTAGAGTTACTTGGCTGGATTAAAAAAAAATTATAGCTGTTTGCCAGGATATCTAAACCATAACAACACAGAAATATTGAAAATGATATACCAGCCAAATAGTATCTAAAAGAAAATTGTTGTAGTAATATTAATACGATATAAGACAGACTAACGAAAAGGCTTTACTAAGGATACTGATTGTTATAAGATGATAAAAGGAACAATTTCCATACATATAAGTCTTGAACCTGTAAACACCTAATAACAAAGCTTGAAAGGAGGAAAACTAGCAAACACAAACCTGTCACATAATGAGGAGATTTCAACAAATTCACAACCTTAGTGGGAATTTTATGACAATACTCTCTGAAACTGATAAACAAGCAAGTCAACAACAAAAAAATTAGTAAAGATTTTGAATAATACAGTAAGCAAGTGATGTGATAGATACACATAGAAGCCTTTGCCCATGGAATGTTTATAGAAGTTAAGCATATATCATTTCACAAAGCAAGCTTCAACAAATAAACACTAAAGAATCAATATTATTTAAAGTTCTCTAAACTTAATGCAATAAAATTAGATATCAATAACAAAAAAGATAGCTAAAAATAAAGGACATACATCTAAACACTGACAAATTTTTAATTTATGTCTCAAAGGAGATATTAGAATGGAAACTACAAAATATTTAGAATTGAATGCAACACATTTCAAGACATGTGTAGCTAACATGGTACCTCAAAGGAAATTTATGGCATTAAATGTGTATATTAGAAAACAAATAAACAAAAATGCTGAAAATTAAGCATCAACCAAAGACATTAAGAAAGAGGTAGCATGTGATGACAGTTTTTTTTCATTCCAAGTTTAGCTTTGAAGGGGGTTGAGAAATGGGTTCTCCATGCTCTACGCAATTTCTAATGGAGAAAAAAAGAGCTAATCTCAAAAATGTTTTATACGGCATGATTCTATTTATATAACATTCTCAAAATGACAAGATTGTATATTTGTCAAGCAGACTAGTGGTTGCTGGGGGTTAGGAATCAAGGGGTTAGGTGGTGGGTGTGATTATAATGGGGTAGCACAAGAGAGATCTTTGTGGTGATGGAATAATTCTGTACTTTGGTGGCTACAGAAATCTACACACATGATCAAACATCATAGAATGATACATATTGTACTAATGTCAGTTTCCTTGTTTTGATATTGTACTATAGTTACTTAAGATAGTTACTTAAGATACAGCCATTGGGGGAAATGAGGTAAAGGGTACATCTTTTTAGCATTTTGCAACTTCCTGGGAATCGACAATTTCAAAATAAAAAATTTAAAATGGAATGCAAAATAGTGAATACTCACTAATAGCAACTATATACATTCCTAATCTATTATGTATACATATAGAAAGGTCTTCTTAGGATATTAAAACTATGTTAATGTATACTATTATTACACTTTGAAAGATTTGTCTAAAAGATCAAAAGGCAAAAGGTATATGATAATTAATGGATATAAAAAATTAAATAAAAATTATTTGAACAAAACTAAATTTTATTGTGAGTTTAGAAGTATAAAATAAGTATAGAATTAAACTATTGGCAGTTCTGGTGTGCATTTTCCATCTCGTGGCTAGTGGGAAGGATCAGTGTCAGACTTTATGCGCTATGTCTAGAACTACATGTGTGCATTTAGGAGTAAGTGAATTGTTTACCTATTATAAGACATTTCCAAGCTTCCATGCAGAACCATTGTGAATATCGCACTGATGTACCGGTACCTAAGGGACAATGAATTTGAACTCTAAGAGAAACAAGAAAATGGATTCTTGGCACTATTAGGAAATTAGATTTTGTTATGGAGAATCTACTACTTTCCAGTGATCTGAGGAAAAGAATTTGAAAAGTTAATTGTATTTTTTTCTGTTGTTTCCGTATTCGGTTCCTCCTCATACACTGCAGCTGTGTGCATGTTGGCAGTGATACAACCTCCAAACTTAACCTGAACCTACAAACAGAATCCATGACATTCAGTTGAGTTGCTTTTCCTTCTGAGGATGCAGGCAAGACATGAGGCTCCTGCACAGAGCTTCCTCCCTGTCTCCATGGGGCTCATTTCTCTCAGTGAGATATGTAGGGCCAGGGCTGTGGGTCTTCCTGGGCCAGCACTGAGTGCAAATCTCAGGGCACAGGGGTGCTCCTGTATTCTTTAATACATGTAGGTTGTGTATGTTTGGGTTATTGTGGGCCCTCAAAGCACGGGGCCCAGGACAGCACCCCCTTCCTGAACATGCAGCACTTTCTGTCAGTGCTGCTTCAGGTACATTAGTGCCTGTCTCAGTGGCAGGTGTTACCAGGCTCATGCTTTCGCCTCCAGGAGAGACTGGCTGTCACAGGACTTGGAGGCTGCCCTGCTCACCTCCGTTCCCCCACAGGACATGGCACACAGATGTTGGGGCTCAGGGGCTTGAGGGTAACAAGCTGGGCAGGGTCCTCCAAGGGTCCCCTGGGTGCCCAGCCCTGTGTGACTGTGCAGTAGAGCACAGCCATGCTGTAAGGAGACTTCTGAGCTTGCTGCTCTGGGGTCAGTGAGCTGCATTGCAGTTAGGCCTGGGGGTCCATGCACTCTGAAAGGAAACAGCAAAAACCTCAACTAATGCTTCTCCAGACCAGCTTAAACTAGTGTTACTTTTTAAAAAAAGTGTCCTTTTTTTTCTCTCCATCAATATCAGATGCTCCAAAGATAGCCTCCAGGTGTCTCCCTTCCCCGTGTACATATGCCCCTCCTCACATGAGGTGGACGTGATGCTGTGACCGTCCTGCACTTGGCCCCTGAGAAGACTGGTAGCTTCTCTTTCTCTCTCTGGAAGTCAACCACCATGTTGGTAAAAGCTTGCGTTAATCTAAGGCCATGTGTGGAAAGAGAGGCCTCCAGGAGCCCACCCATTGTGTGAGTGAAGCCCCGCGAGTCTTCCAGCCCCTTTCAGTCCCCAAGGGAACGAGCTGGCAGCCCCCAGCCCACACTGTGTGGAGCAGGCGAATCACCCAGCCCACCCCTGCCTGCTTCCTGCCCCACAAAATATGAGAAACAATAAATATATAGCTTTATTTTAAGCCACTGTATTTTGTTATGTAGCAGTATATACCCAATAAAACTTGGAAAAACTTGACAGTCAAATGTTTGATTGAGCACCTACTATTTGCCAGGTTCCATGCTCAAGACTGAGGCTGCAGAAGGAAACAAGAAAGGATCCTTGACTTGAGCTCACAGTTGCAAGGAGGCAACTCTAACTGTGTGGTTTGCGGAATGGATGAGCAGTAGGGAAAGTGGAGGGTGCTGTGTGGGGCTGGCGAAGAAAGAGAAAATATCCCAGAAAGGCAAGAATCAGGAGACCTCTTCCCCAGTTCCACCAGCCAGTGACCATCACTAGGGGGCAGGTTGTGACATTTCTCTCCAGGATTTTATGTGGCTGGATTTTGCCATAGATGCTATAAAAATGCTGATTGTCTAGAATTCAGGGGTGTCCAAACTTTTTTCAATGTTTTTTACCAAGGGCCATATGTGGTAAAATACACAAACAGCCGGGCCACTCACTCGAGGTGAAGTATGTGTTGCCTCACCTGGTTTATTTAAGTAAACTAAATATATTTTTGGAATTTGCTGTGGGCCAATTAACAACGGATCGCGGGCCGCAGTTTGGACACCCCTGGTCTAGATGATGACAAAGACTCACCCCGTGCCAGTACTGCGAATCATCTCATTCTTTCCCTCACAGTCACCCACGAAGAAGGGAATTGCTATGGTCCCATTGTACCTATCAGAAAGCTGAGGCTTAAGGAGCTGAGGTGACTTGCCCAAGGTCAGGCATCTAAGGAGGGGCAGAGAAGGTACTCAAACTGAGGGCCTCTGATCCCAGAGCAGGAGCTCGCAGCCATGATGTTGCTCACCTGTGTTTTAAGTTACTATTAGAAATCAAGCATTTCCTCACGTATTAAAAATAACATCTAAAATGACCTATTAATGACTATATAATATTTTATTGTAAAGTCTCCTAAAATTGCACACCTCACATTATTTCCAACATGCAGAGAGCACCTTTCCACGTTAAGGTCTGCTTTTGCATTTATTTATGTCTGCCATCATTGTATTATCTAAAAAGGATTTGAGGGAGATATATAAAAAGCTTTTTCTGAATATTGGGTCATTTCCTTAGGATAGATTCACAGAAGGGTAAATAAATACTTTAAGTTTGGGGTTTTCTGCAAGAAACATCTGGAACAAAAAGACAATCTCTCTGGGTGACAGTCACATCCACCTATATTTAGAGCAATTATTGCCACATTTCATAGTTTCAGAAACACAGAGAGGTACTTCTGCAAAGGACCCAGCTATAATGAATTATAATAAAACTGCTGGTGTATTTTCCCTCAAAACTTGAAGTGAACCTGTGGCTGAGGTTTGAGAATTCAAATGTGCGTCCTGGGCTGGTACCTCAGTGGGTGTGAGCAGAAAGCAGAAGTGGCGTGGTCTCCCTGCACTTCCCCATACGTACTTCAGAGTCGGGCCAGCCCTGCAATGGCTCTCATGCTGGCAGCTTCCTGGGGCTCTGGGGAAGCCTGGCAGTGGGTGACCATCGGTTCTTTGAGCAACCATTCTGTTGGTAACAGGTGGTGGGGATGGGGGCACGTCTCTTAAAGAACAAGTATTGCCACTGGGCCTGCAGCCAGGATATGGTCTCGAGTGTCACAACTGTCCCATGAGGTTGGGGGAAGGGATCAGCAGCCCCTTTATAGAGATGTGGGGGCTCCGAGGGGTGACCTGCTCTGGTGGCCCTACTGGTTCCCAGCTTGTGCTTCCACTTCCTGGATAATGAATCCTAATCATCCACCTGATGAGTCCTATAGCCCCTGGGACCAGGCTGGCCCTGGAGCAAGGGAGGAAGATGTTTCTACTCATTTTCTCTTAATTGCTTATGTGATAGGATGGTAAGATCAGCTGACCTCACAAAATGTGTGCTGGTAAATGCTTAACAACAGGCTCTCCCAAGCCCTCCCTCCTCTCCTTCCCTCCCTCCTATCCATCCATCCATCCATCCATCCATCCATCCATCCATCCATCCAAGTTTATTATAACTTTTATGATATAAAGTATGTGTGTAGCACATAATTTACAAATAATAATAAAACATGCAATTTTCTATTGCAAATTCTATGCAGCTAATTGATTCTTATAGAATATTTTCCTCTCCTTTAGCCAAACTCTTGCATCTGTAGCCAAACTGTGGTCTCAATTTAACCACAATTTGATAAATGGAGTTGCACCCTCACCCACAATGCTTTACCCAATAATTTATAGTCATCGAATCTAATGTGTCATCCCCTGTTAAATCATTTCTCATCCTCATACAGATTATATTTGTTAAACTAAAACCATTTTCCGTTTTCACAGCATGGATATCAGTACTTTACTCACTTTTCAATGGTGTGAGTGACTTTGTTGAATCGGATTATCGGTTTCAAACACTGGGAAAGTGTTTCCTCAATATTCGTGCTATTCACCATGTAATGGCTGTAGACACAGCACAATTTAAATTTAATCTCCGTTGTATTTTCTCCACCACTTTCTAAAGCCTGATCAACAAAACACTCCATCAAGCCCTTGTTTGTAGCCTTTTCCATTTTTCATGGTGTAAATTCTCCCACCAATTTTAACATGGCCAATTGAAAACTACCAACATGCTGTCACTAAATCCAGCTGGAAGATGCTTGGTAGAGCCTCCACCAGTGACACAGAAACAACAGGTGTTAGGAAGCTTAAGAGCATAAGAGCAAATGTAACAAAATAATGAGTAATTTTTGAGCATTCATTACCTTGTTTTTAATATAATTTATTTAATGATAAGGTTGTATAATTTAATTTTAAAGTGTTAATGAGACAGGAGTATTTATCTTCTCTCTGGGTCAATCATGTTTCTTGGTTCTACGGCGAATATTACCTTCGCGACTACAGTATTGTCAATGCCGTTCATTAGTTTTCTAGTTTTTAGAGCCAACCTATCAACAAAACAAGTAAGAGACTTTCAGTTTGCTAATAAAACTATTTTAAACCACGATGATGTGAAAACAATAACATAATAAACAAAAGTAGGGGGAGGAGAGATGGAGAATAACTACACGAGTATCCTTATCTTTCATAGCAGCAAATATTGTCTTAATTTGACATATAGCTGAGTGAATATGCTACTTAAAGTCGTGAAGGCAATTACTAGAAGGAAATATAAAAATATAATGAACAAAGTAGAAAGGCAACATTTAGAAGAATAAAATAAAATAAAATTACAAATCAAAAAGGAGTTTGAGAGAGGAAGAAAATAGTATAAGCAATCATTTCCTTGTCTAAAGGTCTAAAGGTCTAAAGGTCTAAAGGTCTTGTCTCAAATTAATCCTAAAGGAGGAGGAGGAGTTGAAGTTGTGATGGTAAACACCAGAAGATCTAAAAGCAATCACTCTTCATGATTATTTGGCCAAAGAGGAAATGACCATGGCCAAAAGGGAAGCTACTTTTTATGTTCTTATGCACTGAATTTTGCTTCCATATGTAGGTAAAAAATTTTAAGTTAAAAAAATATCATAACTACTATTAAAGAGCAACTTCTGCTTCCTTCAGCCCAGATCCCATATACTTTGCAGTAATCCTTTTTACAGTATATTTTGCTTTTGACCACATGTGCAAACATCCCAAAAGGCCTAAAGTCACATTTAATCCCTGTTTCCGGTTCCCATGGCCTTGTACCTGCCCTCTGCGAACCAGCGGAATTCTCCAGTTACATTGGGAATGGTTGTATTTTGTGCTTGTCTGTACCACAAACACGGTGTGCTAAACATAGCACTTGACATATGATACATTCTTATTATTTAATCTTCATTATCCTCAATTTATGTATATGAAAAGGAAGGCTCAAGGTGGCTAGATGACATACTCAGAATCCTACAGTTTAGTGGCTTAACTTGGCAGGTCTTGTCCTCTGCAGCAAAGGATTAAGATACTTAAACCACTATTAGCCAGAGCTCTGTCCCCCCAAGGAAATGTGGTGCTCCCCCAAGTAAGAAGTTGGGGCCTAAGGCTCCCACCTTAGAGAACCTCATATCTCACACCCCCTTCAAGGAGAGGGAGAAGTCTGCAGCCTACAGAGATGAGTTTCCTTCCCAGCAATGCAGGTGCATTATGGGCCGAAGGCATCTCCCTCTCGTTTGTCCCGTGAGGTCCCTCAAACTGCAGAAAGTCACTGCTGCACCCCCAGCAGGGCTGTGGTAAGAAGGGGAAGACACTTTTACCTGCCAGCTTTAGACACTTATTCTATTTAATTCTCATTAAAACAAAATCCCTGTGAAATTGCTGTAATTATCTTTATTTTCAGATGAGAAAACAGTCAGTCTCCATGCAGTTAAGTAATGCTCCTGAGATCACTCTTTCCCTTCTGCTCACCCCTTGCATCTGCCCCTGCACCTGCCCCCCTGCAAGGTGTGGCTGGTCCTCCAGCTGTCCCTTCCTCTGTCAGGTCTCATGGCTGCTGGAAATGGTGCATTTGGGAAGGGAGGATGGCCAGGATGCCATAGCCTCCTCTCTGACCATGTGGGCTCAGTGCCTCTGTTGGGAACCATGATAGCCGTGCTCCTACTGATGTTTGGAACTTACACTGATCTCTGGCACTGTCTTTTCTGGCAGGGTGTGGCTGGGGGCCACGCCTGAGTGGAAGCCTGCAGGAACCACGGCCAGCTGGCAAGGTGGCTACTGAACCGTGGAGCCAGCCCCACCTGCAGTGACCCCCTGCTTCCCCTGTAAATGAAAGCCACTGTCCGGAGGGGGATGTGAAAAAGCAGAGGTCCCCAGGATGGCTGTGGAGGAGCCTGCACCTGTGCATGGCCTGGGGGCAGGAGAAAGGTGTTTCCTTTTCTTTACAGCACTTCATTCCATCTTGGCAGGAGTTCGGAGGGAGTCTCCTCCACTAAGAGTCATCTAACTTTGACGAAGCTCATACATGCTAGAACAGCTCGGCCACTTTACTCTTCCCCGCCGCCACCACACCTCTCTCTGCTGTTCTGGGGAGGCCTACTAAACCCATTTAGCTCTTTGAACCCACCAACCCCAGGCTCTCAGGCCTTTGGTTCCCTCTGCCCTCCTCCAGAGTCAAGCATCTCACTCAACATACCCTCATTCCTTTTTATGTTCTTCAGCTTAAGGAGAGAACTTGCTTAGCTGTCTCTCAGTGACTGCTGCAAGGCGATCTTTTTGGGGCATGCGCATCTGGTCAGGTTGTAGGCTATAGATGCATGGAGGAGACAACTTTCTCATGCGTCTCATCCCCCAGACCCTCATGTGGTTGTAGCTGGAACACCCTGGTCCGTCCAATGTGAGCCCAGCGGGCATCCTTCTTACCAGTGATTGTTCTGTGGGGGGCTGACCCACAGTGACCCTATCACAGTCAGTTCTCAGGTCCCGTCTAGGCCACATGTGGTTGGTTCAGGTGTTCCCTGATCCAAATGGAGGCATGAGAATAGAGAGCATCTCTCTCTAGGAGGCTAGACCTCATGTGAAAGACACTCTCAGGAGCCAGGCTGGCCATGTTCTGCCATGAGTGCTGTGAACCAGCGGGGAGCCGGCAGCCTCCGACACATGGCATGATGCAGACAGCAGGACACAGGGACAAGAGGAACAGCCTCCTCTGGGTGTGCTTACTTGCTGCTTGTCCAGAGAGTCAGGCCTCTGAGGGTGCATATCAGCAGGCATTTTTTTCTACTTCATTTTCCTGGTTACAACCTGTAGGGCTGGACACAGTGCCATCTAGCTCTTTCCATGCCCTGTCTGAGCTTGCCTGCATGTTCCAGGTTGGCCTCTAACACGACTCCCTCAGGATGTCTTCCTGCCCAGCTGTTTCCTGTGCTTTTCCAGAGCCATCTCTCAGCACTTTCCATCCTTTCTGTGGTGGGGGAAGGTGTTGCCAACTATCTTCAGGTGATTGATGCTGTTGGTGTTTCCTTTCTTCCATTCGAAGATAAATTCTTTTCTGGCCCTCCCTATGGGGGAAATCTCTGTACCTATTAAGTGCTGAGTATGACCTTTGGAAATGGAAAAGCAGCCTCTCCTGGATTGGGAATAATTTCAGAAGGGCGACCATCCGAAGGCCTTGCCCCTTCTCCCCTGTGGCCTTGCCATGGCAAACTTCTGCTGCCATTTTTGTCTGAGACTCTGTTGGGGCCTACCATGGTTGTTCTGGGCACTGCACATGCAGTATGCTCCTCCCGTCCTGCCCATTCTCCCCTTCCTTCCTCCTCACCCCCACTAGGCAGCTGCTACAGTTGTGGTCGACCTGGTGTGGCAACCAATCCAATCCTTCCATGGCAAATCTCCATGCACTTGTGAAATGAATTCGTGGTTTCATTTGGTTTCCCCAGGCCTGTAAGCAGCCTCTGGTGTTCCATTCCCCACTGCTCAGCTCTGTCAGCTCCTGCTGGAACCACCCTGGCCCCTGGCTCCCTGCAGTGGCCCATCCTCAGGCTCTCACTCATGGTCTGACTGCCTGGCTGGGAGCCAGGCATCTTTTTGGGACTGCGCTACTCTGTGGCCACTTCTCCACTTCTCTAGAACTATGCCCCTACTATTACCTGTCGGGTGCTCTGTAAATTCTCTTTATTTTTTTCTTTAGCATTTGTTTTAACATGTAAACAATGAGTTCACTTGGCTTTTATTGAGTTGTGAGAGATGATCTCATTTTATTTTTTCATATATTTATGTGTATATACATATATATATTTGTATATATCTGATTATCTTAACATCACTTATTAATAGTCCATCTTTTCCCACTGATTTGAGATGTCACCTTTGAGTATACTAAATTTACATGTGTAATTGAGGCTATTTCTGGATATTCTATCTGTTCCATTGTTCTGTTTATCCATGTGGACACTGTTTCCATGACAGATGATTTAGAATGTATTTTAATTTCTGGTAAACCTAGCCTCCCCTTTTTGCTCTCTCTCTCTCAATTTCTTTTAAAAAAATGTTTTATTATGGAAGAAATGTGAAGATATATATAAAGTAAATATAATAATATAATGAAGCCAAGTACCCATGGTTGAACTTCAACCTTGATCAACATTTTGCCATTTTTGTGTCATTTATACATCCACCCATTCCCCACTTAACTATTTAATAGCTTTTTAATATAAAGTTTTATGTATATTGAAATGCACAAATCTTAACTGCATGATTTAAAAAAATTGTTCCGCCTGTGTAAGCCATACCTCTATCAAAACTTAAAATATTTTCATTACTTCAGAAAGTTCCTTTGTGACATTTTCTAGTTAATAACTCCTTCCTAGAGGTAACCACTGTTCTGAATTTTTTCCACTATGGATTAATTTTGCCTGCTCAAGAATTTCATACAAATGGAATCACAGAATGCACCCTGTGTGTGCAGCTTCAGTCAATAATGTCTGTGAGATTCATTCACATTGAAGGATGTATCATAGTTGAATATTTTTATTGCTGAGTAGAATTCCATTGTATAATTATGCCATGATTTTTTTATTGATTATCGAGTTGATGGACATTTGGGTTGTTTCTGAATTTTAGCTATCATGAATAAAGCTGTTATAAATATTCATGCATAATCTTTGTGTTGACATGTGTTTTCATTTATCTTGGGTAAATACGTGGGCATGGAATTGCTGGGACACGTGGTTAGTGTATGTTTAATTTTATAAGAAATGGCTAAAGTGTTTTCAAAAGTAGTTCTATCATTACACATTCCTACCAGCAATGTCTTTTAGGAAGATTAGAAGAAAATTTTAATTTTGATTCCAGTGGCTTTACAGCTTCACTATTCGCTGTTGATAATCTTTTAAATTTTAGCCGTTGTAGTGGGTGTGCTGAGGTATCTCAAAATGGTTTTACTTTGCACTTACCTGATAATTAACAATATCAAGCACATTTTCATGTACTTTTTGACCATTTGTGTATGTTTGTTATATGTGTATATATTTGTGTGTGTATGTATATATACACACGCACACACAGAGAAGGTGCCAAAAACATGTATACACACTTTAAGAAAGGAAAACATTGTATTAAAATTCTAATACTAAATATATGCCAATAACAAAAGATGAATACAAGTCACGTGTGACTTCTCCAATTACAGGAGGTGCTCATAGTGGTTACCATCAGCATCCAGACACGTCTGATTACGGCGAACTACTGCTTGGACAACGCTGACCAAAGTGTCCATTTGTATATATTATTTTTGGCACCCCTGGTATACTCACATATATACAATAGGCCAAAAAGTACATGTAAATATATAAATATATATATATACCTATATATATATATATAAATATACCTATATATCTATATAGATAGATAGATATAAATCTTCTGTCCATTTTTTATCAGGTTGTTTATCTTTTAATTATTGATTTATTGGAACTCTTTATATGTTCTGGATACTTCCCTTACTCGTATGCTGTGTGAATTTTTTATCTCGGTCTGTGACTTGCCTTTCATTTCCTAACAGTGTCTTTTAGGAAGATTAGAAGAAAATTTTAATTTTGATTAAGTTTAATTTATCAGTCTTTTCTTTTATGATTATTGTTTTCTGTCCTGTCCAAGAAACCTTTTCTTACTCTCGGGTTGCCTAGATATTCTCCTATGTTTTCTCCTAGAAACATTATAGCTTTAGCTTTTTCATTTTGGTCTGGGAAACACCTTGATTTTTTTTTTTTTATATGGTGTGAGGTAGGGTTTAGGATTGATTTATTTTCATCATGGATATCCATGTTGTTACAGTACCATTTTCTTGGAAAGGTTTTTGTTTTCCATTAATCTTTTTACAAAACATTCCCTCAGCTTCCTTATTACCAGAAGCAACCCTCAACCAAGATTACTCCTCATTGATATCCTCACTCTGGGTCCGTGAGGTCTCCACTGAAGTTGAGGCTCTAGGGAGAACTGAATTCCTGTCAATGCCACATCAGTGATGTGAGGGTATAATGGCAGTCAGAGTTAAACTGAAGTTTCAGCTGTCTATTCCTACCTCTCCAAAATAAAACTGTTTGGCATGACAGGTGTGTGGCTGTGCGTGGTGGTTGAGCTCTGTATGGTGTGTGTGATGTCCATGAATTACCCAAAGACCACCCCATGTTACCACCCCAGGCAGCTTGCATAGTGTCTGTCATACTGTGGTGTTGAGAGTGGAATAAATGGAAGTATAAATCATAAGATGCCTTGTCCCATCCATATTGATGCCAGTATCTTCTTATTCACCAAAGATAAATGAGCTTAGCCTAAAGGACTTGTTCTCAAGTTGACAGCTCCTTGAGGAAGACATTTTTATGATTTGTGCTTGCAGAACCCAGCTTAGGACTCGGTTCTGGCAAATCATTACGCTGATTGAAGTGGGTTGAATAGAGTACATTTAACTGAATAAGAGCTTATGATTCTTCTTTATCTTCTCAATGGGCTCCTTTTGAGTTTTATGTCAATACTACCAGTGTAGAGTGGTAGACTCTACATTCTAGCTATTTTTTGAAAATTATGAAAGTATTTGCCTATTTCTAGTGTTCCAATCCCTTCTTCCTTCTCCCAGTCTCCTTATGTCACCATTAGTATTTATCATGGTTCCTGCAGGCTCCAGGTGTCTTGGAGTAACTTTCTAGTTGCACCAGTACTCATGTCTTCCATCTCTGAGGAAGTACAATCTGCTTGTTGGATTTATTGTCTTTTCCTGGAGTTTATCATGATCCTCAGAGGGGATGTGGAAATACAAGTAACTCCAAGGAAGTTGCTTTCTCTCCAGGTTTTTTTTAAAAACACACACATTCTTTTGCTATGTAAACAGTCTTCCTTCTCCTTGATCCTAATTGTTATAAAAAATACATTGTGGTAATGATATGGGAAAGTATTTATGATGAATTCAGTGGAAAAAAGAAACCCAAAGGGTATGAAGCAAAATTTATGGCATGATTCTAAATTTGTTAAAAAAAAAAAATGAGACCAAAAATATATTTTGGTAAACATGGAAAAAAAGAATGAAATGATATTCTCATATGTCTATTGCTTAGCTGTTATATTATTAATGAGTTTTATTTTATTCCTTATACATTTTTGCATCATGTACAAAATTAACATGATCTATTTTATTTATTTATTTTTAAAAAATTTATTGGGGTGACAATTGTTAGTAAAATTACATAGTTTTCAGGTGTACAGTTCTGTATTACATCATCTATAAATCCCATTGTGTGTTCACCACCCAGACTCGGTTCTCTTTCCATCAACATATATTTGATCCCCCTTACCCTCATCTCCCACCCCCCACCCCCCTTACCCTCTGGTAACCACTAAACTATTGTCTGTGTCTATCAGTTTTTGTTTTTCATTTGTCTTGTTCTCTTGTTGTTTTTGGTTTACATACCACGTATCAGTGAAATCATATGGTTCTCTGTTTTTTCTGTCTGACTTATTTCGCTTAGCATCATACTCTCAAAATCCATCCATGTTGTCACAAATGTTCCTATATCATCTTTTCTTACTGCCGAATAGTATTCCATTGTGTATATATACCACAACTTCTTTATCCATTCATCTATCGAAGGACATTTTGGTTGTTTCCATGTCTTGGCCACCGTAAACAAAGCTGCAATGAACATTGGAGCACACGTGTCTTTATCTCTAAATGTTTTCAGATTTTTTGGGTAGATACCCAGAAGAGGGATTGCTGGGTCATATGGTAATTCTATTCGTAATTTTTTGAGGAACCTCAACACTGCCTTCCATAGCGGCTGCACCACTCTGCATTCCCACCAACAGTGTATGAGGGTCCCTTTTTCTCCACAGCCTCTCCAACACTTGTTACTATTTGTCTTGTTGATGATAGCCATTCTGACTGGGGTGAGGTGATATCTCATTGTGGTTTTTATTTGCATTTCTCTGATGATTAGTGATGTTGAGCATTTTTTCATATGTCTATTTGCCATTTGTATGTTCTCTTTGGAGAAATGTCTCTTCAGGTCCTCTGCACATTTTTCAATTGAGTTGTTTGTTTTTTTGTTGTTGAGTTGCATGAGTTCCTTGTATATTAGCCCCTGATCAGAAGTATTGTTTGCAAAAATCTTCTTCCATTCAGTTGGTTGCCTCTTTATTTTGTCGATGGTTTCTTTTGCTGTGCAGAAGTTTTTAAGTTTCACATAGTCCCACTCGTTTGTTTTATCTTTCACTTCCCTTGCCTTTGGAGTCAAATTCATAAAATGCTCTTTGAACCCAAGGTCCATAAGTTTAGTACCTATGTTTTCTTCTATGCAGTTTATTGTGTCAGATCTTATGCTTAAGTCTTTGATCCATTTTGAATTAACTTTGGTACATGGTGACAGATAGCAGTCCAGTTTCATTCTTTTGCACGTGGCTATCGAATTCTCCCAGTACCACTTATTGAAGAGGCTGTCTTTGCTCCATTGTATGTTTTTAGCTTCTTTGTCAAAAATTATCTGTCCATATTTATGTGGTTTTACTTCTGGGTTCTCAATTCTATTCCATTGGTCTATGTGTCTGTTTTTCTGCCAATACCATGCTGTTTTTATTATTGTAGGCCTGTAGTACAAGGTAAACTCAGGGAGTGTGATACCTCCAGTATTGTTCTTTTTTCTTAAGATTGCTTTGGCTATTCGGGGGCTTTTGTGGTTCCAAACAAATCTGATGATTTTTTGTTCTATTTCTTTAAAAAATGCCATTGGGATTTTGATGGGGATTGCATTGAATCTGTATATTGCTTTGGGTAATATGGCCATTTTAACTATGTTGATTCTTCCAATCCATGAGCATGGAATGTCTTTCCATTTCTTTGTGTCTTCTTCAATTTCTTTCAAAAATGTCTTATAGTTTTCAGCATATAGGTCCATCACATCCTTGGTTAAGTTTATGCCTAGGTATTTTATTCTTTTTGCTGCAATTGCAAAAGGAATTGTTTTTCGTATTTCTTTTCCTGAGAATTCACTGTTGGTATATAGAAATGCAATGGACTTTTGTACATTGATTTTTGTAGCCGGCAATTTTACTGTATTCGTTGATTGTTTCTAATAGCTTTTTGGTGGAGTCTTTAGGGTTTTCTATATATAGCATCGTGTCATCTGCAAAGAATGATAATTTAACTTCTTCATTCCCAATTTGGATGCCTTTTATTTCTTTCTCTTGCCTCGTTGCTCTGGCAAGGACTTCCAACACTATGTTGAAAAGCAGAGGTGATAGGGGACAGCCCTGTTGTGTTCCTGAACGTAGAGCAAAGGGCTTCAGTTTTTCACCATTAATTATGAGATTAGCTGAGGGCTTGTCATATATGGCCTTTATTATGTTAAGGTATTTTCCTTCTATACCTATTTTATTAAGTGTTTTAATCATAAATGGATGTTGTATCTTGTCAAATGCGTTTTCTGCATCAATTGATATAATCATATGATTTTTGTTCTTTATTTTGTTTATGTGATGTATCACATTGATGGATTTGTGGACGTTGAATCATCCTTGTACCCCAGGGATGAACCCCACTTGGTCGTGATGAATAAGTATTCGATTTGCTAGAATTTTATTTAGGACTTTTGCGTCTGTATTCATCAGAGATATTGGTCTGTAGTTTTCTTTTTTTGTGTTGTCCTTACCAGGTTTGATATCAGGGTAATGTTGGCCTCATAAAATGAGTTACCGAGTACTGTCTCTTCTTCAATTTTCTGGAAGAGTTTGAGCAGGATTGGTATTAGATCCTCTTTGAAGGGTTGGTAGAATTCACTAGTTAAGCCATCTGGTCCCGGACTTTTGCTTTTGGGAAAGTTTTGGATGACTGATTCAATTTTGTTACTGGTGATCTGTCTGTTTAGATTTTCCAGTTCTTCATGGTTCAGCCTTGGAAGGCTATATGTTTCTAAGAACTTGTCCATTTTTTCTAGGTTATTGAATTTTGTGGCATATAGCCCTTCATAATATTCTTGGATGATCCTTTGTATTTCTGTGGTGTCCGTGATAACTTCCCCTTTTTCATTTCTGATTTTGTTAATCAGTGTCTTCTCTCTTTTGATCTTAGTAAGTCTAGCCAAGGGTTTGTCAATTTTGTTAATCTTTTCAAAGAACCAGCTCTTTGTCACATTAATTTTTTCTATTGTCTTTTTGTTCTCTATTTCATTTAGTTCTGCTCTGATTTTTGTTATTTCCTTTCTTCTGCTGACCTTGGTTGTACTTGTTCTTTTTCTAGTTCTTTAAGGTGTAACATGAGGTTATTTATTTGGGAGTTTTCTTGTTTCTTGAGATAGGCCTGTAATGAGATAAATTTCCCTCTTAAAACTGCTTTCGCTGCATCCCCAAAATTTTGGTAGGATGTATTTTCATTGTCATTTGTTTCTATGTATCTTTTGATCTCTCCTCTAACTTCTTCTTTGACCCAGTCATTCTTTAAAAGTATGTTGTTTAATCTCCATGTATTTGTGTTTTTTCCTGCTTTCTTTTTGCAGTTGATATCCAATTTCAAAGCCTTGTGATCAGAGAATATGCATGGTATGATTTCAATCTTCTTAAATTTGTTGAGACTGATTTTATGTCCCAATATATGGTCTATCCTTGAGAATGTTCCATGTATACTAGAAAAGAATGTATAGTCTGATGTTTTAGGATGAAGTGCTCTATATATGTCAATTATGTCCATTTCATCTAATGTGTCATTTAGGGCTGCTATTCCGTTATTTATTTTCTGTTTTGATGATCTATCCATAGCTGTCAATGATGTATTTAAGTCTCCTAGTATAATTGTGCTTTGGTCAATTTCTCCCTTTAGTTCTGTTAGTAGTTGCTTGGTATATTTCGGTGCTCCCTGATTGGGTGCATAAATATTGATGACTGTTACGTCTTCTTGTTGTATAGTCCCCTTTACCATTATGAAATGTCCATCTTTGTCTCTTGTTATCTTTTTCATCCTGAAGTCTGTTTCATCTGATATCATTATGGCTACACCTAATTTTCTCTGGGTACCATTTGCTTGGAGTGTGAATTTCCATCCTTTCACTTTGAGTCTATGCTTGTCCTTATAGCTGAGATGTGTCTCTTGGAGACAGTGTATGGTTGGATTTAGTTTTTTGATCCAATCTGCTACCCTGTGCCTTTTTATTAGTGAGTTCAGTCCATTAACATTTAGGATGATTATTGATATGTGAGGATTTCCTGTCATTCTATCTTTAGTTTTCTGGTAAGGCTGTGTCTCCATTGTTTCTTTGCCTTTCTGTTGTTGTCTATTATTTCTGTGTGGTGGTATTCTATGATGTTTCCCTCTGTTTCTTCTTTTATTACAGTATATATTTCAGTTCTGGATTTTTTTTGAGTGGTTACCCTTAAGTTTTTGTAAAAGAAAATTTGATATTTAGAGTATTCCATTATCTTCAGCATGCTTACTTTCTCTATTCCCATATTCCAGTTCAGGCCTTTACTCTCCCCCTTTTTATGTTTTGGTTGCCACACATTGTCCCTGTTGATGGTGGTCGAATGGCCTCCTTTAGTATTTCTTGTAGTGCAGGTCGTGTATTAGAAAATTCCCTCAGCTTCTGTATGTCTGGAAAGGTCTTTATTCCTCCTTCATATCTAAAGGATATCTTTGCTGGATATATTATTCTTGGCTCCTAATTTCTCTCTTCCACTCCCTCCTGGCTTGTAGAGTTTCTGCTGAAAAATCTGATGATAATCTAATGGGCTTTCCTTTGTAGGTTACCGTCTTCTTTTCCCTGGCTGCCTTGAGGATTCTTTCTTTGTCAGCTTCAATACAATGTGCCTTGGAGAAGGCCTGTTGGGGTTGAGGTAATTAGGTGTTCTATTTGCTTCTTGGATTCAAGGGTCCAGTTCTGTCCACAAGTTTGGGAAGTTCTCATCGATAATTTGTTTGAATATATTCTCTGTTCCCTTCTCTCTTTCTTCTCCTTCTGGTATGCCCATTATTCTTATATTGCTCTTTCTGATGGAGTCAGAAAGTTCCTGTAGAGTTCTTTCATTTCTTTTAAGTCTCAAGTCTCTTTCTTCTTCCATCTGTGTAATTTCTAGGTTTCTACCTTCGATGTCACTGATTCTTTCCTCCATCTGGTCAACGCTACTACCTAAGCTGGTTATTTCATTCTTAGTTTCTTCTATTGAGTTCTTAATCTCCAGAAATTCTATTTGGTTCTTTTTTAAAATTTCAGTCTCCTAAAATGCTCATGTTGTTCCTTGATTGTATTTCTGAGGTCATTAAACTGCCTTTCTGTGTTTTCTTGCATCTCGTTGAGTTTTTTCAGAACTGCAATCTTGAATTCTCTGTCATTTAAGTCATATATTTCCATATCTTTAAGTGCCTTTTCTGGAGACTTTTCACTTTCTTTCTGAGCTGTCTTGTTACCTTGGTTATTCATGGCAATTACTGATTTATTATTTCTCTTCCTAGACATCTACAGGAGTGGCTTCTGAAACGGTTGATAAGAAGAGGTCTTTCTTTTGTTTTCCAGTACTTGTTGGTAAAATGTTTTATTTTCTCTCCGATTGCCGCCTTTTTTTCTCTCTCTCACACAGTATTGCTATGTTTTCTCTGCACTATTCCAGCTTCTCACACAATGGGGGGATTCCCTGGGAGATGGACTTCTCCTCTGTTAATAGTTCACCTGGGTCACAGGACACAGTGTCCTGGTGGGTATGCAGAGGGGTTTTGAAATTCCAAAGCTCTTCCTACACCAGATTCAGAGCCCGTATGTTTCAGCAGTTCTTTTACTCCTGCAGGGATCCGCCCAGATAGGTGGGGCCAGGGGCGGGGTGAGTTGTGAGAGGTGGCCCAGAGCAATGGTGGCGACCACCACCACAGCCGGTCCTGCTTCCATAGCTCACTCCCCTTTGCTGGAACTAGTTGGGCTGCGAATTGTGCCTGTGGTCTACAGTTCTCAGAACAGCAAATATTCTGTTCTTTTGATCTGACACTGCTACTGTTCTGCTTCTAGCACCGGGCAAGTGGGGGCGGGGTGAACTCTGGGGGGGAGGGAGGGGCGGTTAGTCTCAGTGCCTAAGGCTTCCGTTCTCTGCTCGGCAGTGAGGGCTTAAACCACCGTTTTCAGCCTTTTTCCCTCAGTCTTTTCTCCGAGGTCTCTACCGTGAGCGTTGGTTTCAGCCGTGTTATATGCTGCCCCCTCAGACCTGTGGGCCATAAGTGGAGCCCTAGCAGTCCGAGTTCTTCCCTCTCCCGCAGCTGCGGTAGTTTCGGGAAGCAGCGAGCTCGGCGCACTGAGCTAGGTCTGCGTCCTGCGCCCGCGCGGCTCCGTCTCCTCACTTCTCCCTTTCCTCCTCCCCCCACTTGCACGAATCTCCCACCTGTAGGTGATTTCAGTCGGTAGTGGGCCTCTTCGTCTTGCCCGTCTGCTGTTCAGGGAGTCCTTTGTGGAGTTTTTGTTGTTCGATTAGTTGTAAATTCCAGGGGAGCTTTACAGAGGCTCACCTCACTCCGCCATTTTGATGATGTCTAGATTGCTGTGGAGTCTAGGACTGGGTAGGGCACATGGAAGCGTTCTGATTCACCAACCTGAAAACTCTCTGAAACCTCTCCTTTTGGGTTATAGAGGCTTCATTACGTAGGCATGATAGATTAACTCAATCCTCAGCCCCTCTCCTCTTGCCAGAGGTCAGGGGGAACATGATCTATTTTAAATGTCAGGAAAATATTAACTTTTTTGATTATTGTCTTGTGTATAGATTGCAAGCTCTCTGAAGAGAGTTTGGCAGAGACTAATAGCCTACCACAATGCATTCTCTCCTAATCATAGGGTTAAGGCTCGCACATGACTGCATTGTACTTCCCATCATTCCTCGCCATTAGATATGGCCATCCAATTACAATGGAATGTGAACCAAAGTGATGCATGCCACTTGTAGGCTGGGCTTCTATGAGTGGAGGTTTGCCTTGTCTACTTTCTTTCCCCTTTTGCCAACTGGATGCAGATGACAACAAGACTCTAAGGGACAAAGAAGCTTGTGCTTCTAAATCATGATAGGAGAGAGAACCACCTGCCCACTTGAACAATTTTTATGGAAATAACCCAAACAGAAGATTTGCCTTATTCATCTCTGTTTCTCTAGAGTCGAGCTGGGATCTGGCACAGAATTGATACTCAGTTTGGGTTTGTTGATTAGAACTGAACTTTGACTTTCCTGATATCTTTGTCACAAAGCTATAAATAAAATATGTATCCTCAATTTATCACAATTTTATTATTACTTAGAGTTAATAAAATATTATTCCATGTAAAAATGTGAGAATCTTGCAACAGTATGCTTCCATTTATTCCCTCGTCTTTGGTGCAATTGCTGTCATATATATGAGGTCTGACAATTAAGTTCCTGAACTCATCCTAGAAAAAGCGCTACATACCTCAATTCTGAATATCACTACAGTCACCTTCGCAGTACTCCCCTTGGGAAGCTATGCACCAATGCCAGCACCTAGTCCACCCTTCAAAGAGATTTTGGAACTTTTTCTGGAATGGTCATCAGAGCTGTCGTCATATTACCCTTGATGTCCTGAAAGTCATCAAAATGTCTTCCTTTCAATATTTCCTTTACCTCCAGGTAAAGAAAGAAGTCGTTAGGGGTCAGATTAGGTGAGTAGGGAGGGTGTTCCAATATACTTTGTCGTGCAGGGAGGCCTGCGGGGCATCCAGAGGGGTCTCTGCTCCTGCTCCCCACATAACGTAGGATATGGTGAGGCCAAAAAGGAACACCCGCGGAGACATAAGTAGGGGAGTCATACCAGTATATTTTCGCTGGTGGCACTATACTCTCACTGGAGGCTGGATCCACACTGTCCGCAACCAGCCATCCTAACTGCAATCTGCGCTTGCCAGCCCAGCCACCATCTTCTTGCTAGCCCCCATTTTCTCTTTTTGCTAGCGTAGCCACAGCAGTTACATTAGTGGCCAATAGCTCACTGGTTACAGCTGACGACCAACTAGCCACAGCTGATGGCCATCCAATCACATTGATGGCCATTTACTACCTGAGCCAGCACCCCTTCACGTGAGGCCGAGAGCCTGTAAACTACTTTCTGGGGCTCTGCCCCTACACACTTATTTGTTTACTGGCTAAAAACTTTCTCACAGACAGTGCCGTGTGAGCTGGTGCATTGTTGTGATGCAAGAGCTCCTTTGGGACCATTTTTGCACACACCTTTCTCATGCCAATATTTTCTGTTACGATTTTCTTGTTTCTCTATCTATGTTTACTTGGTCTGCTATGCTAGTCACAGTCAGCCAATGATTTTGATGCAATATTCAACAAGTTTTTGCAATGTTTTCGTCTGTTCTGCTCGTTACTGACCTCAGTGACCTCTCTTCATCAGTGACCTGTTCTCTCCCTTCAGAAAAATGTATAATCCATTTGTACACTGCCGTTTTCTTCATGGCATTATCCCCATCAACTTGGACTAACTTGTCCCTGATTTCATTACTAAGGTTATGAAACCGTACCGAGCTGTTTGTACAGTGCTGCCAATGTAAGCACCAGGTGGCAAGTTCACGAACTTAATTGGCAGACCTATTTCATGTACATATGTTATAAACTCCAAAGTACAATGTTATAATTTTTGCTTTACATTGTCATAGTCTTTTTAAAGAAATTAAGATGGAAAAAGTACATAGTTTGTATACATTTACTTACATATTTGCCATTAATAGTGATCTTGTTTCCTTTCTGTAGGTCCAAGTTTTCATCTGATGTCTTTTCCCTTTAACCACAAACTCTTTTGAATATCCTGTAGTACAAGTCTTCTGGAGATGAATGATTTCAGCTGTCATTATCTGAAAATAACTTTATTTAATCCTCGTTTTTTTCAAAGATATCATTGGCGAAAGCATTATAGGTTAACAAATTTTTGATTTTTTCTTTTAGCATGTTAGAGAAAACTTTCCATTGTCTTATGACTTCCATTGTTTCTGGTAAAACATCTGCTCGAGGTTGTGTTTTGTTCCCCTATATATAATATTTACTTTATCTGGTTGATTTTAAGATAATCTTTTCATTTTTGATTTTCATGAATTTGACTATGATATGCCTAATTGTGGTTTTCTTTCTATTTTGTTCTTCTTGGGATTTACTAAACTTTTTGTGCAATTTGCTGTTTTTCAACAAACTTTAGAAATGTCAACATTATTTCTTCAAATAGTTTTTCTGCCCTCTTCTCGCTCCTCTTTCTCTCTGTGACACAAGACACACACATATTATGACATTTGATATTTGTCCCAAATGCAACTGAGTACATGTTTACTGTTATTCAATCTTTTTTTCTTTCTGTCCTTCAGATTGAATAATTTCTATTGATTGGTTGATTGGTCTTCAAGTTTATTAACTTGAACTTTAAAATTTTTTTTTAATCAACAATGTGCTTTTGGCCCACCAGGAAAATTTTCATTTCAGATATACTTTTTAGTTCTAGAATTTACATTCAATTTTCTTATATTTTCCACTTACTTGATGAAATTTCTCACCTTACAATTATTATGGATATCTTTTCTTTTAAGTCTTTGAAAATATTTTTAATAGCTGCTTTAAAGTCCTTGTGTGGTAATTCCAGCATCTGGTTCATCTTGGGGTCTGTTTCTATTGCTACCTATTTTTCTCCTTAGGGGTCACATTTTTCTGTTTCTTCATATTTCTACTAATTTTAGTTGTAAGTTGGACAGTGTGGATGTTATATGAAGGGACATATTATGTTTTCTTCCTTTAAAGGATGATGAGTTTTGTTTTCTGGTTGGCAGTTAAATATCCTTTTGGTTCTGCCCGGTTTGCTATTATTCTTTGTTAGGGTTATTCTATTTCAATTTGAAGCTTGTTCCTAGTTCATGGCTCTTGTTCTAGGGTATGGTTCTTATTTCTCAGGTGTGGTCTTTCTGGAGTATAAAAATGAAATCCCAAGATGCTTAGTGAAGTCTCTCCAGTGTGGATGAGGTGGAACTCCAACATTCCTAACACTTTGGGATAATCTCAGTGATTATCCCAATCTCTGTTATCGCCATTGAGTTCTCAGCCTTGGAGCAGGTGATCGCTGCTAGGTCTCTTGGAGTCTCACCCCATGCAAGTATAGGCAACCCTTGGCTAAAGACACACATGATGAATTCTCACACAACACACCTTCTCAGGACACTGTCCTGAAAAGTTCAGCCCCCTTCAGAAGCCTGGAACTATCTGACTTATGCCTTGTAGTTCTGGTAAGTTACTGCCTTTGGAGTTCCACCTTCTTGCACCTTGGCAGAAAGGCACCCCTAGGAGGACACCCAGGGCAATTGTGGGACTTACCTTGTATGTTTTTCTTATCTCAAGGACCACAGTCTTACATTGCCTGCTATTCACTGCCTGAAAAAGGTTGTCTCACATATTTGTTCCATTTTAGAATTGGTTTCTGTAGGAGGGTATGGCCTGTCATAACTGGAAGCGGAAGTATAATCGTTATTTTTAGACACTTTAAAAAAAAATATCACAGAATCTCACATTTCCTCTCAACAAAAACACATGTTTATATGAGCAGTTCTTAGTTGCCCTGGCTGCTTCAGTGTCTTCGTGTGGGTAACTCTCTCAATAATAATCTCACATTTTTATAGCCCTTTTTATGGTTTAAAAATCTTCTTGTAAATATTGCTTGATTTGTTTCTTACAGCATCGCATTAGTCCCATGCCACAAATAAGAAACAGACTTAAAGATGTTCAGTTGTCTTAATGTAGTAGTGAGAATTTCAACCCAAGATTGCAGTCTCTACTGACCTATCATCTTTAGTCAACAAAGGCAGGTCTCTCCTTAGGGAAGTCTTGTACTAACTGCCATTCCCCCCATAATTGTACCCACTATAGTGCAGTGGATCTTGGAGATAGTGTAAGCACGGTTTGAGCTTTGTTATTTAAAAAAATATTGGAGCCCCTTCTGGCCTGACAAGGCGGCCCTCGGGCTGCGGCGCACACTGCTGCACGCATGCCTCAGGGTGCTCTGCAGGGCCCTGCGGTGCTGTGCACCCTCCACCTCCCATTCTCACTTCCTTTCCACCCATGGACAGTGGAGTGAGAAATGAAAAGTTGAGCAGAAATGTTGGAACCCCTGCCTCCTGCAGGGAATGTGCGTGGGGTCAGCGTGGACACGTGGTCCAGGTCTTCAGCTGAATAGGTAAGGTCTTCTACTTTCACTGCTGTTCACCGGCAAGTTTGCATTGGTGAGAGCTGAGGTTTCGTTACAAACGTTGTTTTCCTCTTTGAATCCATCTCAGAGGCTTTTTGCCTTCCATAACAGGTGACGTTGCCTTTCACTACTAGTTGCTCATAAATGGTCAGCTGGTGTGAGCTAGAAACAGGTGAGGAGCTGGCTTTAAGGATCAGGCTATCATGGCAACAATTCCTCTTGCTCCTGTGGCACAGGGAGGTATTGTGTCTGAACGGACAGGTTGGCTGGCTTTTCATAGATGAAATAAATAGATGCTATGAAAAGATTCAGCCTAATGAACCCAAAGGAAAAAGAATTTTGATACTGAGTTTCAGAGAACTTCATCCTATTATTTAAACTTTTCTTTCATCATTGCTTCAATGTTACCCATGATTGGCCATCTGATCCTGGAGAACTCCCTTCATTGGTGGTATAAGTTAGGCCTGAAGATGGAAGAGAAAGAGATTCAAGTGAAAAGCTCTCTCTGGGTTGACAAAGAAGTGGTTGATGTGTCCATGCAATGTCCACAGACATACTTCTAATTAAATTCACCTAAACACCATTATTCTCCACATTTTACTGGAGGCTCAGAGAAGTTAGGTGGGTCTGAGAGAACAAGAAGTCCAGCCTGATGGCACAGAGCTGAAGTCCGTGTCCATTATTTAGAAACTTTTCCTCTTTGTCCTTATCCCCACCCAGCCCTAACTACCACTGAGCTACTGCCCCAAGGGGCTTTTCTGCAGGCCTGAGTCACCCACCAGAACTCAAGCAGCTCTGTCAATGTGTGGGGAGTGGGCAGAATCAGGCATCTGCTGACTCTCCACTTCTGCTTTCTCCAGGAAATGAGCAAAGACCCAGCTTGAGTGATTCATAGTGAAACACCATTCAAGGCTGACGACGCTGGGCCACGTCCTCTTCCCTCAGGCCTGAGGGGCGGCGGCTGGGTATGGGGTTGCCCATGACATCTGACGTCTGCGGACCCTGACCAACACACCTCTGGGTAAGTTACCTTGTTCTTGGACACACCAGGCCAGCCCATAGGTGAGCATGGGGGTCCTGTCTGTCGGGGCGGGGCCTACTGGCCGCCTCCTGGGAAACTAAGCATGGGAGCATATGTGACTACCAGTGCCTGATCTGGGTTTGTGAATGTGGGAGAGGAGGTAAGCTGATGAGAAGGAAGTGTGTGCAGGGTGGGTGGCACATGTGGTCAGGGTCACTCTGATGTCACTGTGGGTGTTGCTGAGCCAGGCCAGGCCCCAGCACCTCTGCTCATTCTCTGGCTTCAAGTCAAGCCCTTTCTCGTGGTTCTGCTAAGGAAGGTGACCTAGCACACCTAGGGAGGCTGAACTGGGCTTGTCTGTGCCAAGTGTCCAGGGATGGAAAGGTGGGGCTGACTGTGAGACTCTGCTGCCCGGCCCCAGTGTAGGCCTCTGAAGGGTAGTGAGCAGTGGGGGCCACTTCAGACTGGTCACCAGGAGAGCTGGCTCTATCGTGGCCCTGTGGTCACTCCTGGGGGTCTGGTAAGTAGGTGCCTCTTTGGGTCTCCCCTTCCTCATCTGAATTACCACATTAAACCTTAGAAATGCCAGTGTTTTCTTAATACGCAGGACCACCTAGTTCATTGAGAATTCACTCTCCTCCTCTCCCTTGAAGTCCCACCTTAGAGAATGCTGAACCAATCCTTTTTCCCAACCTCTCTGAAGCGATGAGGAGTTAATCTGGTAACTAAGGGTTTCATGTATTGCCCTTTCCATGGAACATTTCAATTTTATTATGATTTTCTGCACAGTCATCCATTTAATTGTTCAACAAATATTTACTGAAAGCCACTTCCTGCCAGACACTGTTAAAGGAATAGGGTCAGTGGCCAGGAGTCAGTGGTGCTCGGTGCCATGGTCTGAAATGGGGTGGTGAGTGGGGACAGGAGGCTGGGAAGTTACGCGCCTTCTGTGGGCAGACCTGAAAGAAGGGAGGGCCTGAGCCCTGTGGGTTTCTGAGAAGCAATGTTGGCAGAGGACTGGAGAAGGTCAATGTGCAGTCATGGGGGCAGGTGGAGGCCAGTGTAGCAGAGAGCGGTGAGGGGGTGCAGGTGACTGCCAGGGAGGGATGGGCTGGGGTCAGGTCAGGGAGGGCCTCCTGTCCAGTGTGAGGACTTGGGGTCTGCTCCACTACTTGGGGAGCTTTTAAATGTTGACTAGGTAGAAAAGAACTTTTAGAAAACATGTGTAGGGTATATGGAATAAACATGCCACTGGCCCTGTGTGCTGCCACCGTGCTGTTTGTAGAGAACATCAGCATCTTTGAAGTTCTCCGATTACTGTCCTTCTCTCTCTCTCGTCAGAAAAAGACTATTGTCCCGAATTTGGGCTGCTGTTCCCTTGTTTTTGTTTTATAATTTTACGTCGTACATTTAAATTGCTAAATATGCATTATTTAGTTTTGCATGTTTTTGAACTTTGTAAATAGGAATTAAATATTCTTTTAAGGCTTGCTTTATTTACTCAAAATTGTGTTTCTGAAATTCCTTCATGTTGTTGCATGTGCCTCAAATTTATTCGTGTTTATTGCTGTATATACAGAAATATATCTCAATATACTTCCCCAAGCTACTGCTGGTGGGCCCGTGGGATATTTCTAGGTTTTTGTTTTGCCTGTTATAAACTGCTAGGTGCTCCAGCACCTAGGACACGCTCCAGAATTCCCAAGGGAATATGCTCTAGGCTTGGAATTCGTAGGTCACAGGTATATACATCTTCAGCCTCATTTGATAATACAGTGTGGTGTATCACTTTCCCCACCCATCGGCAATGTGTAAAAGAGTCCATTGCTCCACATCTTCTCCAACATTTGATGTTGTCAGTTTTAATTTTTGTCAATCCAGTGAAAACACAAAGCAATCAAACTGTTTTTAAGTTTGCATTTCCTCAATTACTAAAGTTGGGCATTCTTTTATATGTTTATTGGTCATCTGTATTCCTTTTTCTGTTCAAATCTTGCCCATTTCTATATGGGGTCATCTGTCTTTTATCCTATTTATTTGCCATTATTCAATACATATCCAGATATTAATTCTTTGTCATTTATGTACGTTGTAAATATTTTTCTCTTGTTTGTGCCTTATCTCCTTTTTTTTTTTTTTTTGGTGATTTCTATTAATGACCAAATTTCTCTTAATTCTAAATGAGCTTAATTTATCTATATGTTCCTTTATGATATACACTTGTTATGTGTCATCTAAGGAATTATTCACTGTAAAGTGATAAAATTATTCTCTTACATGATTTAAAAAATGTAAAAATAATTTTGAATTTTACATTTGTCTCTAGTCTCATCTGGAAATGATGTTTCTGTATGGTGTGAGATAAGGGGAACATTCTATTTCATTTTGTTTTTCCCATGTGGATAATCAAGAGTCAGCTCCATTTGTTTAAAAGGCTATTCTTTATCCACTGATCTGCAGCAGTTCGGTTGTAAATCAAACTGTCATGTATGTGGGGTCTGCTTTTTTATTCTGTCAATTCGTTCATTCCTTTACCAACACCACATAACACTATTAACTGTAGGCTTATAACAAATTTTGATATCTGGAAAGCAGCTCTTCTTTTCTTTCCTTCTTCTTCCATTATGTCTTGATATTCTTTACTTTCTTCCTTCATAAGAATTTTGGAATCAGCTTTTCAGGTTCAATGAAAAAGCTATGTTTTGATTAAAAAATATAATTTGGAGGGAGGTGATATCTTTGTGAAAATGACTCTTCCAATTCATGTACGTGGTTTGTCTCCTCATTTATTTAGGTCTGCTTTAAAGCATTTAAATAAAATTGTATAAGTTTCTTTATGAAAATAGTGCATATTTTGTCTAGATTTATTCCTAAGTAGCTTATATTTTTATATCATTTCAATTGTCCTTAAAAATATATCCTTTTTAGTCTAGCTGATGTATGCTTGCGTTTAAAAAAAGAATCATTTTAGCTCTTTTATGGGGAGCAAGGGGAGAAGGAAGTATCAGTTAAGAGGCTGTTGTAATATCCAGGCTAGAGGTAATGTGATAGCAGTAGAGGTAGTGAGAAGTGGTCAAAGTGGTGAGATTCTAGATACTTTCTGAGAATCAGATTTGATGATGTTTTAAGTGTAGGGCATGGGAGAGAGAAGTTGAAGATGGCATTAGAGAAACAGGAGAATGGAGTTATCATTTACTGAGCTGGGTCAAAGGAGAAGGAGCACATGTGCAAGGTGGTCATTATTCCAGAATATATGTTTAAACATATAAAGGTGGAGATGCCTTTTAGACATTAAGTGGAGAAATGAAACCTTGGCTCCCTGTTTCCCCAAGGGACCTTCATGTTAGAAAGGCAAAGCAGCTTGGTCTCCTGGGGGAGAGGGGCGATACCTTATGATAGAGGGAAAGGGGGAAGATGGGCTCCCTCAGAATTCCTTGAGCCACACTATAGAGATGCTATCCATTTTATTTATAACTAAGACCTTGCATTTGTTATCTCTCTCCAAGTGCTGCAAACCAGCAAAATGTATTTTGCATCTGAAATGTCTCTAGGCAACATCCCCAAATCCGTGGCTGATGATCCCATTTGAAACATCTGCTCACCTGCTAAAAGCCTGAATCTCAAAGTCTAGACCTGGGCTACCCGATGGCCCAACCTGAAATGTGGCCGGTCTGAATTGAGATGTGCTGTAATTGTAAAATGCACATCAGATTTCAAAGATATTACAAACAAGAAAAAGAAATGTAAAATATCTCATTAATACTTAAAAATACTGATTGCGTATTAAAAAGATAATATTTTTGATACATTGGGTTAACAAAATACATTTTCAAATATATTTAATTAAATAGGTTTTATTAATTTATCCTATTTATTTTTACTTTTTAAATGTGGCTACTAGAAAATTTAAAATTATGCATGATGCTTGAATTTGTGGTTGACTTTATATTTCGTTTGGGCAGCACCCTTCGGAGGAAGATATGTCTTGTTCCTTAGCCAGAGGCTTTTGTGGAGAACATGGTTCAAGAAGGATGAGATGTTAGAGAAGTGAAAAGCCTCTCTCAAATAATTTCCAGGAGAAAGTATGGAGGGCAAGAAGAATGGATTTAGTCCTTACAATAAACCAGGCACTGCATAGGGCACTGCTATTTGCAATCACATTCAGTCCCCACAATGAGATCAGTTTCATCACTCCCATTTTACAGGTGAGAAAATGGAGGCTCAGAGATGTAAGGTCTTTCTTTCCTAGGGTACTAAGTAATTGAGCTGGGATTTGAGCCTAGTTCCACCTGGTGTTAAAGCCTATGTACTTTGCAATTGGCAACACTACCCCATTTGAGACAAGTGTGAAAACTGCTCTTCCTTTTTGGCCTAATGACTGATTCTTCTTTTGAGAATTCACCTTTACAGATGATTCACAGGAAACTAAATGATTGTGTGGGTGTCCTTTGCCCCAGCATTGCCCATAATAGCAATGGAGACACCCTCACCATCCAGTTATTAGGAAATGAGTGAGTCTGTTATGGGAGACTGACCGAGAGAATGCTTCATGGTCATTAAAGCTGATAAAGTAAGGAAAAGAACAACATAGAACATGTTTATAATATGATGATACATTAATGCAATTAAATGGTTGTCATGCGGGGAGTCATGCGGGGCAGCCTACAGGGTCTCTGGTCCCGCTCCCCACATAAGAACGCAGGACACAGTGAGGCCAAAAAGGAACACCCATGGACCCATAAGTAGGGGAGTCATATCACTATATTCTCTCTGGCGGCATCCGCCTCTCTGCAATCTGCTCCTGCTCGCTCAGCCACCATTTTCTTGTTAGCCCCCATTTTTTCTGCTAGCGTACCCACAGCAGTTATATTAGTGGCCAATGGCTCACTGGTTACAGCTGACGGCCAACTAGCCACAGCTGATGGCCATCCAATCACAGTTGATGGCCATTTACTACCTGAGCCAGCACCTTTCTATGTGTGGCTGAGAGCCTGGAAACTGCTTTCTGGGTCTCTGTCCCCACAATGGTTTTCACATCAATTACAAGTAAAATATGCTTGAAGGTGAAAAGTGGTATGCATAAAAGGGGGAGGTAATCGATTTTTGTGCTTTCAGTATAATAATAAAATTGCCCAAGTAGCACTCCAATATCAGCTTTTTAAAGGATATGCACAAAATATAAGACATACACTCAAAGATAAATAAAGCTATGTACACATGAAGAAATTGGGTTATAAAGTCAATATGGGAGGGAAGCCAACCCATATTGGGTGGAAGTCCCACCTTACCAGCACATATTGGCAGTTAATAATGTTGAAACATGTGTCATGCAGGGTGTCAGGCGGGATCTCTGGTCCTGCTCCCCACATAAGAGCGCAGGATATGGTGAGGCCAAAAAGGAACACTCACGGAGTCATAGATAGGGGAGTCATACCACTGTATTCTCGCTGGCGGCTGGGTTGGAGACACAGGAGGCAGGAGTCACACGATCCGCAACCCGCTGTCCACTTTTCTCTGCCAACCAATCTCACTTGCTAGCTGCAATTCACCTCTCTGCAATCAGTAATCTACACTCTGCCACGCCACGCCAGGACGCCACACCACTGCGCCACCAGTACACTACCACCTTGCTAGCTCAGCCACCATCTTCTTGCTAGGCCCCCATTTGCTGTTATATTCGTGGCCAATGGCTCACTGGTTACAGCGGATGGCCAACTAGCCACAGCTGATGGCCATCCAATCACAGTTGATGGCCATTTACTACCTGAGCTAGCATCTTTCCACGTGAGGCCAGAGCCTGGAAACTGCACTCCTGGCTCTGTCCCCACAACATGTCACAATGAGTTCACAGGGCTTTCCCCTGGGTCTCTGAGTGTGGACCAGATCAATCAGAGAGGGCCCCACCTGCAGAAGGCAGAGGATAGGGGGATGCGTGTAATAAAGGCAGGGCTGAAGAACCCTGCAGCAATTTGTCTCGTGTCTCTGCTTTGAGAGTGCGGGTCCTTTAGGAGCAGAAGGAGGGCAGTGACTAAGAAGGCGCTGCAGCCGGAGATGCGGAGGAGTGACCAACAGGATGCCTGCTCCTCCGCAGACGCTCCTGTACAAGCCCGGAGGCTCCTGCCAGGGTGCAGTGCGTCGAGCGCATGCGCAGCAGCTGCGCGGGTCCGGCCAGTCTTTGAGGTGTGCAAAGATGAGAAAAGAGCCAGGAGAATCAGGATGGACAAACGCCCAGACATTCCAAAGCAAAAGCCCAAACGAACCAGGGGCACTACACTGCAATCATAAAGAACACAGCCTTAGTTTATTTCAGTTTTTCCTTTTACGCACCTGTCTCCAGGAAACATTTCATTATGTCAATGACATATTGACCATATCAGGGGTAACTGAAATGGGCCCATAGCTTCATCTTGGGACAGGGGAAAACAGGGGCAGTTACTCCTCAGAGTCATTGTACTGCTTCCCTTTGTAGGAAGGGATCACATCCCGGCTCCTCCCACCCCCCATCACCTATTTAAAGTATCACCTTCTTTCCAAGAAATCTTTCTTTCCTCACACAATTTAAAATGTTGGAATAGTCTCATTTTTGACTATTTAATGTGGTGATCCCCCCAATTCACTAAATAATTGTGGCATTTTATAATTGATCAAAACTTACAATGGAGGAAATACAGGCATGAGAAAGATACAGCATATTCATGAATAATGATAACACGAAGAAGAAAGTGATGAGTGTGCAGTTATAGGCTATAGTTACTGGGAAAAAAATGATCAAATTACGAATCACAAAATGCTCTGCCTGACTCCACAGCCCGTGCGTGCACAGGTGACTTTCACTACTGATGCCCCGCCTCCCCGCTGCCAGCACCATTTCCTTGCTCTGCACTTCAGTGAAACAGCATCATGAACAAAGTTGCATCTGAAAGTGTCTCTTTTTCTCATTAACCTAAATGCAGAATTTTCTGGATCTAGTTCTGTCTGGCATAGTAGAGGACAGGCAGCCCAAGAAAACAGTTAACTCTATGTGTGATATAGGTGGTTTGTGCCCTCATTTTGCTGTGTTTTCTTCTTTGATCTGTGAGAATTAAGTCTTTAATTAATTTTTTAATTTTTTAATTAATAGCGAGAGAATTAAGAGATGTTTAATTCCTTACAAGCCAGGAATGCATTTGTCGGGCGGGAGACCCTGCTCGCTGCACCATTTGTTGTGCGCGGAGGCCTTCTCGCCGCACCATCTTTCAGGCGGGGCGGCCTGTGGGGTCTCTGCTCCCGCTCCCCACACAGGAACGCAGGATATGGTGAGGCCGAAAAGGAACACCCACGGAGCCATAGGTAGGGGAGTCATACCACTATGGTCTCACCGGAGGCTGGGCCCACCGGACGCGTGACCTGCCGTCCGCCTTTCCGCCAACCGACCGACGACTCTTCTCCACTCTCTCCTCTGTTCCTCTCTCTCGGCTCTCCTCTTCCGCTCTCCTCGGCAGTTATACCAGTGGCCAATCGGCTAACCGGCCACAGCCGACGGCCAATCAGCCACAGTCGATGGCCATTCACCACCCGAGCCAGCACCCTTCCATGTGAGGCCGAGAGCCTGTAAACTACTTTCTGGGGCTCTGTCCCCACAGCATAGTTCTAGGTACATTCAGAAGTTTAGTGATTGTTGTGTGTATTTTCAGACCAAATCATACTTGAAATTCAGTAAGCGAACCTGGATAATGGTGTTAACTAATAATCCTGGAAATCTTCTTTTCTCTGGGACCTCAACAAATGACCTGAGAAGTATAAAGGATGCAGCAAAGTTCTCAGTGGTTTCACTCCTCCTGGGATTGGAGGGGGAGGAGTGGAACACAGGCAGCTCAGCATCTGGAGACCGTTGGGACCCAGGCTCTGTCCAGGCTCTCCACCCTATTCCCACCCCACATCCCCCACAGTGGCCCAAAACCACGTGCAGTGCAGTCTCACCTCTCCCTCCCTGTGTGTCCCTCTGTGGGGAACACTTTAATCTGTCTGCAGGCTTATTTCTTCTCCCCTTAGGCTCCCTCTCCAAAGCCCCTCCTACCATCCTTACCCTCACCCCACCCCATGTTACCCTCAATAACCAGCTTCTTCCCTCTGTCCCCTTAGCAGTGGATTCCTGCTCCAATGGTCGTTTTTCAGTCACGGCACTATAGCATCCCTTTTCCTGCCTCCTTTCCCTGTAGGCTGTTTGTACCTGAGGCCAGGTCTGGGCCCTCTGGGCAGGCCCAGCACCTAGCAGGAGGCTGCTATTCATTCTCCATGTCATTCCCTGTTGACAGCCCCCAGTGACTGTCAGCACCACATGCATGGGACCAGGGCCATGTCCGCTACTGTCGTTCATGGTCCTTTCACTACGTGTACCGTCCCTCCACCTCTGGTCCCAGTGCTCCCTCCTCTGTGAACACCACCTACATTCCCGAGCAGCCATGCTGTGTGAAGTCTCTGTCTTCTTGGCTTTGAGAGCACCTCCTCCTCATTCTTCACTGCCTATCATGGGGACTGTCTTTGCTGAGAAGCCCTTCCATACCACCACTCCTCCCCAGGCTGGGCCATGAGCCTCCTCTGTGCCCACAGCCAGGCACCTCCCTGCCCAACACCCACCCCACTGTGTCTGCTTCCTTGTTGGTGCCCCTGCTCCCCTGATTTTGAGCTTAAAATCCAGGATGTGGATCAGGGACAATTCTGCTCCTTACATGTTTAAGAATTAAAAGACCCACCACTCAGAGGAAGCCGAGTAGAGCTATCGCTCTGGTGGCCTAGCCTGGAGGGTGAGGGACAAACATTGGGTGCCCTGCTGGTGTGAGCCCAGGGAGTGACTATCCAGCTGGTACTCACCTTGTGCCTGGGTTAACAAACCCTTGGCCCAGTGGCACCCAGGGATCAGCCCTTCCCTGGGGGGCGGGCCAGGCCACACACCTTGTTCTGTGCCTGCTTGTTTGTGGTGTGAGCTGGGGCCAGGAAGCAGGCCTGGCTCTAGACTCCCTATGGCTAGGGGTTAGCAAAAACTTGGCAAGTCCAGCGAGGGCTCCCTGCAGTGCTGCTGGCCATAAGAGCTTCCAGCTCTTACCTGGGGTTTATTCTTACCACTATTATGTTAAGCCAAGCAGAAGTGGTGGAAGAGGTGGGGGCTTTGGGGTTAGAGAAGTCTGGGTCTGACCTTGATTCTGATGCTGATTAGCAGTTTGATTTCAGATAAGTTACCTTTTTTCTCTGAATCTCAATTTCTGTGAGTTTTACAAATGTTCCCATCTGTAGAATGGGTGTAATAATGCCTACTTTACAAGTTTTCTAAGATTAGAGAACATCAATGGCTCTGTTGGTAGATGCTCATCCAGTTATGTCCATTCTAACTTAAGCAGCATTTCCTTACATTCCAGTGGAGACTGAGCCATGGACCAGCTCTCACATGGGAGAGGCTCCGATTACGGGGGCTGGGTTCCTTGTTACCTGTGCTGTCACCAGCCCATGTCTGTATCAATAGGAATAGCTCAGTTGCAGCTAAGCTACAAGGTTCTGCCCAGGGGAACTGCTCCCTGGACATTTTTGGCAATGTGGAAGTCAGTACACATAACGAGATACAAAACCAGGCCGCTTCTGCAGGATACTGTGAGTTCCTATATTCTGTTGCTGTTGCAAAAACCACAGAGGTGTGTGCTGACAAGGAGGGCATGGACTAGAATAAGAAAAAGGAAGTGTTGAGGCCGTAGAAGGTGTGGCTCAACCTGCCTGGTTCCAGGCAATTGGAGTCCGCATCACAGTCTTCAGGGGAATTCCTGAACTTCTGGAAACAACCTGAGCCGTCTCTGCCTCTCTTGAGTCATTTGAGGCAGGATGTAGGGCCCTGGGCTTGGTTGTTCTCTGCCTACAGGCATTATTAGCCCTTGGCTGATGTAGGAGGTGGGGGCAGCACCAAGGCGATTTCTGGCTGAGCCCTGGTCCTTGCCCTGGAGCTGTGTATCAGAGCCTTCAGGCGCCTCTGGCACTGACCACTCCTCTGCCATCCCAGCCCTTGTCTTCAGGGCTACTGTTTCCCCACCTGCCACTGCCATGCTGTCCCCGCGTGTGTTCTTATTCTTGCCCTGGAGCCTAGCTCTTGAGCATAACACTCCTGCTCAAGGCTTGCGGCAACGCTAGATATAATCTAAATGACAAGACATTTCTGCTTCCCCAGGCCCTCTCCAAGGCATCGCTTTGGGTCGTGGTCCCCTGGTGGTGCTCAAGGGGTGGCCCCTGAGGGTTCCCAAGGTATGGCTGCTGTTCGTCCCCAAGTCACGTTCCTTTGTGGTCCCAAAGGAATGGCCTCTGGTGGTCCTCAAGGTGTGGTTGCTGCCAAGGCATGATTCCTGGTGAACCTCAAGCGGTGGCTGTCTTCAAGCTATGGCTGCTGGTTGTCCCCAGGCTGTGGCCCTGGTGGCCCTCAAGGTGTGGCCCCGGGCCAGCTGCCTTGGAACCACCTAGAAACTTGTGAGAGCTTCAACTTCTTGGGCCTCATCTCAAACCTGCTGACTCAGAACTGCTGGGAGCAGGGACCAGGAACCTGGGTTTCAATCTCTTCAGGCAAGGCCGATACATGTCAAAGTTGCAGGGCTGCTGCCTTCAGGACCTTCTTCTCCTAGAGGGCAGGTTGTGGGCTGAAGAGCCTGACTATTGGCCTCCCAGCACCACCTGAAGGCTGGCTGCCGAGCCAGGCAAGGCCTGTCAACGGGAAGTCCCAGAGTGTATTGAACTCCTGTCAACTCTTTCCTCATGGAGCCTTATGGAAGCCTTGAGACTGTCATTCCCTTGATGTTAGTCTCCATGTTTGCTCATTGTTCCTTTTCTTTGTACATTCCGTGGACCGTGCTCTCGGGTCCTGTCCTACAGGAATTCCAGCACTCTTGCCCACTTTCTGTACATTCTTGGGGCCCATGTAGTGCGAGACTCTCTGAGCTTGCCTCTGTCTCATTTGTGTCTCCCCTTGTACACTATGTCTGTCCCCTCTGCCCAGAGTTCACCCAGGTGTGGACAGAGCCTCTATAACAGCCCTCCTCATCCTTCTAACACCTGTGTGTGTGGCAAACGTTGACCAAAGTCTTGCACCAGAGGGGGATCCTTGTTCCACCTTGGAAAACACCAGGTGCATTATGCTGGGGATGCTGCCGAAACTCAATGATGACTCCGTTTCTTCTTCTCTAAGGGAGGTCAGAACAGTCCCTGCAGTTCATGTGCCTTGGGCTCAGGGACAATAAATTAGCTGTGGATGCGAAGCACTCAGCACAGGGCCCAGGGCCGAGTAAGAACTCAATAGTCCTCAATCGGGAGGAATTATATCCTCTTCTTTTAACCTACATTTATCTATTTACGTATGTATTTATTTATTTTCTTGTGGTAAAATATACACAACATAAAATTTACCATTTTAGTCATTTTTAAGTGTGCAGTTCAGGAGCGTTAAGTATATTCACATTGCTGTATAACCATTGCTGCCACCCATCTCCAGAACTCTTTCTATCTTGCAAAACTGAAACTCTGTCCCCATTAAACATTAACTCCTTATTCTCCCCTCTCTCCAGCACCTGGCAATCACCAATTATCTGTCTGCATAAATTTGACTACTCTAGGTAACTCATGTAAGTGCAGTAATACAGTATTTATCCTTTTGTGTCTGGCTTATTTCACTTAGCATATTGTCCTCAAGGTTCATCCATGTTGTGGCCTGTGTCAGAATTCCCTTCCTTTTTAAGACTGACTAACACTCCATTGTCTCTAAATACCACATTTTGTTTACCCATTTATCTCTTGATGGACATTTGGATTGTTTCCACCTTTTTGCTATGGCAAATAATCTGTTGATCTCCTGCTTTCAATTCTTTTGGGTATCCTTTTCCTTTTTATAATTGACCCACCTTGTCTGTTAATTCAGCCAATTTGACAGAATGGTTATTTATAAATATTGTTTTTTTAATTGGATGGAAAAGTGAATTTTGGGAGCAGTTTTCACACTTGACCAACACAGCCTTGACGGAGGCTGGGAGTGCCACCGAGTGAGTGTGGCTTACATTCATAGGAGCTTTGATTCTGTCCCAAACCTCTAACATTCCTAGGAAGGAAAGGGTGTAGTTAAGGAGAAGCATGTGAGTTTTGGAGTCAGACATGCAGAACTTGCATTGTGGCCACTTCTGGAGTGAACCTCTCTGAATCTTGCTTTCAGCACCTGTAAAACACTGCTACTCTTTGCTCCCTTGTGGAGAGTTGTTGTGAACATAAAGTGAGATGATACATATGAATGCAAAGCCATGAAAAGTAAAAAACTGAGCAGTGGAGTTATTACTGCAATTCACCATGTAGTCGTATCCCCTTTGCACTAAATAAAAACAGGAAAGGACTGAAACCTCTGCTTCTTGCTTTTCTGTTGGTATTCTTTCAACATCAGGACGTTTTTGTATTCTTAATGTCAGGTTATTGAGGTATAATTTACATACCAGATGTTTTACTCTTTCTAGTGTGCCCTTCTGACAAATATAGTCAGTTGTGTGACAGCTACCTCAGTCAAGATAGAGAACATTTTTATCCCCCAAAGTTCCCTTCGGCGTCTCTCTCCACCCCAGGTGAGCTCAGCCTCCTGGATGCATGGCGGGCGATACTCTGAGGCAGCAAAACCCAAGCGCCTTTGTAGCCGCTCTCCTGCTCCCAATCCCTGGCAACTATCAATCTATTTCCTGTCTCTGTAACTTTGCCTTTTCCAGAATATAAACAGAGTCATCAGACAGTATGTAGCTGTTGAGCCTGGACCCTGTCACTTGTCGTAAGGCCTACGAGATCCATCCAGGTGCTCCTTCTTACAGTGGAGACACGTCCCATTCACCCCGTGAGGGACATTCAGGCTGTTTGTAGGTTTTGGCAGCTATAAATAAACCCACTGTAAACATTTGTGTGTAGGTTTTTGTAGGAATGTAAGTCTTCATTTCTCTGGGGCAAATGCCCAGGAGCAGAATTGCTGGGTATGTGTTTAACTTTTTCAGAAACTGCCCAACTGTTTTCCAAAGTGGCTGTGCCATTTGTATTTCCACTAGCAAGGGTCAAAGCTGTGGTTGCTATGCATCCTTGCCAACACTTACTGAATTTTGTTTGTTTGTTTTTAAAGACATTCTAATAGGAGTGTCCTGGTACCTCGGGTGGATTTAAGCTGCATTTCCCTAATGAGGACGCTGCTGACCCCTCAGTACTTCTGATTAACTATAGTGAGCTATGGAATGAGACGTGCACAAAGCTTCCATGTTACTAGACTTCTGTCTTTCCGGAACCCTGACTACTCCTTTTCAATTGGCTTTTAACTTGCAAGCTCTCCTGTTAATGGGAAATGGTGGGAAGAGGGCAGGAAGGCCTAGCCCCACCCTGCCTCTGTTTCTGGAACAAGAATGCTTTGTTGTCCCCCATCCCTGCACCCCCCTCCCCTGGAGCCCCAGGCTGAGGCAGGGTCCTAGCTGACACACAGGAGCAAGAGTGTTTGGATCTGCTGACACGCAGTGAGGAACTGGCTTTTTAATGGAAAGGGAAACAGAGGAAGTTGCTGTTCTGTTCTGTATCATCTAGTTTAGTCTCCCCCAACCCTATGGCCTGTGATATAGATGGCAAACAAGGCTGCATCTGAACCGGGGTGTAATCCAGAAAGGGGAACAGCCATACACACTGACAAGGGAGGGGAGGGGACTTTCATCTTGACTTTTATCACAGCAACTCTGTCACCAGGTCCTAGCTGCACAGAAAGTCAGGGATGAAAGAGTAAACTGGAATGTTGGTTTAGCAGCCCAAACATCAGCAACCCAGCCGTTTCTTCAGGCTGTAGATGTCACCCTCCAGTGTGACAGCCTTGAATAGGGTGCCCTGGGTTCTCTGCTTCTGAAATGTTCCGAAGCAAAGCTCTGGTGATGCCATGAATCTGGGCTGGGGGAGTGAGGATGGGCTGTGACACCAGAGGGCTGGGCCCACACAGCCATTGCTAGTCCTGGTGCCTCCAAGGTCAGAGGAAAACCCCCTCTTGGGTCACTGCAGACTTGTCATCAGGTTCTGTGCACACAATGCATAGACGGGGAGCACTTCCCCACGCCCCCTCACTGTACATAGCCCGCAGGTTCTCAGCTCACTCAGGAGCCACTCTGCACTGACTCACTGTCTTGTGTCTCTTCCATTGTCAGGGCATAAAGGCAAGAGGGTGGGACTGAGATCACCAGGGCCTTTTTGATGAGAAATCTATTCTCAGAGAGGGGCAATAATTTGGTTAAGGCATCGCAGTGGCAAAGCTGGGACTGGGCTCTGTCCTGTGACTCGCATCCCAACTCCACAGCTCCCCTCTGCCTCAGGGCTGCATGACTGGCCTGGCTCCTGTACAGCTGCCCCTTGCTGCCTCGTGCAGGATGCAGGAAAGCAGGGCTTCTAGTCTGCCTGTGCTGTGTGTCATATGCTTGAGCCTGGCCCAAACTGGGAAACAGCTTGCTGGCAGAGGAGAGGGCTTTGTCTTTTTCTGGAGACCTTGGGACTGCCCCCCCCCCAACCCCTCGCACCAAGCCTCTAGTTCTCAGTCCTGCCTAAGGCTACCTTTCCTACCCTGTCTGCTTTCAAACTTCCACCTCTCCAAGAAAACTTTCCCTTGGCCTGTGTTATCTGGCCAAGCAGGTCCCAAGTGCCTCTCTCCACCCCAGGTGAGCTCAGCCTCCTGTTTGCATGGCGGGCGATACTCTGAGGCAGCAAAACCCAAGCTGTCCACACAGTGAGATGGACCCTGCCTTGGCCACTGACTGGCAATGCGACCCCGGCGAGGTCATTTCCCTGCTGCAAGCCTCAGCACCTCCGAGGCTGCAGGCTGGTGACTTTGATATCACTGGATGGTAGGAAGATTAAGAGAAGTGGCACATGTAAATGCTGCACCAAGGGGACACTAATAAATGTCTGTCCCCCAATCCTATAGTGACATGTGCCGAGCATTGATTCAATCTGCATGGCACCCTGTGAGGGTCCTGTTATTGTCCCATTCACAGATGAGGGCACAAAGGCAGGGATGGGTTTCATCACATGGTCTAATTATCTGATCCCATGGTAGTCGAACCAGAGCAGCCTGGCCAGAGGCTGTGCTCGTGGCCACTACACTGTGTGCTACAGTAGAATCTGCAGAAGTCCAGGCCTGGAGGTGGTGTTTCAAATTTTGATATTTTCTTCATCATGCATTTTTTGGCATTATTTCTGATTTTTAAAAAGTATTGCATTAAAATGTTATATAACTTGGCTTCTGAGATTTTTGGAGCTCCTCTTAAATCTTGCGCCTGAGGTGAGGGCCCCATTAGCCTCACCCTCATCCCAACCCTGCTCTGGACCCCCAGTGACTCTCACTCCCAACTCGGCCCTTTTGCTCTGGATAAGAAGGTGCTGGAACTCGCAGAGGGCACTTTTGACAATGAAGTGGATTTTAATGATTTTTTCCTTACTGTTTTTCACACAGTTCTGATAGGCAACTTCCTGGTTTCTTCCTTTTACAAATAAAACTGAAGCAGGAGGCCTAGGGTGATGGTCAGAGGACAGGAGGGGTGCAGCCCGACGTTGGACTCAGACAACTTCTCCATGGGATTTCACGGGTACCCGCTTGTCAGAAATTCTTGTTTCTCAAACATCTCTGTCTGTTCAAGGAAGGGAATATTTGAATGTTTCCCTTCTCTGAACAAGGCTTTTTAACTTCGGAAGAGAGCGAAGCTGTCTCTGTTATTTCCCTTGGATATCCAGCTGTGTTCCCCTGGACCACATTTTCACATCATGATCTGATGCTCACTTTGTTTTCTCACCTGCTTATCCTAAAAATGTGCATGTAGGCACGGCCTCAGACACGTCTCATTGAGTGAATTTGTTGGTAGCACCTGCAGGTGTGGCCACAAAATGACTTTTATACGATAGAGATGACATTGCACTTGGCTGTAACAGCCGTACTGTGAGTTGGGAAGTCCATGGGGCTGGCTCTGTGGGTGATGCGGATGGTGGTTTGATGGGACATAGTGACTTTCAGAGTCTGGAGGAAATCCAAGTAGAAACCTTTGAGTGAGAAAAAAAAAACTTGTTTAGAAGAGGGGTCTGGGCTACAGAGAGATTTGGGTGCCATCAGCATATAGGTTCATTCATTCATTTTTTAAATTTTATTTCTATTTTTTAAGGAGGGCACAGCTCACAGTGACCCATGCGCGGGGATCGAACCAGCGACCTTGGTGTTTTTAGCACCATGCTCTAACCAACCGAGCTAACCAGCCACCCCGGTTCATTCATTTATTCAGTAACGTTTTATTGAGCACCTGCACTGTGCCTACCTCAAAGTGGACGCAGTGGCCTGCCTTCAGAGATAATGTTTAGTGGATATATGGCTCTCAGGGGGTAATTAAAGCCATGGGAAGTAGCTGATATCTCCCCTGGGGACCTCATGGAGTCAGGTAGCGTCTGACTCCAGAAAGCCGCTGCACAGCGCCCTGACGGAAACGGAGCAGCAGACAGGAACACGCTCAGCTCTTCACATTACAACAAAATAGGCAGATCAGCAGATTTTTTTTTTTTTTAAGACAAAGATACCTAGGAAGTGTAAACTTTGTATACTCTTGGTGGAAGGACTATATATTGATACAGTGTTTGGGGAGAGGCTGTTTGGAAATATGTACCAACAGCCTGAAAAATTTGTCTGCCTTAAGGTCTAGCTATTTCCTTTTAGGAATTTAAGAATGGATTACAATCTGTTATTTAATCATGAATATATGGAAAGGCTTAGACACAAGACTGTCATTACAGTGTTGTTTATACTAGTGGATAACTGGAAACCACTTGAATGCCTGAGTGTAGAGGATTAGTTAAATTAACGATCCACGTGGTTCTACAGCCACCACACAGCCATAAAAATAAAGGCACAGATTATCTTTAACAATATGGAAAATATTCGTGATATGTTTTTGTGAAAAAGAAGAAACTTATGAACTAATTTATAAGAAAAAAAAAACCAGATTGAGAGAAGACATTTGCGATTTTTAAAACCAACAAGAGACCACTTTCTAGAATAAACTTTTGCAAAGCAACGAAAAAAAGACAGGCAAGGAAAAAATAAGCATAGGTTGATAGTTTGCAGAAGAGGAAATGCAAAGGGCTAACAGGCACACAGAGATCCTCAGACTCATTAGTAGGTTAGAGAAACGCAAAGTAAAACGACAACGAGGGATCATTTTCCCTCATTCAAATTGGCAGACAGTAGAAAGTTGGGTGATGCCAAGCAGGGGTGTGGATGAGATGGGAGCAGAGCCTTCACAGGCTCTTTCTGTGTATGTGTAGGGGGGCAGTGTGGTCTGCTTCCAGCTTTCTGGAGGCATGTTTGCTGCTGGTACATGGTTGAATCAAGCAGGTATATACCTTTGACACAGCATTCCAGCTCCCAAGTTCGTACCCAGAGCCAGTCACGTGCAGCCCATCAGGAGACCTGCGTGGGAATGTCTAGGACAGTACCGAGTGCAGTACAGGAAGTCGTCATCCCTGCAGAGTCAAGAAGTCAAATAGGCACGTGACACCCACTTTGTAACACAGGGCAGCAGTCAAAGGAAATGAAGTTAACAAACACAGAGCCACATGGGTAGGACTGAAGGCATAATGCTGAGTGAAAAAGTGAGCTGCAGGAAAGATGCAGAAGGTTATCTGGCGAACTTCAAATGCATGCATTCAGAAATCTCGCACTTATGCCATGTTTTATTAGCACCCATTAAGCAGGTGTGGTGGGCAGGGTGGAGGGCGTGGGGAAGAGGGGAATGGGAGTGGGGAGTGGAGGTCCAAGGAATAAATGAGTAAACTACCAAAGCCAGAGAGGAGCCTGGCCCAGGTCAGGGAAGCGACTGCTGGGACTGAGGGATATGAGGCACCCCACCCCTGCCCCTGCGGCTCAACCCAAAAAGAAACAAATCAAACCCCCACCAACCTCCAGCCCAACCAATCAACGAAAACAAAAGTATAAATAAACAGTTTGCCTCAACAACATTATTAGTGCGTTTTTATTAAACTATATATTCATAGATAGAAGCAGGGATATCAACAGTCATTTTTCTGGGTATGGGCAAGCTTGGTATTCTTCCTGATATTTCATTCCTTCCCAGTTTTTGACACTGAACTTACATGGCTTTTGTAAAAAGAAAGTGATTCACGTGAGATGGAAGAAGAGCCAGGGACATGTGGAGTTTTGTGCATGAAGAGTGAGAGTTTCAAAGAGGGGATGGCTAGCTAGTCTGGCCGTGTGATCCTTAGTTAACTCCCATTCTAGCCTGCGAGGGGTGTGTGTTTGGGCTAAAAATAAAGCAAGACACACCCCCTCAGCTGCTGTAGCCCAGAGCAAACCACTGGTGACCCACTCTGTGTGTCTATTTATTTGGTTGCTGCCCGGGGATTCGTGGTTGTTGGTTGCTGGCCAGATTCCAGGATATATTCATACATGGTGACGTTGTGGTTTAGGGATGGGGGCCTCTTGCAGGGGGCCTGGGCAACCTGGCCCCTACTTGGAGCTTCCTCCCCTCCTGACAACCAAACCAAACCAACCTTCCTGGTGCTGAGTCAGTCTGATTCACCGAGAGTGTGGCAACGGAAAGTCAAGGGCACATTAAAGGTACCTTCTTGAGTTTACCTATCTGGCAAATAGGTCTTTGGCTATTTTCATCACACAAGTTCTTGCCCTTTCACCTATTGACCCAAGATCTATCGCACAAATTGTTCCTGTTTGCACTAATAGTGAAGTATTTTTAAGTTAGAGTGGGGGTTTAAGAAGTCATCTTGAGGACAAAGTCCTCCAAAAATTGTCTGAACAAGATAATGCTGAGAATGAAGAACCTATATCCTTTGACTCGGGGCGTAGAAGGAAGTTACCATTGAAGAGCTAGAATTACATACTTCTGTAAATATTGCTAAGACATTTACACATGTCTCTTCTATTTACTCAGCCTTTCAAAGAGGAACAGCATCAGGTAACGAGAAAGCAGGCTTTGGTGTTAAAGGCTTGTGTTTCAACTACCATCTAGCTGCCCCTATGCGTTTGGCCCAGTTGGCTTTCTTACTATTTAGAGAAAATCGGAATGCTTCTTTCTCTCTCAGGAGAGTCTGTGTAAAAAGCCCAACACATGTTAGATTGTCAATATGTGTGAGTCACTCTAAATCTGAATCTCTTCTTTAAAAAGTCTTCCTATGTTAGTTGGTTTCAGATTCTTAGAGGAACCATCATCAGTAGGAACTGGACTGAATGAGTACAGTCCATTGTCCCACAACCAGCTTCATCAGGAAGTGCTGTGACAGGGCTTTTCATTTTTTGTTGTTTTGTTCTGAATTCAGATCTGCTTTGCTAAGGCATGGAGGTGGAAGATGTTCCAAAGGCTGAAGACGGAGCTGAGGATCCAGCTTCACAACAGGAAGGCCCGCCTGATGTTGCTCAACCTGACTTCCCACATGGAGGGCAGTCCCAGGGCCCCACAGCTCTCTGGGAGCTGCTAGAAAGGAAGTTTCTGGAATATCAGCCGTTGGCTCATGGGAGCCCTGCTGAACGTCAGAAGAGCCTGTTGAGTCTTCTCCCATTGTTCCTAAAGGTCGGTATTCTTATTTTTGGAACTGTAGGGAGATGATACAAAGCTCTGGGGACACGTTGCAATGCTTGGAAACTGGAGTTGGTGGTTTTAATATCATCACAAGTGTTGTCTGGTTGCTTAGAGGAGAGTGTTGTGCTATCTAATAAAGATGGTAAGCATGGCTTACCTCCAGGATGAGGAAGGGCATGGAATGGATGGACAGTTGGCTCTTACTCTTGTCTCTTTAGTTAAAAAAGTTGTATTGTTCAGTTACAATCCCAGCTTGGAAGCCAGAGAAGAGACCAGCTCCTTTGGGAACTAGAAAAGGAGTGTGTGTCTTGAGACATGAGGTGCAAGGATGCTGGTAACCTCAAACACCAGTCATGCAACACCAGGGCCTGGAAGGGCCAGGACGCAAAGTGCACCAATAATGCAACCAAGGTATAATCGGTGGAGAACACCCAGAGCAGTGCTCCTATCGCTGGTTACAGGCACACAGGAGCAGTCCAGCCTGTCCACTGGGCCAACACTCTGGCCAGTGGCAGCTGGTGACAGCATGGGTGCAGGGATTTCCTTTGTTGTCTTGGAACAAAGCTCCTGACAATGAGGTCTGCCTTTTAGTTGGATATATTGAAGGCTGGTTGTAGAGTTGGACACGCATCTTTGTATGAGGATTTAACTTTTGCTTCATGATTGCTTTGGGTTATTATTTAAAAAATATACCTATAAATAAAGCACAGAGAATATGAGCTACTTTGCACATTGAAAATAGACTAGGACAGATGGAAGCTTAGGCAGGTTTTTATTAGGAAACACCTTCGTTAAAGTTTCTTCTAACTTATTAACCACAAATATTTAAGGATTTCCAAAGATGACTCACCATCTTTTGGGGATCATATTTATAAGATGCATTGAATACTTAGGCGTGTTTTTCAGTTAAAAAAAGCCAAATATAATAACTCATTGTTCACTAACTCATTATTTTCCTCCATGTTTTGGACTTGTATACTCCATTCACCCCATTTAATAGATTGGAGAACTGAGGCATAGGGACTGTACTAGAAAACAAGAACTAGGTTAGGAGAGATGGCTCATGTTTTTCATTCCTAGCCTCTCTGCTCTAACAACCCCAATTTCTGGGAGATGGCTCAATCTCACCAGTTCTCAGATCAATGTTGCCTTAAAAAAGGAAAAATGTGAGCAGCTTCCCACCATGAGCGAAACTTACTGGGCATGTGTATGGGTCCATCCATTGCACTGTATCTTTCCCCCGGATCTGGGCAGCCTAACTCTGGTGAAAGTACTCTGCATCTGAGAGCCAGGTCTTGGTATTTATTCGCCTCTTTCCAGATTGTCAGTTTGAGAATCCCTTCATTTGTTGTAAAAATATTTATTAAGTTCCTATACTCTGTTCTAGGGCCTGGGGCAATGAGATAGAGAAGACAGATAGAGGTTTTACCCTCATGGAGAGTTCAGTCCAAAGCAGAGGGTACCAAGTAGCACTCAGAATGTGGTTTTGCTTGTAGAGGTTAGAAATGAATTAGTGGCCTTTTTTTTTTTTTCAAAGTGGAAAGTTTTCACCTGAAAATCAGATTTCCAGTTTCTCTTGAAAATTTTGGTAGCTGTAATACTAATAATTGGATAGAGATGGTTAGGGACACTCCTTTTCAACAGAAGATGGTCTTGGTCTCTAAGTTTACCCCAGTCCCTCACTCCTTAACATCTCTCACCCAGTGCACCTTACTCATTTATGTTATCTGACCCTATAGGCCTCTGAGCTTGTGGCCTCAAGAACAGCAAACACTTCCTATTATAACGGAACCTTGATATTTGTCCCTGTTTCCCAAACCCTGTCCTGGTAATTGGAGGCATAATGGCCCATGAGCTTTCAAGTCAGAGAGAGTAGGGCTCAAGCCCTGGAATCACTGCTTATTAGCTGTGCATCCTTGAGCAAATTACTGAATATTACTGAATCTCCATTTCTCATCTGTAGTGAGATTAATAACACTTTGCTGGGAGACTGTGAAGGTGAGATAAGATGATGCTTATGAAGTCCATTGCACATGGAAAGCAGACACGGTCCCTATTAGCTTTCCATCCACCTCTAGGATATTAACTGCACATTCTCCAAACTATTGACATAACCTGCTATGTTTTGGATCCCTGGAGCCCTCCTCTGATGTACCCTGGAGAAGCAGAATATTACAGGCTTTTCATCTTA